>NW_009661372.1:3463231-3489576 GCF_000708025.1 Charadrius vociferus | reverse complement strand
AGTCTGTACTAAGCATATCTTTAAATTTTTATTCCCATGTTGGTAAGTTACCTCTTGTAATTGAAATCACCAATACATCACATTAATGAATCTTCAGATAAACACATTTATTCAGGTGCTTTGCAAAGAGGTGAATTTTGCTTGTTGAAGAAAAAATTTAAGATTAAGATCCTTCTAGTACAGAAAGATTTCTTTTTTTTTTTTTTTTTTTTTCTGGTATTTACATTATGGCTTTGACCTCAACAAGATAGGATCTTATTATAGAATATTATTGGCACTTAGAACGGTCTGATTGCAAATTATTTTTTTTTTTCCGTATTATTTTTATGGAGTTCTATGTTGCTTTTTCCCTTTGAATGTGAATTCCTTTGCTTCAACATTATTGAGGTGTGTCTTCCTGCACTTCATGGTGCTGTACCCTCAGAAGCCACTTTTAAAAGAGGCTTAACTTTGCAGACATGCTGTTTTGTTTCCTTTGGAACAGTTTGGAAAGATGTTGTCAGCAGATTTGCAGGAAACATGAGCAACATGAAGGAGTAAAGGGATAGTTTTGAGCATTGCCAAGAACTAGTACAGCTTTTGGAATCCTAGGAAAAATAATTCAGCAGGTTTTGGAATGCAACATTTAAAATTAACATTACAAATCCTTTTCCTATTATTAGTGTTATTATTTCTGTTACTCTTACTCTTTTGCCAAAAACATTCAACTTGCAAGAAAGAAATGGAGAAATTTATCCCAGGAGTAACTAAACAAGTTCTTAAGAATTCAACACTTGCCTTAAAGCATTAGAAATTATGTATTTAGAAGAGGGGGCCAGGCAATCTTGTTGCAGAACAGTTCTGTTATAAAATTCCTCTTTCTTCAAATTGTTAAATGTTGTAAGAGCCATACCAATAACAGATAGAGAAAGTAGAGAAAATTATTATTAATTAACTAAAATGTAAGTGTTTTTCAAATGTCTTCTGCTGTGCAACACAACCAAACTCTGTCCAGTCTCAGTCAGCATGCAGAGCTCATGCATTTCAATAATGATGTTCCGTAATGTGCTACGGGAGAGCGAAGTGCACATACATAGACGTGTAAGGAAGACACTTTTATAACTAAGTACAGTCAGGGGAAAAAGACTACCCGTTTTCTCAGACTGAAAATGTAGCCAATAACAAGGAAACGGTCAGGCAGTAGAGGGGAGCAGACCTTTTGCAGTCAGACCTGGTGTATTTTGGAAGTTTGCAGGTGACTGAGCTAAAACTGGCAACTCGGAGGAGTCAAATCTTTTGTGAAATGAGCTTGGTTTAATATTATTTATCAAGTATTAAAGAATAGCTTATGACGATTGCGTACACCCACATGTGTATTCCAGCAACTGGCTAATCCTTGCTCTGTGGTGTTTGTTAGTTTGCAGCTATGCATTTTATCTTCCGTGGCTGATACAGATTTAGATAGCAAGGAGGCAAGAAAAACCTTTCCTCTTACACTTTCAGTAAAGGTTAATCTCTGTTGGAGATTTCCTAAGCCCCAGGTCCTAGGAAATGAACCTCTTCAGACTGGGCAGAGTGGGGAAGGGGGAGGTTCATCACTGTGGGGCTACCATGCCTGGCGCCTGTGGGCATGTAAGGGGAATGATAGAGAAATGGGTGGTGAGTCTGGAGAGGATGGGCCGCTGAGTAGTGTCTCTGGAAAGCATGCCTTTGTGTTAATCGACACCCACGGCCAAACTATTGCTTTACAGACACGGTCTAGCCCTTAATCACTGCACATTACAAGCCCAAATGGGATCATTTCCAGTGCTACACACTAATAATATTTATTAGAAGGCCCAATAAAGCTTTCCTCTGTAGCCAGGCTCTTATTGTATGGTGTCATTACATAAACAAGCCTTGGAAGACTGTTTCCAGTTACAGACGTGTAGCAGAAGGCTTAATCTGAGAGGCCCAGCAGGGTGTGATTTTAGGCTTCTTTTTCTGTCTACATAATAGCAGACTAAATATTGAGGATGATTTGGGGATTACAGTGTTTCAGCCAAAAACTTTCCTTACAATAAATTATTTCCCTTTTTTCTCTCCTTCAATTAAAATACTTGGAGGGTTTTCTCTCTTTTCTTTTCTCTTTTCTTTTCTTTTCTTTTCTTTTCTTTTCTTTTCTTTTCTTTTCTTTTCTCTTCTTTTCTCTTCTCTTCTCTTCTCTTCTCTTCTCTTCTCTTCTCTTATCTTTTCTTTTATTTTCTTCTCTTCTCTTCTCTTCTCTTCTCTTCTCTTCTCTTCTCTTCTCTTCTCTTCTCTTCTCTTCTCTTCTCTTCTCTTCTCTTCTCTTCTCTTCTCTTCTCTTCTCTTCTCTTCTCTTCTCTTCTCTTCTCTTCTCTTCTCTTCTTTTCCTTTCCTTTTTTGCCTTTTTTTTTTTTTTTTTATTATTCTGGAGTAGTCTCTACCAGCATCGGCTTCCCATATGTTAGAGGCATCTCAGGGTTTATTAGTCAGCCTAGGTCAATTGAGATTTGCTGTATTTGCTTTCATAAAAGCTGTGTGTACTATATACTTCTTGAACTGGAAATCACACAATGCTCCTTATTTGCCTTCAATCACTAGCAGATGCAGAACGGTCAGATCATTTCCCTTTAAATTGACCTAAGGGATTAAAGGAATTCAAAGGAATTTCCAACTAACTAGTGCCTCTGCTTTCCCTGACTTTACTTCTTGAGCCTTCAGGGTCAGAGTCTCTGGTAACTTAATCTGTCTCTCCCTCCCCCTGATTTGTTCACTTCCTTCCTTTTGTTTGCCTCCGGAGCAGTAACTGAGTAGCCGGGCTTAACTCCGGTGTTTGCTGGCTTCCAAATTTTTAAACCAAACATTTGTGTAAATCTGGTGGGAGTGGGTGCTCTGTTGAGAGCACAGGAGTCTGAAATGCACCTTTGTAACACTTTTCAACCTTTAATCCGCAGGTATTTGTAAGCACAGAATTGTGTCAAAGGTAAATGTGACAAGCAAGCCTATTGGCAGTAGCTTAAATTTGCTGTGCAAGGGTCCCAGCCTCCACTGAAAAAAACTGTAGGGATTCGAGAATGACTGAAAACTACTCTCAGTGCAGCAGACAGAGTACTGGGAACAAGGGAGGGTCTCCCAGTGTTCATGAAAACTGTCCTGAAGAGAAGGAGTCAAGAGGGGCTGAGTCACAGCAGATGATGCAAAACCCAGTGGAAGTGGGGGAAGGAAAAGGAGAGCAGGGATGCAATCTGCTTCCAATCAGGGGTGGCTAATGGCCTTTCTGCATCTTCTGTTGGTTTTTGTTTCAAAAACCCTGTCAGTAGTCTTTGTGTGGATTGTCTCAACTATCAGGGGACAGGAGCTTACTTAGCAGGTGACCATCTGAAAAGTGGCTGATGCTTTTAAAATTACTTCTACCTCTTTTGTTCTCTGCCTGCTGCCATGACTTTGGTCTTTCTAGTTTGACATCTGCTCTTCATCCAATTACTCATTTTGACTATGTACTAGGAGGGCATGAAAGGGGTTTTCTTTCAAAGTTTCTATGTGTCATTACCTTCTTTGCTGACTGCCATCTTCTCTATAAATCAGTTTCCATTAAAAAAAAAAAAAAGAATCAAAACCAGCAACCTTCTAATCAGATTGTTGATCAAAAAAATCAAAAAGAACTTTCTCAGTGTTTTTTTCTTGAATTTCATAACATGAAGAGTATTGATAAGGAGTACTCATTATAAAAAAGAAGCAGGTATGTAAAACTCTCACAATGCATCATTAGTGTCTAAAAGTTAGAAATTCTTTATTGACTGAATAAAAATCTTCAAAATATTACTAAGTTCTTTCCAAGGAAGACAGTGATTTATGCCTTGTATCTGCCAAGAACAAAAAGAAAAAAAGAAATCTCTTGCTATTACGAGAACTACCACCTTGGTGCTCAACGAACTACGGTCATCCCAACAAAGGTAATTTTAATGCTTGTTTTACTTACTCATTCCTGATTAAAAAGAGGAAAACATATAAATAGGAGGAAGAATATAACGCATGATTTTCCTGGAATAATGTTGGATTCTTGGATGACTAGCCGTTAGCACTTAGAGTTATCATTTATGTTATTTCTTCATTGTAAACCAGACAGGAAAAATCTGTAAGGATAGAACAAAGCTTGAGGTACCTCTGAATCCATCGAAAGAGTCCAGAAATGTTTCCAACAATTTTGACATTATTTCTATGGAACTGAATCCAAAGAGCCCGAGGAAACCCAGAAAGATGTCAAGTTTCAGAAATCAATGGGATCTGATGGCAGATACAGAAAGAAAAACTAGATGATGAACCTGAGGAAAAAAAAAAAAATAGTAGCTGTCATTCTTTTTTTGAAGTTCAATCCTATCTTTGCTTGTTCCATTTTTAGAAAGGAAGGAGGAAATGTTAATGAAGCTGCTGTATCCACACACCAGCCTTTTAATCCTGTAGCTGCTCCTTTTGTGCACTGTTCTACTAAATCCTATCATTTGTTGCTTTCTGGTGACAAGGAAGAAAGTGATTGTATAAGGTAAATAAAACCTTAACTGTGGGAAAGATGGAAGGAAAGACATTTTTATTCATTTTCACACAGGAATCTTCCCATAAATCAAGAAGCAAGTTGAAGTGGTTTCAGATGAATTACAAATGTCTAAATTAGCCTCAGAGTATGTGATCATTTCTAGCAGCTTGTGGAAATCTAGACTTTTTTAGCCTACCCAGGATGCACATACTCCTAAGTTCTGAGTCCAAAATATGGTCTGTCATTCTTTTATATGAATTTTCTCCCATGTTACACTGGTAAATGGGGCACACCTATTAGCTGACTCAGCAGAAAGGGATTGGTTAATTCCTCCCATTCATGCTAGTTTGGCAAGGAGACACTGGTAGCTTACTGGAAGTGACCTCTATGGATAAACCCATGGACAGAAGGAGTATGAAGGGGGCTCTGGCCCAATGATTTTACTGAAGAAAAATGGGGAATTTACTTGGTCTTTGGAAGTCCAAGACAGGCTAGTAGGTAGCTATCACCAAAGCAGGAAGCTGCACGGCCACTGCTTGTGCCACGCAAATGCATCGTTTTGCAACCGAAACAGTAAGTTTAGTGTGAGACACGTAGAGAGAGAACCATCATCTAAATTGCTAAAATATGTATTTTGTAGTGTGTTATACTCTTGTTTTAAATGATCCAACAGATGGTGGTACTTTCTTCTAAGTCTTTGGGGATGCTAGACTTAGATTTCAGAGCAGGGATGTTTTTTCTGATATTCAATCTACATTTATTTTGGCTTTCTTCCATCTTCTGACTCACAGTTATACCTTCTTGGACCAAGAACCCTGTGTGGCTCCATATTGCAGACCACCACGTAGTCTCCTGTAGATGCGAGCTTGTTTCCTTCTGTGCATGATGAAGAGGAAGAGGTGCTTGGAGGATCACTCATAGTCAGTCCTTGACCTGGGTAATTCTAATGTCTCCCTGGTGCCTGCATCCTGCAGTTAATCATAGCAGCTGTTAATTGGTATTCAGCTGTTCTTGCTGCATTTTAAGTCCGTGGAAATGCTGAAATTGATTTCCGTAGAAGAAAGCTCAGGACCTGTGTTTTTAATCATGCCACTCAATCCTTTATTTATAGAAGTTCTCTGAACTTTCTCTGACATGTTAGCAACTTTCTGTTTTATCTGAGTTGCCAAGAAATGAATATTGATGTTTGAGTTCAGTCACACCACTGTTATACAGAGGATTGTCACCTCTTGCATATGAGAAATGATGGTTTTTTCATACTGTTTTATAAAGTGTATTGGTCTCTTTTGCCATCACTTTTCTATCACAAATTCTTTGCTAATTTTGAGTTTCCTATTAGTCTTAATGAGCTTTTTTACCTTCACTGTTTTGCAAGTACCTCCATCCTGCTGCATATCTGTTGCAATTTTTTTTCCCCCAGTCATATTAACTTGCTTTTTTCACGTTGAATCTCATTTTGTTACTTCCTGCCTATATTTCTGAACCCTCCAGGACACTTTGTTTTATGATTAAACAAACCTGTTCATGGGCTTCATGAAAGAAGAGATCGTGCATTTGTAGGTTTATTTTTATTGAATCATAGTGAAAATTGCACCTTGAGGGAGGGCTTTATTACATTTAACTACTTAGCCAGGATTTATTAAAATAAACAGCATAGGAGTCAAGACCTTACAGATGGGATCTCACTCTAAACTGTGCTTCAAAATATATATGGACTTGGGGGTTGTCTACATACAGTTCCTCTGATTAATGAAGCTTAGATCAGCCTAGATTTGTTGCACATTATGGGTTCAGATACTCCAAAACGCTTTATATATCATGGATTTGGACAGGTTAAGTGTGGTGACTGAGGGGGATTTTCCCTTTTCAAGGTACCTTGTGTGTTGGACCAATAATTAAAAACATCACATAGGAAAGAATTGGTCTATACCCTGTGCCCTGCCATGATTAAGGTGATTCCAGCAATTTCCGGGACTGCCTTTTTTTAAGAAGTCTTAGTTTTTGTCCTGCTGTACTGTATAAGGAATCTCTAGCTCAAGGCCAATTAGAGGTTATGCAATATTGGTGGGAGTCGAGGGAGAACTGGATTTCTGCACCGAAAGTGTCTTTTATCAGATCATAACTCTCAGCTTATTTAAGAATATCGTAAGAATCAAAGCCATAATTTTCTGCTGGTGTGTTGAAGAGCCTAAAGCCTCCAGTTAAAAATTGGATGGTTTGATTTTGTAGAAAGTTTATAGAAAAAGAAACTATTTTGCCATATAAGTGGAAGGGTTTCACTGAGCCAAGTTTTCATCTGTTGCATCAGTGTAATGCTAAATGAATTCTACTGATCCTAGTAGGATGACGTGGGATTTTTTTCTGGATTCACACTGGCCTCACTGAGATCAGAGTCTAACCTGCTATTTTTTAATGGACTTTAAGGAAAGTATCGAGGCTATTTGAAGGATTTCTGCAACAGACAGGGACTGTGTGAACATGCAATTTTTTGCTTTACATATATATATGACAATGTTTTAGATACAACAGCAGGGAAAAAAATCCTTGACAGAAGTGACTTACACGCAGAATACCTTTTTTTTTCCTTTTTTTTTTTTTAACACTACAGTGATGGTAAAGTTTAAATAAGCATACTGCACAGCTATGGAAGAAATAAAACTTACAACTGTATTACATCAAAAACTGGAGCTCAGGCAAGCTAAAATCAAAGCCCGTGTCAAGTACATCAAGATCACCATCAGGCTTTGTCTGCCTGCTCAAAGAGCTTGCTCTTGATAAAGGGGAAAAAGGCGGGAGGGAGCAAGGTTTTACACTCATAACTCATGTTCTGTATCACATAACAGCTGCTCTGGGCTTCCTCTCATCCTTTAAATCTATTCTTTACTGAGGAATGAAAGAAAGGAATGAGAAATCCGCGGGAGGAGGTGTGCAGTGCCTGTGCAGAGAATCTCGCCATGCTGACAGCTTACTGTAATGCCATTTAAACGTAACCACCACCAGCTAAGGAAACGGGAACATGGCTGTATGCTGTGTGCGCCTTCCCGTTACCCCCTGCACACTTGTGCTCATTACAGCTCTTTCTTTAAACTGCTGGCTAGACAGCTGGCAGTGCCTCAGAGGAGTGCCGAGTAAGGGAGCATATAAATTACTGTTGCGTTTTATGGCCAAGATAAACTCAGACCGCAGGGTTATAGCCTGAACTAACACACACAAAAAAGGAGAACCTAGCAGGCCTCTGAAAAGCAAAGGGAAAAAGAAGGAAATAAAGCATATTTTGTGAACCTACGAGTCATGTGGTGGAGGTGAGGGGAAGCAAAGACACATAAAATGTAGACCTGCTCTAGGTCTAAAGAGAAGAACAAGGTTAATACTTCTGTGCTTGCAACCGTAAATTTGCAATTTTAAATTAGTATTCTTAGGCTTGCTTGTACTGTGTCATCATCGTACATTTTCAAAAATGGCAAAGGATGTGTGGTGATATTTCCATATTACGTATTTTATTAAGTGAGGCTTAATATACATGTAATTTCAAGTGGGTCAGTCCTTGGATAAAGTTCCCAGATGAACACTGAGCAGGTTGGTCTGCTTGGAACTGTCTGTGCTGGCTCCATGCCTCCCACATGGGATAGGCTATAGCCCGTTATTTGAAACAATGAGTTCAAGATACACCAGACTGTGAAAGGGTCATTAAGGTTAAAATATTATTTCAGATCCATGTTCGTTTGCAATTGACTTTACACAGGAAAGAACAAATAGTGGTTCCTAATGTGAGGGGCTTTATTTAATCCTGCACCCAGTGTTGGGTAGGTTAGGCTAGAGAACACGGGATTTGTTTGAATACAAGCATGTCTTTATGCTGCAGCCTGTAATACCAGGTGCCAAATATTCAGATATTTCTGTATAGACACTCCAGTCCATTACCTCACACTACTGCAAATATTCCCTGAGAGTGCCACATAGTTTGTGCAACAAAGAGAAGCTGAAAATGTATACAGCTTGACTCCTTCCCTCAGGGAACAGCACTCAAGTGTCAGAAGACCCACAAAATAAGTACTGGACTTGCTTACTTTCGAAAACCTATGGACTGGAGCACAGTGTCTGGTGTGTATTACTGCTCTGCTTCAAGGAAACATAAAGCATGAAGCTTTATCTTCCAGCCAGAAACCCTGGAACCTCTGGGAGACCACGGTCTAAATCAAGAATCAAAACACTTCCCCAGCGCAACTGAGAATTGAAAATAAGCCCTTGCACTGTCCTGGCAAAGATATAGATGGAGGATGAATTCTAAATGCTTAAAAGGTTCTCAGATCAACTTGGTGACTTCTCTAGGTGAGAAAAATATTAATGTCAGATATGTATTTGTTGTGATTTGTGGAGGCCTGGGAGGTGAGAAAGCGAGCTCTTAAGAAAAGCAATTATTTGTTTTCTATGTATTAACAGTATCATGGTGTTTGTTTAAAAGTTATCATAGTTCTTAAATAAAATGTGATGACTAATGAAAGTGAGGCAAATATTCTACACAAAATCCTACAATGACAAGCCATAACATGGGTTTGGTCTTTCAAAATCAAAGCCATGTTGTACTCAACACTGCATTCTCTATACCAAGCTAGAGGCTGAGTTTAACAAAAATCCTCTAATTTCAGTTCAATTTAAAAATGTTATAGTACTAGGGCTTAGTACCAGGACAAAAGGCTGAAGAAAAGGGCTGATGGCAACCTCATGAAATTCAACAAGAAGTGCAATGTCCTGCAGCTGGGGAGGAACAACACCAGGCACCAGTACATGCTGGAAAGCAGCTTTGCAGAAATACCCCGGGTGTCCTGGTGGATGCCAAGTTGAACACAGGCCAGTAATGTTTGCTGCAAAGAAGGTGAATGGTATCCTGGACTGCATTAAACAAAGTATTGGAGCAGGTAGAGGAAGATCTCTTCCCCTCTACTCAGCAGTGGTGAGGCCACACCTGGAGTACCGTGTCCAGTGCTGGGCTCCTGAGTTGAAGAGAACCATGGCCATACTGGAAAGAGTACAGTGAAGGGCCACAAAGACGATGAAGGTACATGACAACCTCTCCTATGGGGAAAGGCTGAGGGACTTGGCTCAGTTCATCTCAGGGGATCTCATCAGTGTACACCCTCCTGCAGGGAGGGTTCCAAGAGGAACCTGAGGGTTCCAAGAGGAACTCTTTTCAGTGGTGTCCAGTGCCAGGGCCAGAGGCAATGGGCGCAGACTGAAAGACAGAAGGTTCCCTCTGAACATCAGGAAACACTTTTTTACCATGAGGGTGACACTTACAACATTTCACTAACCTTAAGGGTAAATCTGTAGCAGCTTCTTTTCAGGTTTCATAATTAATAGTGAAAGAAATGCAGGAAGATGCCTAGAAAACTACTGAAAATTGAAAGGAACAAGTACTAGAACAAATGATGCAGTCTGGGAGGTTGGCTACACAGCTGCTTGAAAGTACAAACATGTCTAACACATTCATGGTAAGTGCTAAGTTCTGCTTTGATAAGGAAAGACACTAAGAACGACTTTCTAGTGAGGTAAGCAACCACAGGAATGATGTACTGTTGAAGACGTGTTCTCCCAGATCAAAACCTGGTGGCTCAGCATTGCTTTTACATCGTCATGTTTGCATGATGAGCTTTAGTGAAGCCAACACACCAGGCAAGGTGCTTGTACTAGATTTTGGTAGTAGCTGTTATTTTTATACAGTTCTTGTACCAGTTGCTGTTGTGGTACCTGCTACAAACCCGTCCCCCGCTGTCTCCTCTTGGCTTGACCAGCCATATTTTCTCAGCCCACAGACACAGCCCTTCTCTCCCAGTTTATTGAGTTGAACAGCACTGCAGGGTGACAGCAAAGGCCAGCTGATTTGCAACTTGCATCTGCCTGGACCAGGCCCTCAGAGATGCTCCAACACTTGGAGGCGACGGTCCTTCCTCTGCCCAAACTCCCATCAGTTAGCTTTGCCCACAGGCTCCCAAAGGCTTATTGGCCTCCTCTCTATTGTACTCATACTCAGACCAGGATTTCATAATCCTCCCTGGGCCTGATCCAAATGCTGAAGGGAACAGAAGTCCTGATTACTACTGGCTCTACATCAAACCTGTCCTTTACAGAAAAAATACTCGAACCAGGAGAAAGAGTACTACCTTAGAAGGCTGACAGAAAATTATTGATTTGGTTCATTTGATTTCTGAATTTTAAATGTCATATAAAAGCATAGGAACCTATTCAAAGAAACAGGGGCAGTTGCATATCTCCCATTTGTATCATTTGCAAAATGTACTTGATGCACTTCCAATTGCTTCCACAGAGTAGCCATAGAGAGACTGCTGGAATGTGGGAGCATCATCTGGGCACAGGTGATGTCTGGCCCAGGACAGAAGGAGTGCTACTGAAATCACAGAGTCCTTCTAAGGCTAGAGAAGAAATGGGGAGGAATAGGCAGAGATTTTGGTCTCCCTTCACCCTCACTGCTCCAGAAATGCATTTCTGCACACAGTTGGAGAACCCAGAGGGAAATGCAGGAGGTCAGAAGGCACCTATTCACGGCATCACGTGGCCATGCAATGTCCGGAGGAAGAGCCACCCCACAAACCCAGCAGGCTGGGCACTGGCTGCACCAAACCCTGCCCTTCACCACTCTTGCTCAAGGAGGGTCTCAAGCAGGAGCTCCAAAGCCACCACTACAGCAGAGACGGCAAGGACACTTTTGCATGTAGGAGAGGTGTCCAACTGGATAACCTCCACAATGGGACACTTTGATGCCTAATGCTGCAGCCTTCCCTCTTCCTCCCTGGCCACCAGCTCCTGCAGCCAATGAGACACAGCACTGCCCTGGCATTGCCTACAACATTTCAAGACAGTTGGATGTACTGCTCGACTCTTGAGTCCAAAACACCTGCAGCCCTGAAAACAATGAGCAACAATTGCTGTTCAACAAAATCTTTTCTGGCTGCTGCAGCAAGCCGGGACATTGGTGCCAGCCTGTGATATCACTGACATACAGCACAGGCATCACAACAACATTTGAGAACTTTCCATCAGGTGGCAGTTCATTGGCCCTTTCTGTCTGGCAGGACCAAGCCCAGCTGCCCAGGGAGATACCTACAGCTAGGCACCACTTTGGTCTAACCCTCACAAGAGAGTTTCCAAGGGAGTGGTCTCCAAGAGAACTACCATCTGCTTCTGCTCCAGGTGAGTTCCTTGAGTTGGCAGATTCCACTTCTCCTGTCCCTCCAGGATGGGACAAAAGAGTACCTTGTGATCCTTCTTTAGCATCCATCAAGAAAGAAAAGGATTTCCAAGCATGCAGTGGTGATCACAAAACCAACAGAGTCCATTGCATTTCTTTGGAGAGGACCTCTAGTGAACTTGATGACTTTGCATCCCTGGCCTTTCCAAAGAAGCTCTGGAAAATTGTCCAAAGCCACCAGTTGCAGTCCTTTCAGTGTGTTAATTACAGCATCTGTGTTGCCATTGACAAAGAATCCTTCAAAAAGGATGCAATAGGAAGGAGTGAACCTCAGAGCATTTTTATAACTGACATCATGAAAAGTTTCCTTCACCAGCTCCACCTTTATGCATTCACCAAAGTCCAATGTGACTGAAACATCTGACTTGCTTGATGAATTTCTGGCAGAAGCAGCAGCAGCAGCTTTTGGTCACAGCAAGGTACATCACTTCCTCTGCACATGAACTGACTCTCAGAATGATTCTGGCATGAGAGCTTCACCTTCCAGTAATATAACCCTTGGCAATGGAGGAGAGAAGGAAGAAGGCAGGAAATGCTCAGAGATTCAGTTCTTTCTCAGGTCATTTCTCAGGTGAAAACACAAGAGTGGCCATTACTTAACAGAACCAGAGGGTAACGTTTTGTTCAGCATAAGCCTTAGGTTTCAAATGCCCCATAGACCTTTTCTGGACCAATGTTGGTCTTTTGCCTTGTTGCTCAGTTTTCCTATCTTGGTGTTTTCCTGTCTCCAAAGGATGGCAACCAACTCTTCTTCTTTTTCATGTTTTATTTATTCTTATTCTACAACCCCAACTTCACGAGAGATGATCCCCACCTGCTCCAGAGGTGCAAGCAAAGAGTCGGCCTCAAGAGGAGAGCAATAGCTGCATTTTCACCAGGCCCAGCTTGGAAAGAAAACTGCCCCACAGGAAGCCCAGATGTGCAGCCTGAGGGTGCAGCCACTGCTGTTAAGCCTTGCACCCCCTCCCTTTTACCGCTGCAGTGCAGCCAGTCCCCACCTGACCTCCAGCAAGCTGCTGCTGTTGTACCTGCTCCTTCACCAAGCCACCACTTACTTCCCGTAAACAACTGGGCACCTTGCACACCAGGGTTGAGGCTTCCTGCCTTTCCACCACTGCAGCCAGGCACAGCACCTCTGCAGGCCCTTGGGCTTGCCCTGCTTCCCTTCTGGCACCCATGGTTTCCCAAGGTTGTCCATGCTGGCAGCAGCCTCTGCTCTAACCATGCCGGGACCACTGTACACCCAAATCCCACCTGTGCCTCCCAGCCCAAACCTTAACAGTGCAGGCGACAGGCTGGGACTCCACCACCCATTAAACTAGATGAAGTAGACATACTAGGTACCCAGCCAGTAGAACATCAGACATTTGGAAATAAACCGGCTCAATAAGGAACCCTTTCCAGTTGTCCTGTCTTGTTTTTACAGCCAAATCCCAGATTGAGTTTATATTTCACCGGTCAAAGCTGGAGCAACTGATCCACAAGCAACTACATGATTTCTGCTAACAATCAAGCTCAGATTCTAAGAAATCCCAGATCTTCCGTCTAATTTGAGAGCTTTCCAAGTTTGCATAAAGTCATATAGAAGCAAACCAAGGTGGGAACATAAATTTGAGTAAGTTTCAGAGGTGGAAACACGCTTCCTGCCAAAACGTACCCAACATAATCATTACTGTTAAAAATACCAAGCCAGAGCTGAGGACATCATTTGTACTGAGCCAGGTGTTGAAAACTTCTGGCTTTGTAACATGGTCTCCTGTAGAGGACATGCAGATTGTGCCTCACTTCAGTTTTCTCATTCCATGGGCTCCAACGCAGGGTGGTTGAACCCCAGAAGTGAGCAAGAATATTCCCTGGGGTGCAGAGAGGAACTAGCAAAGCTTCTATTTATAATTAGCTTATATGCAAAAAAGCCCCAATAAATAAATTAAACTTTACTAACATTTAACATGTAAATTGACACCAGCATCCCCACTTGAATCCACACACCAGAGCATCCATGTACCACACAGTACCAAGGTCTCCTGAGGGAAGAGTGGGTGTGCACAGCACAGAGGTGTTCATAATGGTGTCCCTCTCTCGTCTGCTCGCTTTTGGTGTGTTGCCACTGTGACTGACCAACCGTGACAGTTGTCCCACTGAAAGTCTGAAAGTCCCACCGTGGAAGAAGACTCAGTGGAGACAGGCCAGGGCAATGTACCCATGAGGCTCAGGGAAGAATGCAGCCTGGGACTGACCACATGTGTCACAAAGACGCTGACTTGTTCTCAACACCAAGGGGAGCCGAGGGTGGCCTCTTTTAGATTAACAGATACGAACAGGTGATCAGTTAGTGGTGGAAATGTTTATCTCTCAGTTAATTCCAAAAGCATGATCATCTCCCTGAGTTAATCCAGCATGAGGGGAGTGAGTAAGTGGCTTGGCTCAACATAGAGTATAAAACTGAATAGTTAATGAAAGAATTTCATAGAGAGCTACAAGCTTGAGATGGCTTCAACCCGTAGGTGCTTTCTCAGCAACTGGAGATGCCCCATGTCATGATGGTGAGCGGTAGTGGGAATCACATTGTCATGGTGATTAAACTGTTTATTGCAATTGCTACATATATTTTGCTAAGTGTAACCTACATTTGTATTGAGTTATATAACATATTTTGTATCACTCTGATAAATCAGAAATCACATGTAACATCAAGTATCTTCAAATCAGTAAATCTGATATTAAACATTACATATTCCATGGATGGAATATCTAAAAGAACCTGGTTAGAGGAGTACTGGATTCTGACAGAGGTTCCTCCTGAACATCGGGAAACACTTTTGCACTGTGCAGGTAACCAGGAACTGGTACAGGTTGTCTGGAGTGGAGTCTTACACCTTGGAGATATGCAAAAGCTGTCTGGACACAGTTCTGGGCAACCAGCTCTACATGGACCTATTCTGGACAACCAGCTCTACATGGACCTATTTGAGCAGGGAGCTTGGACCAGAAGAAACTGAGGGGTCCCTGCCAGCCTCAACCATTCTGTGATTCTCAGAGATCATGTCTTGCCTTACAGAAAGGCATGTTGCCTCTTTCCTCTTCAGGCATTTCTAGCAAGGGTCCTTCTTAAGCCAGAAACTCATACACAATACCTTGGATTGTGCTGGTTACATTCAGATCCTGGGTCTGTTTTGTGATACTGAAAAATGCTGAATCTTAGTAATATGAAATGAAAATGTGAAAAAAAATATGTTCAAAGGATGCTCAAAACAGATGTGATTTGAAGTTCACTGGAGCCTTCCTGAAAGGCTCTGGGATATGCCTGCTATGTGCTCTCCTGCCACCAGCTTCAGCAGCACAGGGAGGGCTGGCGCCCGCTGCCCTGTTGCCTTGCAGCCAGGTGGCTGTGTCCCTGCTGCGGTGTGTCCAGCACAATGCATGCTCAAGGTGCTGAACCTATGTAAACACAGTGGGGAAAAATATCAGAGCTGCCAGACCGGTCCCTTTTGTGTCATACCACTAAAGCAAGGAAATCTGTATTTTATAGAGAATCTGTCCACTGCCTTCTTAATGGAAATATAAAACTTCTGGGAACACCCCTATATGTTCTGTAAAAGGTGGATTGAGAGCAAGTGCAGATTACCTGCCACTTTCATAATTATTGCACTTATAGGAATAGCTTTTCATCTCTAGAAATTTCTGCCTGAGTCCAGCAGAGCACCTCTATGATGTCCTAAACCTGGCGTTGATATATAGTGTCACCAGTATGTGACAAGACATAAAAGCTATCTAAATACTGTAATCTGTTCTCAGCCCCCAATAACACAGCACACATGCATCCTTTCTGCTGTCTTTCATGAATCATGATGCCTGACAAGCACGGGTAAAAGGCTTCGTAACACTGCACACAAGCAGATAGGAGTTCGTGGGTTTTATCTATAAGGGAACTATGCAGTTATACTTCTGTGGCTGTGATGTCTTCCAGTCATATAGAGGCATCTGTGGGTAACACTTTCTATTAATGAAAAAAAAAAAAAATATGATGTCCATAACTCCTGGGTTTTCCTATTAGGTTTCTTTCATTAAAAATGAGTGATAATTACAGAATCACAGAGTCACAGAATCACAGAATCACAGAATGGTTAGTGTTGGAAGGGACCTCTGGAGATCATCTAGTCCAACCCCTCCACCAGAGCAGGGTCACCTACAACAGGTTGCACAGGACAGCGTCCAGGTGGGTTTTGAATGTCTCCAGAGTGGGAGACTCCACAACCTCTCTGGGCAGCCTGTTCCAGTGCTCCACTACCCTCAAGGTAAAGAAGTTCCTCCTCATGTTAAGATGGAACTTCCTATGTTCCTATGTTCAAGCTTGTGGCCATTACCCCTCGTCCTATCACTGGGCACCACTGAAAAAAGACTGCTCCCATCCCCCGGAATCCTCCCTTTAAGTATTTGTAAGTATTAGTAAGATCCCCCCTCAATCTTCTTTTCTCTAGAGACCCAAGTCCCTAAGCCTTTCCTCATATGAGAGATGTTCCAATCCCCTAATCATCTTTGTAGCCCTTTGCTGGACCCTCTCCAGCAGTTCCCTGTCTTTCTTGAACTGGGGAGCCCAGAACTGGACGCAGTATTCCAGATGTGGCCTCACCAGGGCAGAGTAGAGGGGGAGGATGACCTCCCTCGACCTGCTGGCCACACTCTTCTTGATGAACCCCAAGATGCCATTTGCCTTCTTGGACGCCAGGGCACATTGCTGGCTCATGGTCATCCTGTTGTCCACCAGGACTCCCAGGTGAATTCTTACCTGGGATTCCGTTTCAGTTCTTTATGTGATGCAATGGTTAAATAGATTAACATTTAGTGGTTTGGTAATTAAGAAGTGTTTCAAAACTGACTCTGCTGAGGTTCTAATACTAGCTTCTCTTTGGAGATAGGCTTCCAATAGGTAAATTAATCTTCTAGTCAATAAAAGAAAAAAATACACATTTCCGTTAAATCATTAACTTTTAACATCAGGAAGTCATACATACTAAAACTGTGCACGACTTTTGCAGCAAGAAAAAAATAGACTAATCCTTCAAAGGAATTTTTAATTTATGTCATGATTTGCTCCTCTAAACATTTCACTCATTCAAGCCAGCTTTCAACAGTTACATTATCTCAAATTTTAAACCAATGTTGTAACTTTTTGAAGACAACACTGCAATCTAAACCAGATGTAGTTAACAGGTTTCCTTGTGATTGAAAGAGCCAGATTATTGCCTTTAAAAAACATGCCCTCCAAACATTTATTTTATTTCTTTTGAAGATAGAAATTTTTTGGAGTGTCTGCCACATGATCAGATGTTTTCATAGGGGGTTCCCTTTATAAATATCTAGAGAGTCACTGAATTATTCTCTTTAGAAAACTCATACTTCCTATGGCTAAGTAAGACATCAAGTGATATCAGAGGTCAGATATGCTACAACCTTTGCTGTTAGGTTTTAATTCTCTCATCAGGGCTTCATATGCTATTTCTACAGTCGTTCTGTTTCTCTTCCACAAATCAACTCCATTCCTTGAGAATCACATCAGATTTCTCCAATTCGTTGTTTCCCAGTTAGGCTCTGTAGGTTGGGTCATGTCATATGTTTCCATATTTCCCAGTTGAATGTCATTCTCACTTGACTTTCTTAATTGCATAAGAAAGGCCGCATATACTGGCTTTATTATTTTTTTAATTTATTTTTATTTTTGAAGTTTAATTTACTCAGATAAAGTTTAGAGGATGACCGAAGAGATCTCAGTATTGTAAAGCATAGACCAGTTGAAAATCAAAGCACTGCTCTTAGTTTTGTGTTCCATTTTTCCTGGATACTCTAAACTTTTTTGTAACTATTTCTGATGAGTTACCTATTCCATTTACTGGATACATATGTGGGTCTTGCAACTCATCTTTATTTTGTGTGCATGGAAATTATTTGGGTAGTTTTGATAGTGATATAGTTTCAATAACAACTTTCAATAATATTTGCAGTTTATCCTTGGTATGAAGGAGAATAAAAGGAGATTAATAAGCAGTAAGGACATCCTAGAGCCAGCATCATTAAAATAAATAGCCATTGTTTTCCCTTTTCAGGTGTATTTCATAGGATGGACATGGATATGCAATTCAGCTGGACTCACTGTGCAAACCTCGATTTTTTCTGGCTGGCACACCATAAGTACTTTTTGCTATATATGTGAAGATAAGCCAATTTTGCAGGTGCTGTAGAGTGCTTTTCACCAATAAATGGTAACGATACAGAAAAGAATGGTCTTCACAAAAAAATGCACATGTAGAGTACCGTATGTTATTTTTCTAATAGAAACACAGCCTTTCAAAACGAGAAAGTGTGTGGTCTCTGAAATCCACCCTACATAAAACTGTGCCTAGCCATAGCCAAAGTATGTCAATCAATTCCTTGCTGGCTTTCTTTGAAAAAGAAATAAAATAGCAAGTACATAGAATGTAGAACAAATTACTGGAAGCATGGAGATAAATCAATTATTCACCATTTATTACAAAATAAAATAGCTCAACAATTCATAAATATAAGGTATGCTAAATGCCTAAACTATGACTATTACACATGGGTTTATTTCTGTCTTTATTACATTTTACTTTTAATAGAGACCTTTAAAAGAGAGGGGATATTTTTATGTGGAAAATCTACTGAGTGAAAAATTTCCATTCCATTTTTGGTGATTTCATGTGCCTGAGATTTTACTCTTCCATAAAATTCATGTGGGATAATGGAAATTTTTCACATTGAATCATACGAATGTTTGAAAAGCCACTTCTGAGTGAAATGCCATGCTTTGCAGTTCTGATCAGATGCTTAAGAGGAATTGTGGCCACATTTTAAATTTGTCTGTTGAAGGAAGATATCAATAAAAGTGAAGAAAAGATCATTATCTAGACCAGCTGGCTATTGAAATGCTCCTAGGTATTTCTAATTTGCTATAGGACTGAAAAAATAAAAATAATTCTTAGAGAAATTAAATGGTGTTCCTGATACTCCAAGAGAGCTTTAATATATGACATATTTGTGAAGGGAGTGAGATGATTTCACAGAGCTTTGTCTCCTGATAGATCATCTGCTACAGTGTGAGCTGTTGATAAATTCCTGGGGTTGGAGAAAGATAGGGATGTACTGTGATTTCAGTTGAGAAAGAGGAAATGGAGCTTGGCTTGCATTTCTAAGGATTTTACTTTCTGGATATAAGTCTTGAAAGAGCTGATTCCTTGCTCCTTTTTTTTTTTTTTGAGATGAGAATTTTTGTTGTGGATCGCGTGGGGGAGGGATCACACAACTCCTAAGGCAAAACCCTCATTCCACGTTGGTCCCTTTTCCTAAAGATGAAAGGTCCAGAACAGCATGAAAGGATCCTGAACCCCCACTTTCTGGATTGCAAAGGAATTCCTTGCATGGGACAAGCTTGCTCAGAGTCAGGCAGCAAGCAGAATGGGCCCTGCTGCCTCTGCTAGGCAGCGGAGCAGATCACGGTATGCATAGTCTGTTAGAAGACAGGTATTCTCCTCGGGATATTGTAGACACGCTGAGGACCTCTCCAGTCTCTGGACAAGCAAAAATGTGGCTGAAAGCTGTCTGCCTGGCAGCATCCTCCCTCAGCTGCACGGTCGGGGCTGCACCTCTACAGGATGGGGCTGCAAAGCTCAATTCTATCGTCTCCGGCAACAGCCAGCTTTAAGCTGCTACAGGAATTCAAGTTTTGCAAGCAACATCGGTGAGATGCAGTCTGGGATGAAGTATCAGAGCAAACAGCATGCAGAAATTGCTAATGTGGGAAACTCCAAAAGCTGTATGAATCAGTCCTTTAGAACAAATAGCTCTTCCTGCAATCTCAATTCCTTATGTTGTAGTTCATGCTCTAAATAACTTTGAATTAGTCTGATGAGTGGGCATCAAATTTATATGGAATGAAGTTTCTCTGGCTTTGCTGAATCACACTAATCCCTCTAGTTCCTCAATTTCTCCACCTAATCTGGTATTTAACCAATACATATAAAGTATCATGGCTCAAAAGTAAAGCAGTATTTTAAAGCAATCACCCTGGCTATTAAGGATTCCAAGTGATGAAAGAAAAGAAAAAAACTAAGTAATACAGATTAGAGATTTTCTGAAGTCTTTTTGAATTGTCTGGACTATATCTCCAAAAAAAAAAAAAAATAGATGGTTTGAACAGAGTGGCAGACATATTTTCTTCACAGATTTTAAGGCTTCCCTGAAATTGGAGCTTCTAGAAATACTATGTTGGCTGATGTCAGAATTGATTTTTCAGTGCTTATCTGAAATCTGTGGTAGAAGGTAAGTGAACAATAGGTAATGACATGCAAGTGGACAGCTTTGCAACTCTTATGCTACACATTTTGCTGCTCCTGGAGGTGAAGAAAAGACAGCAAAACCAGTCAGATAAGTATAGGGATGTTGTTTGCACATCTGAAAAGAAAACAATAATTGGACACAAATGCAAGAAATAGGTTTTGAAGAGAAGGAATGAATTTATTTCTCAAAGGAGCCCCACAATTTATGATCAAGTTAGCAAATGTCAAATAGTGGAGCTGTAAAGGGGGCAGGTGGTTGTCAAATCCAGAAATGGTATTTGCATTTGCACTGAATTTTCCAGTGAGTGAGTCATTACAGTTTTTCAGAAGCTGTGACGGCAGGCAGAGCTTCATGTGGAAATAAGACTTTGTTAAAAATATACTTGTTAAGCATTTCCTTTTTACATCTGATGCATGCCTCAGTGGATGTCATAATATTTAAATGGTTGCTTACTGTTCAGAGTGTGTAAAATGCACAGCTTGGGAATGTACTTAGTCACTTGTGCAGAACTGTGAAGTCAAGGGCAAAAGGCAAGAATGAGTTTCCAGGCTGAAGACTAAACTGCTGGATGAAAAACAATAAGGATGGTGTTGGATACAGACTCACAGCACCGCTCATACATCTTAAACAGATCTTTGTCAGGCGCAAGATCACACAGTCCCCACAGTAATAATAAAGCAGCATGTCTTCTGTTTTTTACACACTTCTCCCTTTGAAGAATTGTATTTAGGAGCCAAGTCTTCTGACAGATTTGACAAATTTTTATTACTGCGTGTCCAGCGCAAGCGGTTCTTCTCAATATACTTAAAGAAGAGCAAAAAATCTTTCAAAAAACACAGAGGTGCTTTCAGCTCCAGTCAAGTGAGATTAGACAGTTCAGTGCGGCTGCATGGTTGCAGTCATTAATTGAGAGCCAAGGGAGTTCTATTCTACAGAGAGCAGAGTATTTTACAGCATATCTTGGATAAAACATCTTCTGGTCAGTATTAACTCCCAAGCCTTGTTAAACAGAATAATTGAAAGAAAAATGTCACATAATTTTGCTCCTAAATAATTGATGGCGGCTGAGCACTAGACAAAAGGCCTGATTCTCCCTCCCCTCTCCAAGGCTCTACAGGCCACGTCTGCAGAAACCTGCCTGCAGTCAGTGGAATTTATGGGGGTGTAAAAATATTGTAGCTGATAAGAGAAACAGGCTGGGTACATGCCTGCACAGCTTTTGTTTACTACAGTATTTTTATTCTTTTGAGTTTTCATAGAGATGCTTTCTTTTGCTGAATACACAGTCGTGTTCAAGAGAGTAGGGGAAAATACCTTCAAATATGCAAATAAAAGACATAAATGACAACTTTGTAGCAAACACTACTGGCATGTCTATTGTGCTTAAAGCAGCTTAAGACCTAAAGAAATCTAGGATTAACTTTTCTGTTGAGCGTCATTTTCAAAAAAAAAAAAAAAAAGGGAGAGAAAGAGCGCAAAATCAGGTTACAAGCTAAGAACACTTAAAAGAGAAAAAAGAAATATATTTTTCTTGTATGAAAAGACAGATGGACTTTAGAAAGAGAGATTATAAATAGTTCTTTTTCACATAGGAATTTTGAAAGCAATTCATTTACTGACTTAGGAATCATTTCCTCTAATGCTAGGGTGACCTTTCTAACTTTTTGGGTTCACAAAGGACCTTATTCACAGCATGCAATTCATATATATCTATGAAATTTTGCATAATGCAAGTGACACTTCTTGATCCATTTTCCTCTTCTTTCTCTTTCTTGTGAATTGCAGCTGTTACATCTGTAGCAGTTTCCATAGTAACACTCAATTTTGGACTTTACTAAAGGGTGGGAATGAGTAGCTTGAGAATGATTGACCAGGAAATAGGTTTAAAATGAACAATTATAAAACATTTAGAGGCTACTAGGAAAAAAAAAAAAAAAATCACTGAAAAACCTTAAACCCTTTCCAGCTCCTTACAGTGTTAACCCAGCCTTCCAAAACCACCCAAAAGAGCAGTTCTGAACACATAAATCATTAACACTGTGACCTGAGATTTGGCAGCTTGATGAGACAGTGGTTTCTACTATGAAGATTATGGTAGTGTAGCTAGGTACTAAATTTTAACACTAAAGGGTCTTGTCATTTCTGCAGTCATTCTTTCTCTTGGGAAATGAGCTCGACCCAGCAATGTCTGTGATGCAGTTGCATGCGACAGCTTAGAGGTGATGTGGGCAGGCACTGCAGTGTTCTCAGTGCACAAAGATTAAATAGTGATCACATGGTAGTTGCACAGAAAAAAGTTCACAAATTTAATAGGTGCTTTCTTTTTATCCGCAAAAAGTCAACTTTAGGGACCAACCGCCCAACCTCAAACACTGCTGTCTTAATGGTATGCTTATGTGCATTTAGCTAGAGCTGGAAACAACAGCAGTGTTATGAACTGGTAGAAACCTAAAGAGCCTGGAAGATGGTTTCAGAGATTCTACCATGACTGCTGCACAAGCCGTCCCTGTGGAGTGAATACTCACTAGAAATAACTGTTGCAAATAACTTCAAAAAGGGAGACAATAGAGGAGAGGACAGAGATTTGGTGGCTTAGCGGCTAATGCTCTGAACCTTTCACCTCTGGATCCATGCTGAATGCCCTGCTTCAAGTTCTCAGAAAAAGTATTTTTTGCTTCAAAATGGAAAGAACTTACCATACATAATTGGAAGTGATTTAGGATAAGGAGCAAGAGTAGTAGTTTTATGGGGTCGTGACCTTTTAACCTGCACGTTTTGTCATGGTGCTTTTGACAGCTGGTGACATTTATTCCACGGAATAATTTGTCTTGACATGTTTTTGTTTTGCTTTGGGTTTGGTTTTGTAGCAGTGGTACATAGATACTTTTTGTGATAAGTGTTTAGATACCCTAAATTTAATCATTAGAAGGTTGACTATCTAGCTAATCTTTACATAAATGGAATTCTGGTTTATTGTAACAGATAAATGACAATGAAAGTGCATATCTAAAATCAGCTTTACAAAGGCATGATTGAATTTCCATGCAAAGAAATTCTCAAGCAGACTAAACAGAGAAGGCAAACTGTGTGCTCTAACTAGTGCCTGCCTGGTGGGGATGGACCATGCAGTTGTTCTGGGTCACCCACAAGTCTTCATTTCATGTGATCACTGTAGATACCTGCTAGAAGACTGAAGCAAATCATGTGATTGAGTGTAAAAAATAACCTTTCTTTCCTGTTACCATCCTTTTCATTATGTAATTGTTGCTGTATAAGATTACTTGGCCCTGTCTCAAGTTGTGCAATTCTGTCACAGCTGAGTTTCTGTGTAAGGGATGAAGACACTTGGAAGCTCACACAGTCTGCATCTGTAGTGTATGTGAGCAGTGGCTGTAGCTCAGTTGTTAAGAAAGCCTTCACTTGAGTCTTCACCAGAACAGACATTCTGTTACATGCAAAATTAATGAACATACTTATGCGTACATACATATATATACATTTGTAAATTAAAGCTAGGGCTTAAGGGTTTGAAAGAGATTTCAGCTTATCCTGATAACCTTCTTCAGAAATACTATGATGAGAAAAAGAAAAACATCTTAAGAAACAATTGAGCAGAATTTTAGCCCTATGAATCATGATAGCTTAGGGAGAGTGGGAGAAGGGGAAAAAAAAACCCTCAGAAAAAAAGTGAAGTACAACAAGATGACTGGTGAAAAAGAGTTAAGTGCTTCACTTCATGCAGCTTGGCAAATGGAAGAACACAAATCACTGCAAAGGAAAAAACACGCTTGGAAATCTCTGGAGACTGACTTCACATGGCTAATTTACAACCACATGCCACATCTGTCACTTTTACAAATCAATGAGAGTGCCTACCCTTTAATAGCACAGGGTCACTGGTAAAGGTTGCTAGTGTCGGCCATACAGACGAGACCTTTCAGGATGTCAGAATAGAACCTCGGTGACGCACATTAACACCCACACGCTCCTTTATGTCACTTCCAATTTACTTTATCTTAAATTGTCAGCTAGCAGAGCTCACTCTCATATTAATAACTAGAGGTTTGCATCCAAGCCAGGAAAAATAAACCCTGCTGATAGCTCCATGAGGCAGCTGGCTTGCTCTAAGGAAAGCCAAAAGGGAAAGATTGAGTTCTTAGTCCTTCTTAGTAGAGTCTGCAACATTAAGGAAAGGAAAAAGAAGATATGACTTACAGATGGCCCATGTGTAGTGTATAGAGAAAAATTTGTATTTTGTTATTTTCTTTAGATACTGTTCAATAAGAGAGTGATTCAGTTCTTTTACAGTACTGGACTAGAAAAGAAGACTTGAAGGCCACATATGAATACAAAATGTTCCCGTGAGCTGGAACGAGTTTCCCAAACCCTGAATTTATATTTCTCCATGGTATTACGAGGTATTTAATCCTCTTTCTTACTCTTTTCCAGTCTTATTGGAAAGACTTAATAGGCTTGATTCACTTTTTGAATTCAGCTGGTGGAAGCTGAGCTGTGGGACTTGGTGCTGGAAACATTATTTGGGTAAATCAACAATGCCAAATGTGTCTCAGCCCAGCTAGCAGGCAGTCCCCCAAAGCACATATCTATCCCTGCTCTTTAATATCACAGGGCAAGATGCAGAGCAAAATACTTGGGAGAAGTGCTGATGCAGCCAGTCCCATAAGTGTACTTTGCCAGGATTACTCCTGTGGGATCACAGCTATCCATTGGGGGAAATCGCAGAGGCCTTGCAGTGCTCCCCATGGTAATTGCAGCTTCCTTCTTTCTTGTATCTAATCAGGTGAATAAAACCCTAGATTTTCTTTCCAGCTTCCCACCTAAGGAACATTTATCTACAATTTTGAGCGAATCTGCCCACGAGAATCTTGCTTTTGCAGGCAAAACTTGAATGTGTTCATTGGAAAGCTTAGGAGTGAATGTATTCCTGTTCAGATGATTGTTAAACCTGCTCCTTGATAATTTTCCTGGAATCATTCCCTATTTGTAATTTTATTAACTGCAGCTGTATCCCTTCAGTCATATTATTTTCAAGATAAAGGATCCTGGAACATTTTTTCTTCTTGTACGGAATCCATTTCATGCCTCTGATGTAGTCGGCAAGTTTTAACACCCACCTAATTGTCTTCTGTCCTGGTGATTTATAAATATGTAAAATGCATAAATCTCAGCAGCAATCTTGTGGCATCCTTCCCTTCGATAAAAATTACCATTTCTTTCTATATTTTATTTACTATTTTTAATACATTTTTATTTCTTGGCCTTGTCTTCTTTCCTGTCTTGTAACACCTTTGGAACCAGCCGTTGGTGAGGACCAAAGCTGAAAGATCTGGAAATTCAAGTATATGGTGTGAGCTAGCTCATGTTTACCCACATGTACCAGGTGATTTCTTCAGATAAATCTAGTGGCTATATTAGATATGACTTCCAGCTACAAAAGCAGTGTTGAATATTTCCCAGTATGTCATATTGATCCCAGTGATCATTAATCATTTTTTTTTTTTTTAAACTTTCTGGAAACAAGTTTTAATGACCTGAAGTTTGACTTTCAAGTATGTCTTTTTCAGGATTACCCTTGAACCAGCTTTAAAGATTGATGTCATATTTGTCATTTTCCTTTCCTCTAAAAGCTAAGTTAAATATGTGTGCCTCATCAACAGTCACACTTTTGGATTGCAGAATAGACATACCTTAAATGGCAATCAATTTAGCAACTGGATGCATGTCAGGATGGCAAAAGGGATTGAACTAGCTGCAGTCTGTGAAGTGTTAAGAGATGCCTAAGTACACCTTTACAGAGAAACTTGTAACATTTATTTAGACTCTTAAGCTTCTGCTAAGAACTAGCTCTATTCATGTATCTCTGCTGACATTACTGAGTTTTGCATGGGAAATAATAACTGACCTAACTGTCCATAATCTAAGCTACATGCATTTCACAGCAGCTGATCTACGTCTGGTGGCGGACAGGAGGAGAAAGTAGACTGTAACTACATCTGGCAGAGTTGTCCCAAAAATGGACTTTACAGAAGTGATTTATAAGTTGCAGTGAAAATTTTGCCCCTGGATTTACCTCTATTAGGCTGGTGTTTACTAGGCTGGTGTAGTCACACTTTTTGATGTGATAGTAGAACAGAAAAAGAAAACTTGTGGAATTGTTGTTGCTGTTGTTGACAACAAAACATAATACAGCTCTTT
>NW_009661372.1:3425902-3463204 GCF_000708025.1 Charadrius vociferus | reverse complement strand
AAGTGATTTGCAAACCATACAACATAGTATTAATGAAAAAAATATACAGCTATGAAGGACGTCTCTGGAATTTTACTTTTTTTAAACTAAATGCAGGTCTTCAAACTATCATTTCTGCTCTCAGGCTCCGTTAATATCTGCCACATTCACACTGTGGCTTGGCAGACATAGGCTACAGATGAAGGTAGAGGCTGCTGCTGTTCAGAATAGATTTCTGGGCTTCTTTATGTTATACCATTATGTTAAAAAAAATAGTCCTTCAGCAAACCTTTCCTCAGGATTTGCAGCACAGACAGACTGTGTGGTAATCACTCTAATTAAGAATTCTTGTTTTACAAATGAGTACTTTATCATGAATGTGTACACTGTGCAGGGAATGCTGCACCGATGTTGGGTGTGTTGGTGAGGTTTTGACTTAAACTCTCAAGAGTTTTCAACTTAATACAACCACACAGAGGACTAACAGGGAGATAAAGAATAACACATAGATGCAGTAGGAAAGACACAGTTCCTGTTGTCCTGTATAGGTAGAAACTAGTGTTTGATGAGTCTGTGTTGCTGTTTGGGTTCATTTCTCCCCAATGCTTTCCAAAATGACAGAGAGGTACACAAACTCTTCAAGGAGTACAGCTGGATACATCTGTTTGGCACCTTTACTGACTTATATTCAGCTTTTACTCCGTTGCTCTTAGTATACTGTTGTCACTTGTTTAGGCCAAGTTGACAGTCTTAATCATGCCTTCCTGGCTTTGCTTCAAGTAAGTCTGTAAAAATGTACTGCTTGCTTGTGGTTAAGACAGAAACTGTTCCTAATTTGTTCAATTCTTGCACTTCTAGTAATTAAAATAAATTTGGGATAAAGCATTGTTAAAAATAGTTTATCTCAGAGGAAGTCAACACATCTGCTGAAATCATGCTGAACCACGCTCTCACTGAGGAAACAAATACTGAAGGTAAGGTAAAGACAATCAATGCAGTTCAGAGATAAGTGTATAGTATCATTTTTAGCTTTTGCACTGTCTTTATCCAGAAGATGGTGTGCAAAGGGGAGATCCTGATATACCATACTGAAACCCATTAATTTCTTGAATTGTCAATAAATGCAAGGGTATGAAATCACAGAAAATGGCTGTTGAGGCATGTAGAAATTTTGTTCACAAAAACTGGTCTTACATTGCAAATTCTTGTTTTCCTTGTTCTATCAGCACTTCAGAGTAACAATGTTCCATATGTCTCATATGGGACAAGTTGGTTTCTTGTGCCACACAACCCTCTCAGGGCCAAATACACCACACAGGAGACATAAGCTAAGATGAACAAGAGAGCAAACTTCCCTTTAGGTTACAATGTCCATTAAAAAAGAAAAAAAAAAAAAAAAAGTCTATTCAGACACAGACTGCTTTAGGTTAACAGTAAAAGCATTAGAATTACAAGAGCTCTGTTTTATATATTTTTGTCAAAGAAATATATATTTTTTTTATTTAGGTGCCTAAGAAAAATGGGCATTGTCTGTATTTCTCAGATCTCTTGCCTGGAGAGAGTTGTACTTTATTGTTTTAGACCCAGTTCTTGCTACTCTATCTTTTTTCTTAATTCAAAGCGCTCCAAGGTGTGGAGTTTTTTTTATTTCGTCTTCCTTCCTTTTATAGTTTTTGATGTTCTCTAAAGAATATAGGCAGGTGAATAATATCAAATTTTATCTGTGCATCACCCCTGCTCAGCATGATCCCACAGAAGAAAATGGAAAGAATAATCAACAGTGGTCAAGGAGCTAAAGTTTGGACTTGATCCATAATTAAACAATACTTTCACATGGCTGAGTGAAGAGCAAGCAGATATCACTGCTCTCTGATGTTCTTTTATAAAACTCATCTCCATTTGAAAGCTCACTTTAAAAGTGGGTTTTTCCCTTCTAGCATTTTCAGCTAAATTTTAGATTATACTTTAGATATTGAAATTATATTTTTCTTTTATATACACTCTGATACTTTTTCATTTGTTGATGCCAAATGCTATGGCATAAAACTGAGAATGCACTGAGCTTCAAAGAAATGCTGGCACAAACAATGCAAGAATTGATCATCCTTTGCCTCCACTCCTAGGGGGCAGGAGAAGGAACTACCCCAAAGGGAGTGTAGTCCTCCCTTGTTTGGGGTCCTGTGGAAAAGAAGAGCTACAAGGTGGCACAGGCTGGCAGAAAAGGCACTACCTAGATACAATATGCTCTTCAAGCATCCTTGGGATACTGGCAAGGCTCTTGGAATAGCATATAAGAACAGAATAAATTCAAAGCCAAAACCAAAACCTGAGAAATATATGCATCTGCTCCTATTATTTGTGCTCAAGAAGCTACCCTTGGCTTCTTCAACAGATTCCTATTGTCTCATTGCAGTTAAATTAGTTCTGGGCAATACTGTTGTCATCCCAAACTTTTGTTCTTTCATTTTGGATGCAAATCAGAAATCACAGGCCTAGTGCAAGTCCCAAAGCATCTCTCGCTGACTACATCCACCTTTGAGGTGAGGTTCCCACTGTAGACATTACTCAAGGAGTTATGATCATTCATGATTTTTTACTTAAGCACTGCTATAGTCTTGTGCCTAGCCAAGGCCTGACAAATTAGGTGACATTAGACATCATCTAGAAAAAGCATTTCAACTCCACCTAGATTAAACAGATATTAAATAATGTGTTTTTCTGAGATAACCAGTTGGCAAGCCAAAATATAGGAGCACTTAAATGCTGTCATTCTTGTAGTAGCTCTAACCCCACCGATAGAAAAGCATTGCAAAAATTCAAATTCACACCATGCTTCTGCATTAAGTATTGTAATTTGGACAAGACTTTCAACCTTCATCTGTGTTCTGAGTTTTCCAAAAGCATCCCAGTCTGCAATATGTTCATCTGCCCAGTATCCACCCTCCATATCCATGCTCCATATTTGCTCTCTATTTGGTCCACACTTCTTGCAAAGCATCCACCTGTGAGTGGGTGTGAGCAGCAGTGGGAGAAAGATTAAATCTCATAACTGGTCTTGCTCATTCAGTGTTTAGAAAGAACAATAAGGGTGTCTTCTGCCTGCTAATCCTGGTGGCACAGACCACCTGTCCATTTGTTGACGGGTATTGCTCAAGAAGACTTATTCTGAGAGAATAAGATTTTTTTGCCCATATAAATCTGAGCAATGCTTTTTATCTTGGCCACAAAAGCCTTTACCAATCACTTACAAAATACACCTAGGATGTGCTATTGCGTACCACATAGTCACAAACCCCTCATCTTTGCCATATTAACCTCATTTATGTAATTATATGCTATTTTGGAAAAAAAAAAAAATGTGACAGCAGGGAAATGGTGCAACAATTTGTTTTTTAAAAATAGCACAGTAATTCTATAATTATTACTTTCCTTTGCAGCTATTCCTAAAATATTTTTGGAAGTATGGACCCCTACTCTGTACCAATGGGGGAAAATTTACTCAAGAAAAGCTCTGGGCATGAGCTAAACACTTCTTTTGTTTTTTACTTCCACGCTATTCAATTCTTCTGATGTATTAGAATATTTTCAGTCCTGCTTTTCTTTTTTACTTTAAAAAAATGTTTTTACATAAGTGTGTTGACTTTGGTCTCTCTTTCAGGTGTTTCTTGGTTGTCATGTACATAGCATTGCATATTACTAAAGAAGATAAGATTTATTGTATTCATAATTTCCTGGACTTGGAAATAACAGTACCAACTGGTGGTAGTGACTATCCTGTTACTGCAATGCTTATGAAAAAGCACCCTTTGGTTAAAATCATACTGAGTGTTTTAGTAATACTGCACAAAACCCGGACCTGTCTTTTTTTCCCAACTCAAATTCTGTCATATGTTCTTCATCACAGATATACAACAGAGGTGTTCATACATACCAAAGCAATGGTCTTTTTTGATTCTCTGATGTAGAAAACATGAAAGGAAGTTTTGGCCTCTGGGATTATTTGTTTTCCTTTCTAGAAAAGAAAATGAGAGAAAAGAGTATTATGAAAGCAACTACTCAGAATTGATCAGAACTTAAGCATGAAAGCAAAAGACTAAGAGGAAAATAAATAATTACAATGAGTTAGAAATGAAAAGACTTCCAGGAATCACAAGTCTGTGTATTAAGATACTATTCCTTTGAACATCCAGTGAGTATTTTCTGATAATCATAAATACATATATATCTTTAGCTGTAATAAAATATATCTGATACTGTTGTACATGCTTTACCTTCATTGACATATAATTACTTATTGTGTTAGTTATAAGACATAAAAGAATAAAAAACCTATGAAGATTACTGCCATTTTAAGACAAAGCATTACAGGACAAGAGGTGCAAGTTAGTAGGCACTGAATTTACTGTAATGGCTATGGCACAGCACCTACTCTGAAGAGCTCCTATGTCTGCAGTGAGAAGATATAACTAGATCTTAACAGTATGGAATATAACCTTGAGAGCAAGGCTGTAAAATGCTGTGATTAGAAAAAAATAAAAAAAAAAAATGAACAGGGCAGAAAACAAGATAATCGACCATAGAGAAGATAGGAAAGAAGAGAAAGCAAGATTAAATGCTAACAAGGAACCTATTTCTGGAAGATACGGTCAGAAATTATTGCCCCCTATTCTGCTTAGAAGAAGCTTAGAAATAGCTAATAAGTGTAAAGTAGGTGTTGTGAAAGCACATGATGTGGATTTAAACCATGCTTTTGATCAAAAAGATTCAAAGAATTGATGATGGAGACAGAAAGAAGTAAAGCAGAAAGAAACAGACTCAGGTTCTTTTATTTGCTTAAAGGATGAAGTGATCCTAATTAAATAATCTTCCTTGATTTGCATTGAGTAGTAATGACGTTTTCTTCCCCTGGCACTCAAGTGTGTTCTACAGTTTCAGCAGCACTCTGTGTTTAAATCCTATTATTGCCAACCAGAATAAACAAGCAGTTTAACACGATTATTTGGGATATTCCACTTATTTGAAGCTGGATTTGTTACTACATCTATCAATAGGTTCAGCATTTTCTTAGACCATAAGTTAGAATGTGATCATCTCTTTGGCTTTCTCTAACAGAGTGCTGTTTGATGAATATTTTGCTAGGCTTGGGGAGAAACTTACTCAGAATAATTTTAAAGGCCTATTTCTAAATATATTATTCTTGAGAGTTGTAAGTTTTGGAAAATGGTGGATAGTGAGCATAACACAATAATCTTGATCAGATGTTTAAGAGGGAGGAAGAGGGCAATGTGTATAGTTGTAGGGGTTCCTCTGAAGCAAAGGATAAAAACTCTTGAGCACTTCAGGCAAATGTTGCCTCTGCCGTCCTTAGTTTATAAAGGTGACAGTTTGACTGCATTTTTGTTTCAAACCGAATGCTTAAAAGTATAGCTGTGTAATACAGGGTTCGCAAGTCCCATTGAACAAAAAGCTGGAGTCTTTTTCCACAACAGAAGAACGGTAATAAGTGAGGCTGCCTAATGCTGGGAACCAGTCTTCAAGCATCCTGTCCACACCACCTGTGCTGAGCTGCAACTAAATGAACCCCTGGGAAAGCTGAAGTATTCCCATTTCAAGGAGTTTGGAGAGGCTGAATGGATATTTCTTCTGTTTTAAGTGCGCAATGATGTTATAAACCATCATCAGATGACCTTTTTAATTTGACTGCTGCTGCTAATTAGGTCCTGTACCAGTGCCCTTTTCCTCCTATGGACGGAGCAGTGAACGTGTGACCACTTCTGGACATGACCCGCTCAACCCTCTTGCAAGTTTCATGGTTTGGTTTGTTAAATGCCATTAAGCACCGTAGGGAGGCGAAAACCTGTGCCCTCTTCTGGAGGGCTGGATGAGGGTCAGGGGAAGGGAGCAGCTTCTGGGAGGGCTCTGCAAGGTGAGCATGGTCAGGATCCTGCACTCTTCCAGCTTACTCAGCAGCTTGGCACCTTTGGTGCCACTGTCTCCAGCCACCCCCACCCCTCGCCAGGGAACCCCACAAGATGAGGAGATTCATAAAGCAGGTAGATAGCTAAGAAAATCCCTGCTGACTATTTTAAAAACATCATTTCTTCCTAATAGTACCACATTTCTGGAAAGCAGTGCTCCAAAGCTCATTCAGGTGCCACGGTCTCCATTGATTTTCTCAGTATGTATATATCTCCAGTGAACTTTTTTACTCATTAGGACCCCTCAGCTAGTTTATGGCATGATATCATGATCATTAGAGTGTTACTCATTGCTAATTGAACATTTAAGACCTGCAATTCACATGGAGTAAATTTCTCTAACATATGAGGACTCTATTGATAATTTTCCTTATTTGTTAATTTATTAGAACATGTTGTAATTTAAGCTTGTTCTCTGTTAATATACAAATGCTGTATCATAGCTATTTGCTTTTGAAACGAGATTTTGTGCAATTTGGAGTCAGGAGGTGGTGTATTAAATTTTTGCCAGAGGGTTTAAGCTGGTTATTGCTGGTAATTTTCCCAAACTCTTTCAAGCTTGAAGTCATCAGCTGGCATGTGGTAAAGTCTGCTGCTAATTTTGGTTTTCTTTTCTGTTTTGAACTTAAGAGGCTATACAACCTCAATCTTTTTCCCATTTTATTCTTACAAACCATAGTGCATAGATAATGTAATAACGCACACAAAAGTGTTCTTTGTTGGGAAAGCTGCAGCTTAATATCAGATTAAATTCTGCACTGAATGCATCTGTGCTCAAAGATTGTTTTGGCTCTTACTAGCAATACTGCACATTTTCTCATGCAAGATGCCATTATAGATGGACCCTAGCAAGCTTTGATACCTTATTAGGATTTCAGGATATAGGCATTATGATACCTTTTATATATATCTAGTTATTAGAATACCTTATTAGGATTTTGATACCTTATTTGGACTGCAATGCCTGTGCATTTTTAATTGCAGGGTATTATCAGCAGAGAAAGAGAAGTCCGTGAAACATGATGTGATGTCATTATATGATCCCATACCAATGCTTGCATCAGTTGGCCAATTGTGTTAGTAAAAGTAACCCTCACAGCAGTCATTGCAGAAAGGTTTACTAACATGTTTATGCTGTTTAAGGTATTTTTCATTTATGCCTACTTTTCTTACACTGCATTTTGCCTGGAAACTGATCTTCCAGGCCTAAGTTTTATTAAAGTAGAACTGGGTTTTCATTTTGCTTTTCTATCATCTCTGGTCACATGGCTCCATTTCTTTTTATCATGTTATTATTAAGTTTTATATAATATCACAGGAAACAAGAAACTCTTCTGCCTTTTTACAGAGAGGATTTTCCTTTGGAAGGGGAGGTGGTTGGCACTCTAAATTGGCTACAGCAACTTACAAGTAAAATTGGCAAAAATAGGTGAGATATTAATTGTATCTCCTCAGTGAATAACACCTATGATCTTCAATATACCACAGAAATTCAGACATCTGTTCTGTTAAACTTCTGATTGCTTGAAAATTGTCCTTAGACACAAAAACCCGTGTGACTATAGTATGTGGGCATCTTTAGTGCTACAGTTGTCAGCTTTAGTTAGATATAATAGAGACTGACTGTAATGCGCTTTGGAGAACTTTAAATGAGGAAGTCAGTGCTGTCTTGAAAAATAGAAATTGCAGCTGTCTCTACTATGATATAATTGAACCTCATCAGGTAATTCTATTATCTGTGCTAGATCCCACTTTGCAAAACTGCTTGTGTAAAATCGCTAAATCTCTTATTTTTATTTCAGTGTTTGGAATCTTTTCAGGTCATCACCTCAGAAAAACAGTAAAAGGTTTGGATCAGGATTTTCAAAACTGACTTTAAAAGCCAGTCTTCCGTCTCCTCAAATTGGGCCTGATTTTCAGCCCATTAGCTTTGAGGATTTCCTAAACCATGGTGTTTTCTGAGAACAGGCTTTAAACTGCCTTGAGATTATATTTGCTTTCAGCCTTAAGTCATGGCTTTTATTTCTGAATTTCACTTTTTTCAGACCATGATGTTCTGATTCGCCCTAAACTTCATTCATCAATCTTGGTATAAGTCTGACCATGTCACTTATCTGACATGATTTCTGGTGTTGCATTGCCTGTTGTTTCTACTCAGCTGAATAATACCACTTTTCCATTCTTGCAAAAATAGTCTTTGCTGATAAGGTTTAATGTCATTCAATGGCTAGGCGATCTTGTAGACTTTTTTTTCCCGGTTTTCTGATGTTATTCTTATATTTTAAGAAACAGATTTTTACTTAATCACTGTACTTGCATATTGTAATTACACCTTCTGCAATATTTCAGAGAAAATGTGGAGGGCTTAGTGGGGGTTTAAATTTGGCATGTGAAATCTTTCTTAAAACTTACAGTATTAGCATCCTGAATTCCACCTTATATCCTCCAGCCTTTAAGGAAATGTTATATGATATGTGCACATCCCAAATCACTGCTTCTGACAACCTGGATGATAACAGGTAGATTTATCCAGACTTTCAGTTACTTTTCAGCTTCCTGATTTCCTTCCCAATCACTGGAAGATTTCTTTCATAAAGTAAAAGGTAATACTTCTTAAACTTACATTCACAGTACTTCTCCTGTTCTGGTTTTGTGTTACTTCCTTTGGTTCCTTTGGTGCTCCCTGTGTACAAAACTTGCATGAAATTCAAATTATAATAACCTTGGTTTTCCATTTCACCAAGTGGTGAGATTTTGAATAGACACTAATAAGCCTTTCATTTGGTCCAAAGATTAAAGTTGAAAAAACTAATGTTCAAATTCTATTGCTCTCCAATTTTCTGACTTAATTCTTGACAGAATTCGTAATTATATCCTGTTTTTTTTATTAGTCTAAAACCTTTTCATAGACTAATGATGTTTGGCACCCCAAATTGCATAAAACTATTATTTAAAAAAAAAAACAACCTAGGTTAGAAATTAAAAAAAAACACACACACATGGCTATAGTAATAAGAATGATAAAAAATATTCTGTAAAGTTGAAACTTCAAATGTTATAAACTAACATCTTCAAGAGTGAAAATGATTCTTTTTAAATGTTGTCTTTTCAATTCAATATAAAGTAGAACTACACAAATTCTCATGTCAATAATTTACAAACTAACAGTTCGTTCAAAAGAACTCGAATATGTTTTTCTGCTTCTCTGAAAAAATTAAGTTACACAGAGTAAACAGGTCTACTTTTCCTAAGAGTTTGGCATGTTTACTATGTAGACTACGTAAATATTAGAAATGGGCTGAAACAAAAAACTTCACTGTGAATAGTCCCAAAGGTATAAGAACAACATCTTTTCATTTGAATCTATAGTCAGACCGATAATTTTCTAATGGAGGTAAACTAAACCCTTGACCTTTGGGGAAATTTTGTCCTGAGATGATTCTTTTTTGTTCAGCACCATCAATGAACACATCACTTCAATAAAGATTTCTCAGTGCAAAGGGAGTCTTGATTTTTAGACCTTTTGCATTGTTTTTGTTACTCCTTCTGTGCACATACTTGTTTCTTTACTTAAAATATATTAAAAAGCCATCTTAAAAGTGTAGCTTATCTTGTTTAATAGAATAAAGTAATTTTTAAAGAACTTCTTTGTGATTGCCTTATCACATCTTTACAAAATATATGCTAACCAGGGAAATCACCAATACCTCATCTGCACTTTAATAACTTTGTTTCTCTCTATGATCATTATTTTACATTCAGCCTCATATACAGAACAGCTTTTACGTTCTTTCTCTATTTGCATGCCTCTGCCATCATAATATTGTTTGTGTGAGAAATTGTTCATCCTTTTATGCATGTTTGTTGGCTGTATGTACTTTCTTTGTACGTCTTCATACTTTCCAGTTTAATCTGATCCAGGAAGATGTGTTAGCAAAATTACCATATGCAAAGCTATTCTACTGATATCTCTAGCCTAGATGAAATGCAGAAATTTGGAAAAAAAATCCATGAGAGTCAATGACTGACTCTTAGGCTGTTTGGATTAACATTAGAAACAACCCTTTAAACCATTTGGATGTCATCTAATATAGAAGTACAAGTAAGATAGTACTTTTGCCTCTTAAAAGCTCATATGAATATTTTCTTTGGTTTCATTTCACAAGCAATTGCAGCAGCATCTCTAAGTTATGGGAGGGATGTTTAAGCAAACCTGTGTCCGTTAAAATTTTTCCAGGAATTCATTCTACGTACTTACTTTTTTTTTTTTTTTTTTAAATGTAAGCATTAGCAATTACTGGAGTGTATTTTAAAGAAAATACTAAGAAGTAAAATAAAAACTAATAAATACTACTGAAGAATAGTTTTGATTTCAAAACAGTGAGTATGTAAAGTACATATTCACCCAGTCAGGAGGATGAAATAATCTGTGCAAATAGTATGACCAAAAGAAAACAATCAAAACACATTTTATATAACACACAGCATATTTTATGAACCATTTACAACTTAATAATTACTTACAGAAAATAGTCTATAAATAACTTAGGAGAACAGATACTCCATTATTTTTCAACATATTTTGTAAAGGTTTCGGCTGAAAAGAGACAAAATTTACTGGTCTATGTCAAAAAAAAGTTGTCATTTTTCAGTGAATGCAAAGCAATAACATCATTTGCCATGTTTTGCATTAAAATACTAAGATGAGTTCTGATATAGGATTATAAATTATCCCTAACTCATCTGAAAGGATGTGTAGGCTTAGGAACTTTAAAGATCTTTTTAATGAAACTGGCTGAATTCCAAATTCACAACCTCGCACAAATCTATGTTTCTTTTTGTTTTGGTTCATACTGTAGTCACATTCATCTTTTAAAAGATATCAAATGCTCTGTGTTGCATCATGCCCTTGAAACTGCACCATTTGGAAGCAAGAGAAACATTCAGTCTCCTCTGTAGAAGACTACCCTATCCTTTTGAGGTAAAGGGACATTTTTTGTATGGCAAATATGTTTCTGGAAACTGTCTATGCCTGTGATAGTATGTGAATATGTTGACACAATTCTGCTTTTTCATACTTTTATTTGATCTGAACAATATTCATTTTAAACAGTATATTACACTGTTAAATAAAAAGCAAAAGCTCACTAATTATCATTACCCACAATACATTCAGGAAAATTACAACAGATGTATACAGTATCTTTGCCTCCTTGGTTTTCAATGACAAAAGAAAAAAAGCTATAAATGCCTTGACAGATAAACGTAAATAAATTCTTTAAGCAAACCCTTTCTCCTGAGCTGCAGCATTTAGCCTTAATGATGTTTTTTGTCAGGACTACAGATGATATGCAAGAGTTTCTTTTGCTTGGGTTTTATTTTGTTTGGTTTGGGTTTTTTTTGGGGGGGATAAGGGGGTCCTTTTTTTTTCTGAGAGATATTATTCCTGTGACTAGTAATCATTAGAAATAGAAATAAAATCCACATAAAACAGCTCAGTTTCATTTAAAATGTCGCACAATTGCCTTTATTATTCCAGCTGGCTTGGAGAAAGAAAGTTATCTTTGTTAATGAGACGAACACAACTCATCCCATTATACCAGCTCTAACCTAATAAATCAAATATTTGCACATTTCCCCTTCATGTTTTTCCAAATAGACTTTTTCTCATGGCCACAAACTCTAGTGTGTAGTAGGTGTCATATCTGGATATTTTAAGAACGAAAACTGAAGAGGAAGGCCTGTCTCTAATTCCACGCAGCAGGGAAGGCTAGCTGAAAGTGTTCCAAAGGCGGAGAGGATGTGAAGTATCTTTTCCCATTCGTGCTTGAGTATAGCTCTCATTAATATTACCATGTTAACTTGTTATTAAAATACTTCCTCCCATAATTTTTGGCTGGCTTCATTCATGTATCTCTAGACACTGGATATATAGCATGGTTCTACTGTGGGAGGAGAGACAGTGTCACAATCCTAACTCAGAAATTGTGACTACCTCAGCCCCATATTTTAGCAAAGGACAGGGAAATGCCAAGTGGTGTTACGATTTCTTCTAAGCAGTAGAGTAAGCTAGAAGTTAACATTAACTCATGGATTCTTGAAGTTCAGCAACTTTCTCAGTACACCACTTAGGTTTTGTTTCCTTACACAAATAAAGGAGCGCAAACACTTCAGGGATATATTCTGCCTGTCAAAAAAATCAGAAAACCCACAAAAGCTCTATTACAGTTGTACAAGTTGTGATTTTTCATCTAAAGGAAAACACAGAAGAAGCTGCAGAAGAGCGCTCATGCTGGCAGAGGAGAACAAGATCACCAAGCAAGGAGTCGTCATGTGCAGCTTGGGATGAGGCTGAGCACCCTGAAAGGGGGTCAGGCAGCTCGACATTGGCAGTACTGAGTAGACTCTCTGAGTGAAGGAGGACCATGGCGAGTCAGCATTTCTTCAGAAAACTTGTGCGAGGAAGATTTACAATGGGGTTTTGAAGGGTCATTTGGCTTGAATCGGCTTTGGCAGCCAGTAGGAAATCACACTACTTTTGTGGTTATCTCTGCCATAAATTACACAGCTTCTCTTGGACCACAGTGTACTGAGGAAAGCAGCATCTCCCCTGTTTCCCTGTGACCTGCCCACCATGTTCACTCTTCACTTGGTTGGTAGGAATGCATGGCTGATATCCTTTGCTGGAAGAAGAGACAGGTGTGATAGAGGGAGGTAAGCTGCAAACTGTTTCTTCTGGGTAGATTTATTGGTTTTAGAACATTATTACATGGTGCACGTAAAAAACAACCTGTAGTTCTGTGTACTTAGAAACAACAACTGTGAAGGCTTTTACTGTGACAATAATGTCATTATTTAAACACAAAAGACCATATTCTGTACTGTCAGTTTGTGTAAGTCCAGAGTGCCCTTTCTCTGGAGTTTCTTAAGCTCATCACAGCTGAGTCCTGCTGCCATAAAGTCCCTGACAGCTTTACCACCAACACTGCTGAAGCAGGATGTCATCCTAAGGATCAGTTATCATTACCTTCAAATAACCACCTCCTATTTGAAAAAGCTTCTAATAATAACCCAATTTAAGACAAATAAATACAAGGATAAAATGAAAAAATACCTTCTATGTACAATACAATGCGTCCAGGCGGGTTTTGAATGTCTCCAGAGTGGGAGACTCCACAACCTCTCTGGGCAGCCTGTGCCAGTGCTCCACTACCCTCAAGGTAAAGAAGTTCCTCCTCATGTTAAGATGGAACTTCCTATGTTCAAGCTTGTGGCCATTACCCCTCGTCCTATCACTGGGCACCACTGAAAAAAGACTGCTCCCATCCCCCGGCATCCTCCCGTTAAGTATTTGTAAGTATTAATAAGATCCCCCCTCAATCTTCTTTTCTCTAGACCGAAGAGACCCAAGTCCCTAAGCCTTTCCTCATATGAGAGATGTTCCAATCCCCTAATCATCTTTGTAGCCCGTTGCTGGACCCTCTCCAGCAGCTCCCTGTCCTTCTTGAACTGGGGAGCCCGGAACTGGATGCAGTATTCCAGATGCGGCCTCACCAGGGCAGAGGGGAAATATGGTTAATAGCTTGTACATGAAGCTTCACAAGCTGTAATATGGTATAGGCTACATTAAACAGGTATAGCATTCATTATGATAATGAGGTAATGCTATGTTAGAATGGATAGTAAAGACCTATAGTAAACCTCCAAAAATATCCATTATGAACTAAATGTTTCCAGAAGCCTGGACATAACCTGTAAAAGCATTTTTTTTTTTCTAAAAAGGTGTATTATCTACATTTCACAAAGAAGATTTATTGAGCAATATGGGTCATATTATTTCTGTTGCCCAAAGTCAAAGGTGCAAACTTTGGAATTGGTCACAAAAGCAGATAAAAGTATAATTCGGGATAACACAAAGGAATTGTATTTCCCCTTTAGAGACTCCCTTGTTGAATCTTGCAAAAACTATTGATTATATTTCAAAGGTGTTTTTTTTAAAATACATACCAGTGACTTCATCTGTCTAGAGCTGTCTGAACTTCAAACAGATTTGGGAAATACAGTAGATAAAAGGAATTTATGAGAAATAAATTATTTCACAAAAATGGCAGAAGTCTTTCCCCAAAAAGAGGGGTCTTTTAATAGAAAGGGTAACCTTTTCACTGCTTATTGGTAGTCAGGAAGAGGAGATGTAAATATATATATCTTAATAAATAATTTAAATGAGAGTTTTAAAATAATAATTTTCAAATTGTGCATAAGAATCTGTCAGTTCTTTCACATTATTATGAAAAACCCTTTTATATCCTAATTTGAATATATTTTATTAATGATTGTTAATTCAGATTTTTCTATCTTGAATACAGTCACATCTGCAAAAAGTTGACATGCACCTCCTTTTCTCTGATGACATTCACCGAAAGACATGAAGAACCTTGAGGAGCCATGAGCATCCTGTGCAGTGTTCATTGTTTGTGATTAGAGAAAACTCTGTCGGTATAGCACATTAACAGCTTGAAGACTTGGAGGGTATCCTGGGCAGCTGTGTACCCAAGTCCATGCTTTAAGTCAGGCAAAACAGTGATCAGAAAGCACTGTCCCAGGTGACAGCCTTGTCACTGAGCCTCTGGGAAAGTGGAGAGGTGTAAGCTATATCAGATGTCCTTTCTGCAAGGTCTGATGCTTGTGCTTGAACGTTGCTGCAGAGGGAGGTAGGAATGCCAGAGTTCAGGTATGGCAACCTTGGCTGATGAGCAGTGCCAGGAACCTGGGTTGTTGCAGCCCTTCTCATGGTCACTAGTGTAAGCATGTGGTGTGCTCTTCTAGCAGGAAAGTGAGTGCTTCTAGCCCTCACCAAAGGGTTAGCAGAAAAAGAATATGAAGATCTCAGTAAATACAGTGGCAATAAAGTTGCTGAGAGTCTTTATTTTCATCACTCACTAACAAGGTTAAAATTAAAAAGGTTTCTGTTAATTAAAAAATGAGGTGAGAACACCAAAAAGACCACAGAATTTAAATTAAACATAATTTTATTTATTTTGGAGTGGGAAGGGATTTCTTTAAAAATGCAGTAATGCGGGGATGAAGCCTTTATCTTTCAGCACCAGGTGAGAATAATGAATTTCCTGAGGTTACTGTAAGAAAGAATATCTATAAACTATGCCATCCTAGTTTGATTGGGTTTTATGCTACTAAAAGTCCATTTTCAGGGCTATATGTACCAGGGAATTGTTTCTTCAACATTATGGTGGTCTGCCTGGTTGTGTGGTAGCGCTGGAGGAGGGGACAAAAAGCACAGAACATGGCAGGAAAGAAAAAGAGCTGCTGCCCTATGCAGATGGGTCTCTCCAGGGATTTTCCACCTGCCAAACACTCCTTAAATTTCCTGCTCTATCCTCTGGATGTTCAGGCAGAGGCAGAGGGTGTATGAGAAGACTAACAGTGACATTCTGCTGGGTCTGTGCTGGCTTGATGTGTCCATACTGGTAGTGCTTCTGTTTATTTGACACGGTTGACTTACGATGTCTTGGTCCTGTCTTGTTTGTCCAGCTGGGCTCTTCATTCTGGCAGATTTGCTTTCAAGTGCCATCTACCTCTGTGAAGGTACCTTTAGATCTGCTTTTAGTGAACTGCGTGGGGAGGGAAACTGACAGGTAAAATTGCCGTTTTATTGAAAAAAACAGACACATGTATGCTCTGTGAGAGGCAGTATTTCAGATGCCTTTTCACTGACAGGTTTAAAATGCAACATTTGTCCTTTGCCTTTGTCAGCCTTGTTCTGCTGTCTTTCAATATTTTTAAAAAAAAAAAAAAAAAAGCGGGGGGGGGAAAGGTGACAGTCTCACCTTCCAGTACTGGTAGCAGGTAATCTGCTAAACTGCTAAAGCCGATACAAATGAGTAGATCTCGTGTATATTTGTCCAACAAATCTGCCAGCTGTTATGAAACTACTTGAGGGGAAAAGTAAGGGATGAAGAAGTCCCATAACGGTCCTATGCCAGGAAGTCAGGAATCTTTCTCTGTAGCATCACTCAAGCATAAGTGATGAGTCCAGGACACATTCTGACACCACAGAGCTACTGAGGTGTGTGCTACATCTCAGTGAAGCATGTACGGATAATGCCACATCACTCAGGCCTTCCCCATAAACCCAAAATTGCTAAGAGAGCTTTGGCACCCTGGCCAAATGGCAAGATGTGAGACCAAACTCTGAAAGCGGACCTGTGTAAGTCTTGCTTTAATCCACCGGGTCTGGCACTAGTTCTGGGCAGCATATGCTTTGGGGTTGTACCTTTGATTCCATACCTTGGGCATTTCGGGTTGTTTAATTTAACAGTCTGCTTGAAACCCTTTAAAAAGCAGTGGATTTCCAGTTGTCAGTCTGTTCCAGGCAAAGTTTTTGATTTTTATTCTTTTGTTTTCAACTGTTCTTGTCCCCAAGGTTGCAGGAAACTTACTTCATGAGTAAAAAGATCTGTTATTTCCTAAATGAGAACCTACCCCTCCGCATTATATGGGAGTAATGTAGGATGTAAGAAGTGGTGACCCTTTATAATAGATTTTCTTCCATTTGCTTCACTGAAACTTCAAGGACTGCATTTTGATTCTTCCTTCGTGTTTTTTCCTCAGAGGTTGACATGTTAGGGTTATGAAACTAGAAAAGCTCTAGTCAGATCAAAAGAGGTGGCAAATAAGTACATTAAGTGCATAAAATCCTCCCCTTCAACATATATATATTTTATGTGAGCAGAGCATCAGAGAATTATAGCAGAAAATTGATGTAATTTACTCAGCTTACACAAGTTTTCTGTACCCAGTTTCTACCGCTTCCTTTCTAGCATAAAATAAGATAAATAAAATAAAATTTTTAAAAAAAGATTCTTTATACATTTCTCAATAAATGCACTTCTGATATCTTTCTTATCAAATCAGTCTGACACTTTTCCCTTTCAAGCCTGACATGCCATTAAATTGATGCGTAAAGATTTTTAAAAGCCTTACAAATCAACTTAATTTATACATTTCTTAATGGTATAAGGTAAAAATGGCTTTTAAAAATTGAGGCACTCTTATCACATGTTTTAAAATCCATGTCTTTAAAGGGTGCAATGTGTCATATTTTAATCTGTCATAGTGACTGCTTCACTCATTAGTTGCTATGTCTGGTGTTAGAAATGTGCAGCCAATGTAACCATGAAAATTCAACATTCATCCTCTTGCCTGAGGACATGTTTATTTTGAAACAAGAACTACATTGTGCTTCATTCATGCAATATTTACATGGATCTAATTATGGACATCATGAAATTTGCAGCCTCCATAATAATGCTGATTATTACACCTGCAATTTGGTCATTTCTTGGTTTCCTTCTAAGAATGTTTGCTTCTGCATTCAGAAAGTTACAGTTAATATTCCCTAAAGAAATCCAGTGTTAATGAGTATCATAAATCAACTAAAAAATCCATAGATGTGTTTTTTTATGGGAAAGGAGTAGAAGTTATGAAACGTAACCATCAATTACCTTTGCCACTACTTTCTATTCAAGAAATTGTATGAGAAACAGAGACAGCTTTGGACTACATTTGAAAGCCTCTGAGCTTGTGTGCTGTTTGGTAAGATGTTGGAAATGGCAGAAGTCATAATTTCCAGCAGTTGCGACTGGGCCACATCACGTCGTCGTAGCATTGGCTGAAGAATGAGTAAGTGTAATACAGTGGCAGACCTTGAGTGAAGAATTTGGGATAAAAGAAACTCTTGCTTGAGCTGGGTGGTACTATTCCTTCTGATGTAAGTGAAAACACCAGAACCCGTCCACAAAATGAAATTAGCTCTATCTGAAGAGCTGCATCCAGAAACAAATAAGATATTGAAACTGTTTTTTAAATCCTGGCATAATGCAACAACTATAACCATCGAGGAACATCACTTTGTTTAAATGGTGGCTCCCAAATCTCTCCAAGGGCACTTCCTCTTGCAAGAGCTTTGTTGCAAACATATCTAGAAGTCACAAAGCTTTGATTGCCTAAACAGTTACAGTAGCCTCAGCGAACTGAAAACAATTCTTTTACCAGCACTGTGAAAGGAAATGCTCGAAAACACAAAACCTGCATTTATATAGCATTAGGGAGTGAAAGGGGTGGAAATCTTCCATACTTTGCCTTCAGATCTTTCACAGTATTTACCAGAGTAATTTTTCACTGCGCGGTCTTCTACATACAGCTAGGTTACTTTCACAGACTGGCCCCAAGTGAGTAAAAACACACAACGGTCATAAAATGTCTATTGTCCCCTAAATGGGGATATAATACATACCATCTTCTCTTCAATCATAATGACAAAATGTGTAATCCTTTGGTGATAATCAATATTACTATCATGACAACTGACATGAAGTATTATTTTCTTCACCTCTGTCTCTTTTTTAAGGATGTGGCAGAAATAGTTTGATTAGTTTTTTGGTTAACTGCTTATTTGCTTGTGCTTGTTCATAGGTGAGTGGGTGCATTAGGAGTTCACTGAGATAAAGCTAGTTTATTGAAATTAATTTTGCTTTTAGTTGTCTATTTTATTAGTTATTTTTAACTCTTTCAAGGGTAAGCCCTACAATAAAGACCCAGTCTATGTGAAATTTCTGCCTATGGCACTGACGTTCCCCCTTCACTGAAATTTTCAGCTAGTACAACATAAACTGGGGAGGAGCAAAGAACAAGACCAAAAGTCACGAGACAGCTGCTCTCCATCTGTGGAGAAGCTGATTACTCCCTGACCCGCTTGAGAGAGTCACGGGATAAACACAAATAGGGTAGAAGATTCTCCAAAACCTCTTAGAAGGTGTTACCAGCCTTCGAGTTTCATGAGAAATAGACCCCTGCCACTCTGCACTATTGGACTTAGAGCTAAATTGTGTTACAAGCAACAGAGGAGATGTTTTTCTTCACCACTGCTTTATTTGGGTCTATGCCTTTCAATTGAGTGATTTTTTCCATCTTCTCTGATTTACTTAAATCAACATTAGAACAAGTTTGGTCTCATTTTAGTAGAACAGGAGGTTATGGTCTTGATTACAACATTGGAAGCCTAACTCAAAAAGGACACCCCAAAATGTACATCCTATTCTGTTTCTCACCTAAGGTAAGGAAGATTTTAGGTACACAAAAGAGTATGCAGTTTTTCTGAACTAAATTAGTTTGTCTAACCAGAAGACGACTCATTGTCTGCAGACCTTGCCTGCCACAGTCGTGTTCCAGCTGCCACTCAAGGAGTCATTTAGGCACTTTCTTCATTGCTGTAGATAATCCAACAGCTTAGGTTGTTGCCTTTAGAGAGGATATCGTAAGTCCTCTTTGCTCTGGTTATACCTGCGGTTTCTGAGATTACTAATGCAACAGAAGCATCACAGCGTATTTTGAAAACAGCTTTTTTTTTTTCCTTTCCTGATACAACCTGAACCAACAAATGCCGTGCTTTTGCTTAGCCCTGGGAATACATGCCAGCATGGGGTTGGGTACCACTGACTAATCTTTTGAAAGAGAGGACACTGGGATATATAAATTTTTCACAATAGGGTAACTGAACTCTTCTTTCCTTTTGTTCCTCTCCAGTCACAAAATGATTTACATTTTGCCATTCTCGAGTGTTTGTAAAAATGAAAACACTTCAACTTATAGGAACTACTACTACTTTTCTGATAGTCTTACAGTGTGTATTGTACGGTTGTTTTTTTATAAAGATCACAAATAGCATATTAGTAATAAAGGTCTCTAAGGTAGTATTTAGAGTTTCTTGCTGCCCACTCCTTTTGGACAGGTTGGGGCTTGGGCCTTCACAGCAGCTGACATCGGTGACTTTGAAAGTCATAAGAAGAATCTGGAACTGGATTTGGTTTCTAAGGGGGAGCCTGTCTGCAGACAGAGGAGTTCAGGAATTCATGGTGATAGGATGCTAAGCAGACAGGCTGCTATGGCTTGGTGCACCTGGAATTTTTCCAAAGCATATGGCTTTATTCACAAGCGTAATGAGCTGCAGTAATCAGCCATGAAGATTATGAATGTGTGGATCTCCATGAGCAGTTGCTGTAGGCACAACTGGATCTGAAAGGGTGGGAGACAGTCATCTGACCAGTCACAGGTGAGAGAGAATGGATTTAGTGTTAAAGAGTTCAGTAAGACTTCACTAACCTAACAGAATTAGCAATTTAATACCAGGTGATCTTGCTAGCTGGGGAAGTTACAGTTCAGGGGACTGCTACCCAGTTGCTTTTTTTCTCATACGTTTATATTTGGCCAGCTACATCTCACAGCTGATTTTCTATAGGTAGACATGTTACTGATCATACTTGTTGGAAAGAGGCACAGAAAAAGATGTTGTCCTTAGAGATTTGTTTTACCTTTTTGTTCTCTGGCTGTGGCATCATTAGACGCACACTCCTAAAGTCTCTCTGAATTTTGGGCACTACTTAAATATAGCTTTTGACTGAAGAGGGAATCAGAAAAGAAAAACACTTGCAAAAAATCTACATCCAGTGAGGGATTTTCCTCTGGGGAAGTCTCACGCCATTGTGTGTTATATATGTCTCTCCAGCTGATTACAGGCATTTGCTCAGCTGCTTCTCTCTGAATTTGTCAGGTTTCTAATGCAATATATAAATGTGTTCCTGCTGGACTCCCACAGATGGTTTTGATCAGGCTCCTATAAAAAGGAAGTTTCAATTAGCAGTGATCCAAACGTATTCTGGAGGTATATTTTTATGGCTGCTGAACGAATAGCAGTCTTTGTTCGTAAGGCTGCATGTGATTCTCAAACTCAATGCGGCCAGAACTGTGAGTCATCACCACAAGCACCGTACTTTGTTGCAGGGGTCAGACTTTGCCAAAACCAGAGGAATCAGCTAGCCAGATTGAATTAGCGGTTGAAACACATTAATTTATGCTACATAAATGTTATTGTGGCCCTGTGGGCAAGTACTTAGGTCATATGCTTTATGAACTATTTGCACCAACAGGGCTTTCCAGCTGTAAATCAGTTCCAAAGCGCACCTTCGCAAAGTGCTCACGGCTCTGCGCTGCGGCCCCCTCATCTGCACTGACTCCATCTCTTGGCACAGCGGTGGTTGGCCATTCCGCGTGTGCTTTACAGGATTTCCCTGCAAAAGGAGAGGATCTGTGGCCATAGCAGAAGAGCAGAGGCTGGGTCTAGTGGCAAAGTCGAGACCTGGCCGCCCCCGATGCTCGTGGGCAGCTGCGGGGCTGTGGCTCCAGGCGTCTGGCAGCAGGCAGAGCTCGGATCGGTGCAGCTGTGTGGTAAATGGAAACATTCATATCTCAAACGCACATACAACCCAGCCCTTGACAAGGCTGTTTCTCTCCTGGGGGAGGAGGGGAATTAGATATACTTTTGGCCAGATTATTTCAGAGTGGAAAAAAAAAAAAAAAGTAGAAGTAAGTGTTTTCTGGCTGCAAATTGTGGTAACTGAGGACACATGCCAAGAAAGAATTATGCATAAGCGATAGTGTTTAAACTTGTTTTTATGTGTTTGGATGTGTCTCTGCCAAAAATCTGACAGGGCCTCATTGTTGGAGCTTTTTCATCATGAAGCCACTGACTACACCCAGCAAACGTTTCATAAATAATGAAATAATTGGGGGCATCTAGTGTTGTCTGCTGGTGTCAACAGCTGCATGTAACACACGCTGCTTTCCAGCAAGCCAGGTATAGGCTACAACAGTGTGAGAAGGCAGGCAACATCCCTCTCCGGAGAGGAACGGTCTTTTTAAACAAGCACATTTCACTCGGAGCTCTAATTCCACTTGGTTTGTTTGATTTGGGTTGCGCCTGCCTTTGCACAAAGGGTTGTTTGTTCTACGATTGTTCGTTTTTGTTCAGCTCAGCTAGCGCATACACCCCCTTGCACTGCTGCCACTGCGACGCTGAATCACGCTGCACATACATCTTCCCCCACAGAGTGCCACAACACATGCCTCCTCTTGTTTTTAAATGTAAGACAGCCAGCATCCTTACTGGCTATCTCCGGTACTGCTGTTCTCAAGGACACAACAACCCTGTTTCAGACTCTGGGCTACAACTCGCTTTTACCCATGTTCCCTGGTCTCCGGGCTTGTTCATTCAGGAATCTGGGACGTTAATCATCTGGTGTAAATGACGTTTTCCTTTATACTGAATATTTCAACAGGATCACAAAAAGAATGTTTTTATAGCATTAAATATTCATAAAATCATGCTAAAATAGTTAAGGGGATGTGAAATAGATGAAGCTTTGAAAGCATAAATATTTAATATTTTAATAGCTTTTCATAGGACATTTTTTTTGTTTTTCATGAACCTTGTGATGTTATCGTACATTTGTTTTTTGAAAAAAAAATTATTCTTTTAAGTATTTGCTATTATAAATGAAAACATTTAGTCTACTTAATATCTATTTGGTTTTGCTTAGCTTATGAAAAGGAAAAAAAAAAAAATCAGGTCTGATAACTGCCAGTCCTGCTTGTGTAAGTAATCTCCATTCATCCTGCTCCTGAAACACTCCTGTGTTGACTGTTTTTACTGCAGGATTCAGTTTACCATTACAAGGATTGCAAGATGGCTATTAAAACTCCCAGAGTGTAATTTTTCCACAAAATTGCTTTTTCTAGAAAGCAAATAAATGATTGTCTGAAGTGAGGTTGATTTTCAGCAATAATGAATCCATATGTTTCCCATTAAACCTGTCTTCAGAAAACTCATAGCAGAAAGAAAAATCATTAGCGGTGACAAAAGAAATTCTTGTGTGACTTATATGAGTTTTTCTTTTGTTTTTCTTTTAGATGTCTCTCCATTCTCTTTGTGAAACCAGAACCACAGCACATAGCGTTGGGTGGCAATGGTTATGTGTTTCCTAAGCAACTGTTTAATCAACAGAAGTGGTAGGCTAGGCATTTACTACATTTCATTAATTGGGTTAAGGAAGTAGGGATATTTATGACAATTATTTGGAAAGCTGTGTAAAAAGATAGCCAGACAAACAAACCTCCATAATCCACTTATACCTCACAGATGTCAAAGGGTTGAACAAGCCTATTAAACAAGCTATACGCCTGTCTATTTGGAGGTGCTGTTAAATCATGAATCTCTGCACAGCACCTGAGGCAGTCAGTTAATAAAGATCTTTTGTAGACGATTTCTGTTCTATTAAGAGTGGACATAAAGCAGAATAATTTAAAATGTGTCAATAACTCAAGGGAAAAATGCTTAATGCAAGAAGCTTCATCTTCTTAACTTGTAGTCAAGCATACACAGTGGTAACTAGTAGGTGGAATGCTACTCAAGGGATCAGAAATAATTTTTTTGATAGGTAATGGGGGTGAGGGGTGGGTTAGCAAAAATATCCCACAATGGTTTATTATTGTGGTGCCTGACTGGAAGCCAGATTTGAGCCTTAAAAATGGAAATTAACTTATTTTCTCTCAACTTTTCCTACGAGAGACTCTGAAAACTTGGCTGCCCTTTCAGGTGGATGAATCTATAAAGTGGAGACATTTGCACATTTTGTTATTGGAAAGGAACGCACCACCCTTCACTTGTGGGGATACACACTTCTGGAGGTGTTCTACACAGCGCAACGTGCTAGCCAGAGTAGGTGGTGACAGCTGTTTAGCACAGCAGCTCCACGGAGACACACTGACTTGCTATGAGATGTGTCTCACTGACCATGCTGCAGAGCCATTAGCCACATGCACAGCCCTGAACTGCGAGCCCCTGCTTGAAGAGTAGACATGATGTGCACTACAGCGTTTTTCTGAGGGCGCATTCCCATGGATTTATGAACAATGGGTGCTAATTTGGCAAAGCTCTCCTCTTTCAGTTCCGTGGCATCCATGGCAGGGGTTTCACCGAAGCCGCGCTGCTGAGAGGGGCTACGCGTCGTTCCCGTTTGGGACTGTCAAGTGCGAGAGTATGCAATGTGGATCAGACCTGGAGAGTGCCTTCTGAACACTAAATGGAGACAGAGGAGGAAAAACATAAATATATATATGTATTACTCAACAGATAAGTTGTACTGATTATCTTCAGGGGATGAGATCAGCTACTCTGACTTTATGTTCTCATCTTCAGAATCAGTGTTTTCTGCCTCCTGGGTATGGCTGGGACACGGCACCCTCTTCCATAGTATTTGCTTCTTCCTGTTGCTTTTCACTGATCTTGCTTGAATGAGGAGAGAAAAATAGGCCAGATACAGCTTAAAAAAGAGGGGTGAAAAAAAGCCGGAGGCCTATGCTAATGGTTGTACTTGAATTGTCTAGAGACACAGCAGAGGCTTTAATTAAATTCACTATATTTAGTAATTTTTTGGCAGTTTTGATTGATTTATTACGTGTTACATCTGGTCTTGATTTACTGCATTGCATTTATACTACTGTTTTGTTTTTGTCGCTTATGTGCTGCATATTAGTCATGAGTTCTTGTGGTTTGCAGTTTTTGAGTTACACTGTGCAAAACATTCACACTACAACTTGAAACCAGGTGTTTCAATACAAAAGCAAATCACTCCAAGATTTACACAAACCACTGGGTTAGCAACCCATAGAGTTTGTCAAAATATATTTGTTTAGGTTAGAATTTAATTTCTAAAAATGATGCTGTCTACAGTGAATTTTCAGATGGTATGTTTATAATTTGTGACATAGTTAGCATTGTAATTATGTACCTTATTAATTAATTGTCTTTCTGGTGTTTTTTTTTTTTTAATGTATTTGCCCTGAAAAGCCAAACCAAACCAAAAATCCTAACAATCCTAACTCTGTGATGTATTCATTTTGATGTCATATTTTAGACTAGTGGAAGGGTGCCTAAAATAAATGCTAATACACAGGGGAAAAAAAGTTCTCTTGACCACCATTAAGCTTAATAAGATGTTTCCTATGAAGCACGGCATGGTTGTGATATAAAATATCTAAGATCTTAAGTGTCAGGAATTGTGCAGCTGCTTGAGAAATCAATGTACTTGTTTAGCTCAAAATGCTAGTAAATTATTACAGAGACCACTTAATAGAAAAATCATCTCAGCCATGGAAGCATTGAAGTGAGTATTCTGAACCCTAATAAATTTCAGTATATTCGTTGTGTCAAGCACACTCACAAGGTCACTGAGGGCAAAGGAGACGTTGCAAATATTTTTAATGTGCTTGTCACATCACAGGATGTTCATGGTTTCTCTGGAAGGGGGTAGATGATAGCTAGAAATTCAAAAGAACATTTTAATACCTTAATTATCATGCCTCTTTCTGGTGGTAATAGTTAATGTGGAATTTCTCCTTTTGCAGGTGTGTATATATGTTTGTATTTTCTGGAGGACATTAGTGTGTTACAATCACAAGTAATGATGTATAATATTTTGAACTGACCTGGATTTTCTGACCTTCTGTGAAGCTGGTTGGAATCTGATCTTGTTTGCACCAACCTAATAATAACGATTTCAGAAATACATTGATTTCACTGGATTTTCCATTGATTTGTGATGCTATCAGAATCTGGTTCCTGTTGGTAACAGAAGACTTTTTGTCTGCATGTTTTCTAAAATGGATATTTTCTTTGTCCTCTGTGTTTTTTGTGTCTCTGCATTTTAGTATTGCTATTCCTTAATCTTATTTTTGTTGCTTTCTCTTTCCTTTAAAACAAAGCCTCCTTTTTATCTTTGGTCCTGCAGTTTTACAAGCTGCAATCCTTAGTGGTGGGACAGGCTTGAGGCCATCCTACTCACTGACTCTCTTTGCTCCTGCCACACACCACTGATGTGCACCCTTGCTGCCTCCCCAGTTGTGCTGGAACACCATTCACGTGACTTCAAATGGATAGCTGATATGAACGTTTTTAATTACATATTTTACTCATTTGTTTTTCAGAAGGTCATTTCTCCAGTACAGATTACTGCATGGCTCAGTCAAATGGAGCATGTTGTAGCAGGGGGGTGGTACACAGAGCTAGTACTGCTAGCAGAGGCTACTTTGAGAAAGCTGCCCTAGTTTCCACTGAAATACTCTAAGAAGCAATGTATGAATGGCTGATGTCTAAAATATTTTTTTAAAAAAAGAAAACAATAATAACCTAGTAAATGTGCAACCTGGTACCAGATAAATCTTGGGTACATATATCCATACTGTAATGTAATTTTAGGCTTAACTGTTAGGAATCCAGGAATATCAGATGAGCCCAAAGCATTTTTTAGCTGTGTGTAGGACCTTGCTGGTCAAGAGACAGATGGTAGAGAAATTAAGTCTCTACTCCTGAAGTGCAAGGTGCTGACACCATTATGGAGAAGATGGTTAGACTGACTTGTTTTCTTGGCACTGATTTCTGAAGAGTTTGGGTACTTTGAGTTCATTTTGAGTGAGAGAAAAGGCAGTGAAAAATTTTGCAAGTCCCTGGGAACCTCAGATCCCTAGGATCCCAGCTGATGGATTTTAAGCCCACATGTGTGTGCTGGCTTGACCTTGGTGGGCCACCAGGTGCCCAGGAAGCCCTCCTCAGCAGAACACGGGGACAAAATATGATGAAGAAGATGGTGGGTCAAGATAACAACAGGGAGATCACTGACCAGTTAGCGTCAAGGACAAAAAAAGCTTTACTTGGGGAAATTAATATAAATTATTACCAATTAATATCACAGTAAGACAGTGAGAAATAAAACAAAACTAAAACCATTCTCCCCTGCCCCCTTCTTCCTAGGCTCAGATTCACTCCTAACTCTTCTACCTCCTCCACCCCAGCAACACAAGAGGACACTGAATGGGGATGCAGCCAGATCATAACACTTCTGTCTGCTGTTCCTGTCTCCTTTTGCTCCAGCTTGGGTCCTTACCATGGGATGCAGACCTTCAGGAGCAGACTGCTTCAGCATGGGTCCCCCATGGTTCTGTAACCTACAATCCTGCCAGAAAACTTGCTCCTGCATGGGCTTCTCTTCACTCCTGCCCGGAACCTACTCTGGTGTGGGGTCTCCATGGGCTGTAGCTTCCTTCAGGGCTTGTATAGCTGCTCTGGCATGGGGTCCTCCATGGGCAGCAGGCGGATATCTACTCCACCATAGAAACCCATGGGCGGCAGGGGGATGGCTGCCTCACCACGGTCTTCAATGCGGGCTGAAGGGGAATCTCTGCTCCAGTGCCTGGAGCATCACCTTCCCCTCCTTCACTGACAATGGTGTCTGCAGAGCTGTTTCTCTCACATATTCTCACTCCTCTCTCCAGCTGAAATTGTTCACTTCTTCCCCCTTCTGAAATATGTTACCCCAGAGGCATTACCACCATCACTGATGGGCTCACCCTTGGCCAGCCGAGGGTCCATCTTGGAGCCAGCTGGCATTGGTTCTACCAGTCATGGGGGCAGCTTCTGGCAGCTTCTCACAGGAGCCAACTCTGCAGCCTCACCTTCCCCTGCTACCAAAACCTTTCCACATAAACCCAGTACAATGCGTTAAAAGGGTGAACGTGTAGTCTGTTATTTATTTTTTATTCTGTCCACTGTTTCAGGTAGCATAGGAACAGGGCCTGTCTTTAAGCACTATAAAAAATAAAGTAGGCAGCAACATAAGAAAAACAGGAAAATACTGCAGAACTGAGGAACACTGGATCTTTGGAGTGTCATCTCTATTTTGTGCTGTCTGGAGGTTACCATTTCACTTCTCTTCTCTCTTTTTTTTTTTTTTTTTTTTCTGGTATAATCAAATTTAGGCCTACCAGAGAAATTGAAACAAATGGTATCAGCTTTGGGAGACTGAGGAGCTGTTGATATATGGATTTGAATCTATGAATCCTACTTTATGGAAAACCAGTTGGAAAAATGGTGCTGTGTAATATAGCTTATTCTTGTTTTCTGGTTATGGAGTATATCTTTATACTCTAACTTAAATTAAGAAATACCAGACATTTCAGATTATCCATATTTCAGCTATCAAACACATCAATTAATAGCAACAATTTTTTATATTGTCAATGAAAACATTTTAAGATCTCCTTTTTTGGTGACTGAATGAGACTTTTTGAAAATGCAGGATTAGAAAGGTAAACATTGGGAAGTACACTTAGCTGGGAGGAAATATGAAGAGTTGGGAAGAAAGGAAAGTGCTGGGAAGAAATCAGTTGACACTGAGGTATTTGGCTTTCTTACTCCTTTCAAAATCAGCAGTAATTCAGGCACTGAATACTAGTTTAAAATCCAATTTGTATCTGTAAGAATAAAAGACAGTGTAACATACTTTGCAACCTTTCTTATTTCTTTCCTCTCAAGGGCTCTCTGCTTTTGAAAATATGCCAATCCAGATGTGCAGTCTGTTGACCTAGTTGATTGCTTTTTATGAATTGTTAGATAAAGGCTGGGAAAAGACAACTAAAATAAGTTACAGTTAAGTCCTGGTAACATAGGCTGAAAAGTAGTTTGCATTTTTCAGCCATATGAAGTTTGACTCATGTAGATTGTTTGCAACCGTTCTATAAAGAAGGCTGCAACTTCTTACAGTCCCCCCTGTTTTCAGAGGGAAATGACATCACGTATACAAAATGTCCTCTTCACTCAGATTTAATTTCTCATTCATCTACACTATAGGTTTTGTTATTCAAAATTAAAAGTTGTACGTACTACTACTAGGTTTTTATATGCAAATGAAAGACTTAAAGGACAGCTGGGCATTCTTCATTTTGTCCCAATCATTCACTGCACATCATTTGATGATTCATACTTCAGAAATGCTAAACTGTGACTTTCTAGATAACTTTTTTATTGAATTTCACTATTGTCAGGAAAATAGCTGCTTGAGAGGTTTTGCAAACATTCAGAACTTAACTGCTTGTAATCTCAAATGCAATGAATAAAATTAAAGGAAATAAAGGGAGGAGAACTCTCCTCATAACTTACGACTCTCCACCTCATTTCCTAGTTTTACATTAAATCTCTGGTCTGTCTTGATTTACAGTCAGTTACCTCTAGATTTTGGAGAAGATTTAAGCAGATTGTGGGAAACTGAAGTTCATGACTCCTTTTGTTAAAATGTGCAGTTACTTTACTGGGCTAGAGCTCCCTATATACTGATGTTGACTTCTTTTTCTCCCCCCACGCACAAATGGCAAGAGTTATGGTTAGGCAGGCCAAAATAAGTAACAAAAAAACATGGGAAATAGGCAGCTTTTATTTTTCTTTACAGAAGAGACTCACGTTGTCATTCAAGAGAATTTACATAAGCTCCTACTAATTGCAGACTTATTCCAAGGGTATTGACACAAGCTAAATTATTGGAAGATATCGTTTGTAAATCACTTGGTATGTTATTTTTTGACATATCAAGTTTATTTCCATTAGAGAAAATGGATGTCAAAGTTTGTCTTTAACCATTTTAGCATTAGGATTAAAAGTGATAAATTACTTCTATAATAATATGGAGCCAAGAGTCATATGTGGTAGGGCACATGATTTATCCCAGGTTTTTGATCTGATGAACCGTAGTGTTTAATTTGCAAAATGTTTGCCTGGCTTTTCCAAATCAAGTATTTTCTAGGTGTAATCTGATTTTGCAGTTAAGTAGGTTTATTCTGTAGTACCACAATCTGATTTCTGGAATTTCCAAATGACTCTTGTAAAACATTCTAAAATTTCTAATTGTCAAAAATTTGATTTCCCCTTTTTTTTAATAAAATTTCTTCCTTGCTATGAAATCACAGATCTAGGATAGATCAAATGTATACAGGGAAGGTCTTAAACAAGCTTAAACAAGTTTTTTATGCTATCAAGAATTATAAATACAACTGCCTTTGACTTTCCGGGGGATTTATCTGCACTGCCCTTCCAAGTTAATGTCCATATCTTCTATTTTCAACACAATTTTTAAGGTAGAATATATTGATTTTTTATTTTAAAGCACCATTAATGCCTGCATGATTGTTACAGCACTGCAAACTCATTTTTACCGTGCTGGGATGATTCAGTGTTAATTGTCTTGTTTAAAAGAGAATGAAAAGTAAACATGGTGTTTCCTAGGAATAGGTTAAAATCATAATTACCGGAAATGATCTCAGGATTACACTGGTAGATAACGATCAGTTTATTTTCACCTGACGCCTTCAAGTATTATAATTTGATGCAGTAAACCTGATACAGTTTTTAACAAAAAAAAAAAAAAAAGAAAAACAACATTTAATCAGCCTAGACTTTTGTAGCAGACGTAGGAGGGAAGGATCTAAGTGTGTTTGTCTTACTATACCTCATAAAGTAGCCAGATTCTTCAGAAGTGTTCAGATTGTATCTGTACTGTATGTCTTATATGTTAAATCTGTATGCATATTTAAGGACAGACAAATCAGCAAATTGATTAGCCTTGTTAACCTAACCTGAAGCCCTGGGGCGTCACCTTCTCTATTCTTATGCACAGTGTGAAGTGTACACTTACAGTTCTGGAGTATTGTATTTTTGGTGCAATCTTGTATTTGGGCAGGCTTTGTTCATCTTGGATGAGAAATAGCTTATGTGGATGGTGCATATTTATCTACCAGTAGTTTTAGCTCAATAATTATGAAAACATCTGCAGCTGTCATAGTGCACCTGAAGAAAGCAGGGCTGAACATAAGTCATGCCCCTGCTGCTGGCACAATTTATCCTCACTTTCTCCTTTTTCCTCCTTTGCTCTCTAAAGGCACTGGATTGGGATCTGTACAATTAGATGACAGTGCTTATCCCATGCTGCCACTCTCAGGGGCATGAAGTCCCTCCGCACCTCTACTTCCAGCCTCAGGTACTCAGGGTGTTTCTGCAGTCCCTTCCACGGACAGGTTTTGAGCTGCCTGGCTCTGCGTGACATGCTAACTCCTACTCTTTTGTGTGCTTTTCCATACTGAAGCCTTGCCACTCCGCAGGTATTCTCCCAGTGAGTGATGAAACACATTACTGCAACGATGCAATCCTTTGTAATTATTATGTTGTAAACAGTTGGTATTAGAAGAGTTTCAGGGAGCCATTTATCTAAAAAAAACCCAAAAAAACAAAAAAAACCCCCAAAACCCCAAAACCCAGAAAAGATAACATTAAAAAATGCTAATGCTTGACTGTAAGCTTCTGCAAAATGCTAGAATTGCACCCCAAAGCCTTTTTGTGCTTTTGCAGCACGGATGTAACTATGGTGACAGTTTCTTTCTTAGTAATATTAGTCTAGTGCTCCCTAAACTCTGAGCAGCATATTAAATCAGATCTGATTAAATTGGGTTCCCTTGATAGAGCAGAAGATTGCTTAAACCTTTCTAATTTGTGACCTATGATTATGCTCAGTTAAATGTGATATTAAGGTCAAGGTCTAACATAAAGTCACAGAGAACACCACAAATTCATTACTACATTTTAATTCATGTAGTGACACATCTGAGAACATGCTCCTTTACCTTTGACCCTCAGTTGTAAAGGAAATCCATCTGTACTTACTAGGTTATGCAAACCTCTGGAGAGTAGATTGTCAGGATTGTTAAGGATATAGAAGGTCACGATAAGGAGACATCTGTATAAATACTCTATCATTAATATTCTCCTTCACAGTGAATATCAGCAAAAAACAGTAAATAAGGGCCACAGTCAACAATGCCTCGTGACACCTTTCAGAGCAGAGGACACATTGGGGAGTATTTATAATGTTCATTCGACTTTGGGTGTCTTGCTCAGCTACAATTAAGCGGACCAAATAAGGCACCGAAATTTCCTCTGCAGTTAACACAGACAGGTTACCGACAAGGCAGCGATTCACCACCGGAGTTAGATGCTGAGAAGGCAGTACAAATACTGCCTTTGTTCTGATACACAATGTATGTGAGCAAGATAGAATGGGTATTAAAATGCAAGAAGAAAGCTGAAGGAGAAAAGAAAGTACTAAATTGCAGTAACAATTACAAATTATTTAGTTACAAGATGCCTGTTTCCAGCCAGGGCGATTCTTTTTATGTACACCCCATTTATTTGGCTCATTCTCTACATGAGTTTTTTTACAAGTGAAAAAATGAGACAGTTTATTGCTTTGTTTGCTGTAGCTATTCAGCTGGTACAAATGTTATATATTCGGTCATATCTTGTTCTTTAGCACTGTCAAACGCCTGTCAATCTTCATATTTGCAAAAAAGAAAAAACACCAACCACCCCACTGTGCTGAATGTGACACATTGTAATGTCAGAGGACCAAGAGACAGGTGATGGTTTATGATAGAAATAAATCTTTTATGAGAGCAAACTTGGGAGAATTGCATGCTTTTGTAGGGGATGTATCTCTGCACAGCTATCACTGACAGTCTTCTCAAATACATCAGTTTGATAAGGCAAGGTTTTTATTGTGTCTAATCATGTATCGAGTCATGGGGGGGGAAGTATATGCTTTTTGTATATATGTAATATGTAATATATGTGTGTGTGTACCAATATAAATGGGTTCACGCCTTCATATATGTTTGAAAAGAATTAGATTCATTAAATGATCCTTAAACTAACTCCCCCATTTAATGGTACAATTCTGATTGCTACACAGCATGCAAGAGTGTTTAGGCTTATTGCATTCTGAAACGAGACAAAATGCGTTCTGCAAAAAGACTAATTTGAATAAGAGAACATGGAGTTAAACTGTGTATTCTGAAATACAGTGAGATGTTGCATTTTTCATATCTTTGCAATATTTTAAATATGTTGCCTGTAACTAGGTTGTAGAATCGTTTTGAGTTTTTATCTGAATATGCATAAAAGAGTCCTAACCTTCCAGAAAGAAGCAGAAACAGAAAACCACACATTCCACAGCCAGGCAAAATCATTTGAAGGATTTTATTATGAGCTCTTCCTATAACAGTGGCCATCACATCCTGCCCTCTGAAGATTCCATTTTTACAGTTAAGCTATTGCAGCCCTATCATGTTGCCATGATAAAAATAATTGATAACAATCACACAAGCCTCACAAATCTCCGCTTTTTATTTGTGGAAAACACCAGGTTGTGTGTGAAGATTTCTGTGTGAAAAAGCCACAATGTCATAATGAACCTAGCAAACAGATTTGCAATTCTAGTCTCCCCTCAGCTATTTGTCAAACTATTGTATAGCACTTTTGTCATTCATTTGCTAGCCTGACTGCACATAAAGTTATAATTACAAACCCCACCCAGTTTTCTTCTCTTTAAAACAGCAATCACATGAGATAAAATGAGTGCTCAAACCAGTCAGCACCACAAAAGCACAGCACTGATAAGGGAAAAAAAAAAAAAAAAATTCTTTTTTTAGCTCCTCCAAAGTTTTATGCAATTCTGTGCTAACCTTACCCCTCCTTCTTACACTGATGCTATTTTTCCTGTTTCGTTTTGTAGTTGCTTATCTGACCAGCACAATTACTGCAGTCAGTTATGCCTTTACCCCAGATCCATAGCAAGGGTCAGCACACAGTCATGCAACCCAAAGGGCAGACTGAGGGTGACAGTGTCTCTTTGTAGTAAGGTAATCTAATGACAGGCAAATACTTTTGCTTGGTTGCTGCTACATGATACAGCAGTGGGTATTGGGGTCCACAGGCTGAAGCCTAGACACACGGCTGTGAAGGGAAAAAGAGAATAGACACGTGGGGATTTTTTACACTGGATAAAAAAAAACCAAAAACATTCTGCCTCTTGTGTGAAGATCTGTGCCAAGAATCCTATAGAAATGCCTGACGATTCTGTCTAGCTGCATAAGAGCAGTTAACAGATTTCTTCAACAGACCAAAAGACATTGCTGCCTTACACATGACACGTCTTTTACTCTCATGGTATAAACTTGGAGCATAGGAAAATAAAGAATACACCGGCAGGCAGACACATGGTAAGGATCCAAGTTTGGCCCTGTCATAGTTGAACTTAGCGTCCAGTTAATTCTATCTACCAGTCCTGGAAAGCAAAACATTATTCCATACACTATTTTGCCAAATAATCCCCAATAGTAAAATTGTTAAGCTCTGCATGCTTCAGCTTTACTTTGTTTGCAAAGTGGCCTAGTTGTGTTTCCTGTCTATTGTGCCTGGTCCAAAACCTCAATTTTTGGCTTTTTGTACAAACACATGTTTTCAGAGACTTCTTTCTGTCTCCTTTTTTTTTCATAACAGGTATGATTATTAACAAGAAACTCAGATGAAGAAGCAGGAAGAAGGGGATTTCTCAACCCAAACAAATTCCCTCATTCACTTTTTTTTTTTTTCCTGTTCTGTTTATTTGTGTGTGGTTTTTCACATTTTTTTTTTAAATCCTCTGAATCCCATCTGGTGAGTAGCACAGTGTGTCTCTTCCCAAAACTCCCACTCTAGGAATGCTGTGTGATGCCAAAGCGTAGGATGTGTTAATGCAAAGGCCAGTGCTAGCCTGCTCTGTCGTCAGTTCATCCCCTGCCAAGCCTTGCTCGCCAGAACACAGACATAGGCAGTGGACAAAAGTCAACAGACGTAGCTCAGATTACAAATCAAAGGTTTGAGGGTTGTCCAAATGGTCCGGATGCTTATCCCAGTGACCAGGCATTTGAGCAAATCCACAGCAGCGCCCATGACCCTATTCCCACAGCTCGCTGTAAGTCCTCACAGCCTCCCCCTTCCATAATTTTCCTTTCTTCTTCCCTTTTTGCTAGAGCTACTGCCTACTTCTGTTTATCACCTATGCGGCCTGCGGTCTCCTCTGCTCTCCCTCTGTCCCCATTTGCAGGTGTGTTGTCCCTGTACTGGGGCAGAGGCAGGGAGCTGTGCTCCCTGTTCTGGTGGCGTTGGAGCATCTTCCTACATTTTTGCAGGCTGTGTGAACTTGGACACACAATATATTCCTCTGACATCAAACACTGTTCCAGCCTGTTGGTTTATTTAAGCAAGCCTGAGAATTTGCTATGAGAGCCTGTAAAGGGGACAGCTGAAGATCAGATCTCCTTTTTTCTAGGTTAATGACTTGGCTTCATTAAAAGCAGCTTTTTTTTTTTTTTTTCCAAACACAAGTACTATCTAGCCTGTTGGACAGGCAGCAGGTTTGCCACTAGTGGGGTTTTAAATAGATAATCTGAGACTTATTAATGGATATATAGAAAAAATCTGGATATCGCTAAATCGAAGTCTGTGTAGTTATTTTTTCTTCAGATTAAAACTGAAGTCTGTCTAAATTGTCATTTCTCATTTGAGTTGCTTCAGACTGAGCTACAGAAGAGGATAAACCAGGGAAACAAGGTTAAATCACTATTTACTCACAGAGTTATTGGCAAAAATAATATATATTACTCCTTATATTTTAATAAGTAGAGAGAATTACTATGAATTGTACTACAGTTCAGAATACCTTTAAAATATTTGTGTGCTTGCAGTTGATTTTATAACTGTCTGTGGGGGTGTAAATTTATGGAGATATGAATTTTATCAAAAAGTGTTATATGCAGATTGCTCATCTATTTTATCCCCTTTCCCTTGTAGAAATAAAACTAAAAAAGAGATTAAGAAACAGAACCAAACTCCTAAATGTAACTCTAGCTAATTTCAATTTCACAGGGAAAATGATAAAAGTATTTCACTGAAAAGTAGTAAATTTTATTTTTATTATTTATTTTTGTTTCATGAGATGAAAAAAGAAAACTGTGGAGAATTCTTACAACTGTGCATTCCATAGGGTCTACAAACTTAGAAACTGTGAGAAATGCAGAGAAGCATTCCTCTTGGTAGTAAATTTGTGACAATTTTCAAAGGCTGGGAAATTGAAAGAAGACCCATCCTAAAGGGCAGTATATAATACAATTTCAAAAAAGGTTTGTACAGGCTTGAAAGGCACTGAGAAAACATACAGTGTTACTAAAAAAAACAAGTTTCTTTGTTATAGATGTGTATCAAACTCTGTAAAAAACTCTTGTAGAAAGTAATATTTAGATACTCTTTTTTCTTTTCACTTTAGATGGAAAGGGCCTTTTTGCCCTTTGAAAAGGGCCATTTTGCCCCAAGAGGTGGTGGTGGAAATGGCTTTTTGATCTTTCCTCTTCCCTCTAATTCCTCCCCACCCTCACTCAGACTACCCAACTAGTCTGTTGCCCCTGCCCAAAGGCTTAGTCCTGTCCCCAGGGGCTGTTTTCAGAAGTCAAAGAACATTGGAGCACAAGGGCAATCTGTCCAAATGACCTCTCCTTTAATTGTGCCCCCTGTTCATACAAATTAACACAGCTGTACTGTCCCTAACAACAAGTCAATTCTAATCCTATCAGAACACTGTCCTTTAAATCTACAGAATATATTAGTGTGCAAATTAATATAGGCTCGGGGCAGCTGAGATTTACCTACTAGAAAATCTGCCAAGGATTTTTTTTCTCTTTTTTCTCACAAAATAAGCAACATGGATGGAAATCAATGTAGTCTACAGACAAGATGGAGGACCATGCCAGTTAACTGATCTGTGTTTTTTATATGAAGTATAAAATTATTAGTACGAAGGAGGATGTGCAGGGTATGTTAGTAGATGCATTGGAAAAGCGAGTAACTATTACATTAGTTAGCGACACATGTAAAAATACAAGGGAGAAGGGAACCATGAACAGGAAAACAGTTAAGTGATTAAGTGATCTGTGCGGTTTGTTGTTTCGTGACCAGTACCTGTTTTTTAAATTAATCTGTCTTTGCATTATTTGAAAACCCTATTGGAAATGAAAGATTTCAGAGCAAAATATGTTGTTGAATGATTTGCAAAAGAAGAGAGCTGCGGCGTGTAAACTTGGCTGAGGGAGAGAGGTATCTGATGCTGAACAGACTGGATGAACTACAAGAGAAAGACAGGAGGACACAAAGGAAGCACAGAAAAGTGGTAAGCTTTGCAAATCAAGGGATCGTCAAAATGGTAAGCTGTGCAAATCAAGGGAAAATTAAGATATGTAAATTGAAAGTGGAGAGTGAAAAAGTTGATAAGCAGACTTGTAGACAGGATGGGTGTCATCAGAAAGATAATGAGACCATTACTGTCTTTTTGGGGGTACGCTACATTCACCCTTGGGATATAAAGGAGGTCAGAGTGAGAGGAAAAAGGTGGAGAGGATGACATAAATTTTTAATAAATTGTAAGAGGTTAAGAACTATATTTAAGAGTATTCATATGGTCAATGAAACAAAAAGTTAAAAGCAAAGTGTGAATTGAGTGCACAGGAGGAAATAAAAGGCTGAATAAGAAACGTTTTAATTTTAGATGTTTTGGAAGACATATAAGTTTGAGTTAAGGGGTCTGTGTTCAGATGGAACAAGTGAAGAGAGAAAGACAGGAATCATTGGGACAAAAGAGATAGCACAAGCCTTTGTCACCTTCTACAACTATTAATGTCATTACTCTCTTTC
>NW_009661372.1:3414930-3425834 GCF_000708025.1 Charadrius vociferus | reverse complement strand
CCCTTAGCTACAGCAGGCCTCGAATCAGACCCTCTGTGAGAAAAGCGGAGAGTCCAAGGAATAGTCAGGAAAATGGTGACTGCCATTTATCAGGAAACATGAAGACCATGAAGACAGCAATGTCGTTTGATCACTTGTTATCGTGGGGATTGAATTTAGCGTGAATGGGATGGATGGAAGGTGAAAATTAGGAGCTGTGAGTGGACTGTGAAGACAGGGGGAGAGAGTTGTGGTTGTTCAGGCAGGAGAAGAGAAGGCTCCCAGGAGACCTTATAGCAGCCTTTCAGTACTTAAAGGAGGCCTACAGGAAGGATGGGTAGGGACTCTTTTTCAGGGAGTGTAGCTATAGGATGAGGGGTAATGGTTTTAAACTGAAAGAGATTTAGATTAGCTATTGGGAAGAAATTCTTTACTGTGAGAATGATGAGACACTGGAATAGGTTGCCCAGAGAAGCTGTGGATGCCCTATTCCTGGAGGTGTTCAAGGCCAGGTTGGATGGGGCTTTGAGCAACCTGGTGTAGTGGGAGGTGTCCCTGCCCATGGCAGGGGGGCTGGAAGTAGGCGATCTTTAAGGTCCCTTCGAACCTAAACCATTCTATGATTCTACTTTTCTATGACTGGAGGACATAGGACAGTCTACATGCAGGCCACTGAAAGAAGCAACAGCATTATAATCTACTTAGTAAAAAGAAGACAAAACTGAATATGAAAGGGTTTTCACCCCATAACAGAGATCAACCATTCTAAAAGCTGAAATCATGAAAAAGAAACAACTTTTGGGGCAGTTTGACCACCTTTTCCTACTTTCTACTGATGTCTCTGAAACATGAAAATGTACTGCACTGGTTAAGCAGGTTGGACTGCCCACCTTTTCCATTTTTTTCCTGAACTTTAACGTTTGAACTTCCCTGAGTATTTTTCCCTTTGTATACAGATTGCCTTTATCAGATTTCAAATGCTTTAACTAAAATATTTAAGTTAAAAAGCACTTGCAGTAGTTCTCACTTGTCACAATGGGGTTTATATATTTTCACACAATCCAGACAGCCTATGTAGATGAAAGCCAAGAGTGGATACAGAGCACTGGAACAGTACTTCACACCTCATCTACTTTTAAAATGTTGTTTCTTTCACAGGAGTGGAAAAAAAGTAGTTTGCCATTTATCTTTCTAAAACCCACATGCTAAAGAACTAAGCTACCTACATCGCAAACCAGAAAATACTTATTAGAATTCACAAAGGGAGCTTTAACGGCCAACAATCACCAGACTCCTAGATACTTGGCAGTTATTGGTACCTACATCTTCAGAGATGTCAGATACCAAAAACTTGATTCAATCCTTCAAGAAACAAACATTAAATTTGCTGAAGTACTTTTACAGATATAAAAGCAATGAATGCTTGATCAAGCACAGAAATTAAGTGAAAATCCTTGTTTATCATGCTTAAAATAGGCAGGAAAATAAGAATGGCCATGACTCTGTTGAGGACCAAACATCCTCTTGCAGCAAGAGACAGTCTTGAGGGAGGTTCTGGTTCTACGAGCAGTCTGTGTGGCCAGTCATTGGGGAAACTTCCTCTGTAGCTGCTTATTAAACAGCTGTCATAGTCGGATTAAAATGGACAATTTTCATGCTAGCCATCCTCATATCATACATTGAAGAAAGAAGGAAAATATGTGTCAAGTAAAAAAGCTTTGAACAAAACCTCCATATGAATCTTCGAAAGATTGTTTTCAAAATCATGGATATTAAGTTCTCTTTGCAAGTGGAGTATCAAGGATTTAGAAACAGCCATATATGTCTATAAGGTGGGATACAGCTGTAAAAACTTTAAAGTGAAGAGCTTTGTCACATAATTTTTATGATCTCCAGTAAAATTAACACACAAAGAATAGATTAAATACTGTACTTAGGGAACAATTTTGTCCTTACTAGTGAGGATAAAGTGGGAAGTGTTTAGGGGTTAATTTGTCGTTCACAGATTATTTACTTTTGTAGCTATGCAATTTTTCTTCATACTCTTCAAGTTGATGTTTCCTTCTTAGAGTCTGTCACTGAAATTGGATTTATTTGGATATTGACAAACAGAAGGAAGTAATTGAGACTGAGCAGGAGAAGCAATTTATTGTGGCATATGTGTTTCCCAGAGCTGTAAAGTTATCATCAGAAATCAAGACAATCTAGCAACTTTAGTGTAAAATATGGAAAGCTTTCCATATGTGAATATGTCTTGGATGCATAACTTTTCTCTTAAGCTTTCCTTCTAGTACTCCTTCTAATGTTTTTGTCATGTATGTAAATGATATCTCGTGTTGTGTAGGATGTTCAACTCAAATAGCTTTTCTTCCGGGTTGAATCATGATTGCTTCTTGCCATCTCACTTCTAAAGGATACATTTCTTTTTAATAATTTTATTTAAAGGTCACGGGAGTCCTCCCTCTTGCTAGTTGTTCATTGCATTTGCCTTGCTCTGCCAAGGGACTTCAGAAATCATTCTTTGTCCTTTTGTTCCTGAGACATAGGAGCTTGCCAGTGTCTGATAAACATGCATCTCATGATAACACTATGAAGGGAGAGCCGGATCAGGGTAATCCCAGCTGCCAGCACGTTTAACATACCAAGCAGAAGTAAGAGCTGACAGCAGTGGCATGGGAAGAACAAAACAGATCCTCAGCTGAGCTTTCCCATCTCTCATCTGTACCTTTAATATTAAAGCAGGGAGTTGTTTGCACTTACAGGTACTCCCTACAACTGTCTACACCTGACCCAGTGTCACTGAGTGTTACTGTATCTCCTCTGAGAACTCTGGCATACTTTTGAGTGACTAAAGTGCCTTAGGACTTAATGCTACCTGGAGTTGGGTAGAACTGGGTTCAAACAGGGCTGTGTACACACCCTCTGGGAGGGAAGCATTGGTGGATTGCCACTAATGGGCTTCTGGATTCCTCTAGTGCTACATGGCTCCTGAAGTGTTCATATGCAGAAAACATATTACACTTTGTCCATTTGAAAATTCAACTGAGAGACAAACCTTTTCCAACTAAACAAGAATATAAATTACACCAAACTGGGAGGAGGGGCTGATATGCCACAGCGTCAGGCAGCCTTGGCAGGCTGGAGAAATGGGCTGACAGGAACCTCATGAAACTCAACAAGTGCCAAGTCCTGCAGCTGGGGAGGAACAATCCCTGGTACCGGTACATACTGGGGGCTACCCAGCTGGAAAAAGGCTTTGCAGATAATTCCCTGGGGGTCCTGGTGGACACCAACTTGAACATGGGCTAGTAATGTGGCCTTGCTGAGAAGACTAACCGGTGTCCTGGGCTTCATTAGGTGGAGTGTTGCCAGAAGGTAGAGGGAGGTGATCCTTCCCCTCTGCTCAGCACTGGTAAGGCCATATCTGGAGAACTGTATCCAGTGCTGGGCTCCCCAGTACAAGACAGACACAGACATACTGGAGAGAGTCCAGCAAAGAGCCACAAAGATGATAAAAGGATTGGAGCATCTCTCCTACGAGGAAAGGCTGAGAGAGCCGTGACTGTTCAGCCTGAGAAAAGAAGGTTCAGAGGGATCTCATAAATGCATAGACGTGCTTGAAGGGAGGGTGCCAAAAGGATGGAACCAGACTCTTCAGTGGTGCCCAGTGACAGGACCAGAGGCAATGGGAACACACTGAAACACAGAAGGTTGCCTCTGAGCATCAGAAAAAAACTCTTCACTGTTAGGGTGACCAAGCACTGGCACAGGTTGCCCAGGGAGGTTGAGAGGTCTCCATCCTTGGAGATATTCAACAGCTGTTTGGATATGGTCCTGGGCAACTGGCTGTAGGTGACCCACTTGAGCATGGGGGTTGGACCAGATGACCTCCAGAAGTCCCTTCCAAAGTCAGCCATTCTGTAGTTCTGTTATTCTGTGAATGCGTATTTCCTGGTCTGCATTTATTCCAAAATCTATGAATCAGAGAGATCTTAGCATAGTCATTGAAACTCTTATGAACAGAATCAGCTTCCTATGTTGTCCAGGAGAAACCATATTCCTGTAACTTTTGCACTACTATTTCACACAATTTGTTAAGTGTCCTGGTGCTGTAAGACCACCTATGAAGATTTTAATGTACTCAGAACCATGTTTTATCACAGCTACAATGCACCAGTTCCACAAGATTTTTCCACAGAATATTATGTCTTTTTCTTGATCCATGCATACACAAGAATAATAAAAGAATAGACTTGTACTGACAACTTGCATCCCTGCTACCCTTACTAAGGGTCAATATTCCTGCCATCTTCAAACTCTTTTCTGTCACACCCTCATCACCTTTTTTTTTCTTCAAATAAATTAAATACACAAAGTCAGATATATTTTTGCTTGATTTACTTTAGGAGAACTATTATAAGGTGTTGATTTTCATACTACCATTTCTTTGAATATCTGCTTGTATGCAGTATCAGCTGAAGACAAATCCCTGTTCCATTCTGATTCAAATCAAACAGCGAGATTTGATGTGGACTAGCCTTCAGACATTTCACACTGTTCAGACTTAAGATATCTTTTTCTTGCCAGCTATTAGACCCAAATAGAGATCTCCTGGGTCATCCACTATTAGGAGACGGGTCCTTTGAACTCTTCATCCACACTGTAGAGTGACTATAAATTACAATGCCATTTGTAAAATTAAAAGAAGAAACTGTTCTTGTTCCTTGTTAAGATACAACAAAGCTTTCAGGATTTTGTAAGAAAGGAAAAGAACCCATTAGGTACCCTTATTAGGCTCCTCCTCAGAAAGGGGCATTTCTTTGTGATTCCCAAATTCACAACTAATCAGATTTCCAGTGCAGTTCAGACTACTTCTCCACTGCAGGATGGGAGGGGGAAGGATCACAGATAATGAATGATGAATGCCCTGAGGATTTCTTGTACAGGAAGGAGAAGGATGCAAGAAATTGCAAACTCTGCTTACAACTAGCATTACTTCATCAGTAACAACAGATAGAAGAAAAGATATTAGGCCACAATCATCTGTTGTCTCTTGGGAATGCCCTGAGAGGTCAAGCTTCCTCTATTTTTTTTTTTGTTAGGGCCCAAGTAGTTTTATTTTCCTTGTCTTTTTAATCAAATATTATTCATACCCCATGGCAGGAGAAACACTCATTCAGATTATATTCATAGTCTATTTGCCTGACATATAACTTAGGTTGTTCTGTGTGATCATGTAACTGAAGACTATTATGATCCACACACACAGGAGGACAGTCTTAGAGTTGTGCATTTATCCGTAAAGTTGGCATTTCTTAACATTTGAGTAGATCGCCATGTAAACTTAATGTTCCATGAAGATAGTTGCTTTTTGCATTTAATTTCTAAAAGTGTTTTTTATAGAAAACTTTGGTGCAATAGAGAGAGAAAATCAGAATAATCATACACGGTATACATGGACTTTGAAGTTGTACAGTGTGCAAGTAAAGTAATTACAGCTTAATTTCATTTTCAAGGCAGGTATCAGGGCAGTCCATGAACTCAATTGCCCTTGATCAACATTGTCAGAACAAAACAATCTAGAACCTTTATAACAAAAAAAAAAATTCTCTTTCATTTTCACTTTCTAACTTATTTATTAAAAGATCATCCTTGTTAAAAGTACCAGCTTAATCACAATGAATCTATTTGTTGCTAGATAAATTCATGGTAATACTGTTTCAATTCAGCAACGGTCATTACTATTCACTATCATTAGATTAAATCCGTGTCCTGGGAGACAACATCTCCCATATAACATGTTCAAAAGCAATATTTAAGACCTTTCATTCCAAACATGACTAATATACAAAGTGTCACAGAACTGCCATTGCTTCTGCAGAGAACAACAATCAGCGGCTTCAAGGATTTATTAGAAAGGATGAATGTCTAGCAAATGCAGGTAGATTGCTGCTCTTGCACCATCTGTTCCATAAACTGCACACAGTACTGGAGGATAGGCATAAAGTTCTGTTGCAGAACACGCTGTGGCAAAATTCCCAATAAACAGTATAAAACTGTCCTCAAGGCACACAAAGAATGAAAGTAAGGGTCAATTCACATCTCAATGGGATGTGAATTCCCAATAGAGAGTAAAGATTTCAAGTGCCCTTCCAGTGAGCCATCCTCCTGAATAACTGCTATGTTTATGAAGAAAGGATATGGTGCAGACAGTGTCTTCCAGACCACCCATCGCTTCTGCTTTTCCTCTGCTTACTCAGCCTCATCCACTGCTGTGCACATTGGGCTCAGAGGAAGGACGCAAAACCTGGGCCAGGAGGAAAAATGTTCTCCCCATACAGCTTGCTTTGTTCCTCCAAGCACAAGGCAACAAATACCTATTTAATCCTTTACATGTTTGCAAGGCATTACGTTCAGGAAGGCTTTCATAAATAATACCTCCCCGATGAGTAATTATAAATGCTATTACACAAATGTGAGGAGCTAAATCTTTTTTCCAAGGTTACATAGACAACATGTTTCTCTACTGTGAGTGCTTTGCTCCAAATCTGATGGATATTTTATGCCCTATAGAGAAAACAATAATGATATGTGATCTCATGCAACAGACGCTAAACAAGCAAGAACTAGTTATCATGTTCTCTGCACATGTAGCTTCAGAACAACTACAGGAAAGAGCTGGTGAAGGAAAGCTGTGTACATCACATACATTTTTGACTGAAGAGTAATTCCCCACAGCGGGTCTTCAAACACTCATGACTCTGTAACAATAGCTTTGGGTTCCTTTCATATTTCCTTAGGCACATACTCCCATTAATAGATTTCATAATTTATTTCCTTGGGAAAAGTTTGTTTGTTTTGAGGTTGGTCTTTTTTTTTCTTCAATGAGAATAATATATTTCATTGTCATAAATCTCAAATAGCTGAAAGGAATTTTTTTAAAACTATTCCAAGATGCTCTCTTTTGAGATGAGACCAAGCATGGAAAGTTGCTACCCTAGAAATGAGTGATCTGGTTTGAGTGTGTGAGTTTTACAGCCCTAACCACTGCAGCTACACGTGCTTTGCGGTATGTACGTGCCTATATTTCAAAGCACCAGATGTTTTATATAATAATTCACAATGATATCATCATGCCAACAAATGGCTTATTTTCTGTATTTATGTTCATTAAGTGATCAGTCCAAGAGTGACTTAACTGTTGCTTCTGGCCTTGATTTTGTGCATCACACAACGAGGAAGCAGACTGATTTTGCTTAGTGCCCCGGCTGCCCGCCTCTGCATGCAAACACCAGTCAGCTTCGCTGCCTTTCGCTTACAGCACTTTTCAATGAGTGCTAAAGAATTGCTTTAGGAGCTGGGGAAAGCTGTCAGATCCCCTGTGAGATTAAATGAACACACTTGCCAGAACAAAAAGGACAAAGAAAATTTACTTGTTCAGGGCATGCATGCTTTGGCTTGCTGCTGTCAGAAGAGGGGCTCTGTAGGCGCTAGCAGTAGAAATGGGCTGTGGTTTGAGGAACTGCTTTTATATGCTTAGTAAATCGTAAGTACAGAGTAATCAGTTTAAGTTCTGATCCATCTCTTTTTCAGGGCACTTAAACCCACCAATACAAAACTCCCCTAAGCTCCAAGAACTCCAAGGCCAAAATCAAATATGAAGACATTTTTGTAGTGAGTTGTGAAAGGTAGTTGACAGTTTAAATCCTTATGCCAAATATGTGGGAATTTAGGCCTATCATTTTCTTCCTCTAGAGTCTGGCTATTCTTCAAGAAGTATTCAGAGATATTCATTCCATTCTGGTAGTGTTTGTCAGTCCTACTGTTTTCTTACTTGTCAAGGACTGGGGTGCACAAAATAATAATAGTAATACTAGCAGAAAACACTGTGGATACAAGCGCTGACATGAGAGACTTTCTCGCTGGCAGTTCTATCACCTTTTTAAAATCTGCCTGTAGATTCATTGAACAACTGTGAGTGCATTAAAAACAGACCAGCTAAAGAGGGATTTCTCTTGTGCACACATCTTAGTTTTCTGCTCAGACAATGGAAACAGTTCTGTCTGAATTAACTATCCATATGGAATCAGTGTGTGAATTAGAAGCATTTAAACCAATGAATTTATAAACAAGCTAAAACTAAAAATGGTGTTTTTTTTCAGAAATACTTCATTAAACGGTACTGCCTGGCAATTGTTACCCAGGATGTAATAATAAGAATGGAAAACAGTGAGATTAATTGTGGAGGCCTGTAAAAAATGCTCATAATTCTTCTGTAATGTTCACTGTAATTCTTTATCTCTTTTTCCTTGCTTTTCAAATACTGAAAAGTACCTGGAAGAGACTGTCTCCTCTTTGCACTTTCGACTACAAATTAGGCATCTGTCCCAACTGGAGTGACTCTTCATAATTAACACAGTACTGAAATTTCCAACAACTTTTCCATGGTTCTAGGAGTTAAAGACAAAATGAGTTCACCAAAATTATTATTTCTCAAGTTCTAGCATGGTGAAATCTGTGAAAACTGGAATCAGATGTCCAAAGGCGTTTAAATCTGAGGCTTGTCCCTGGGCCCCAAGCAGACTAAGATAAATCCATTAAATGTGAAGCAGACCCCTTTTTTAAAAGTAATTTGATGTAAGCTAAACCATAGGAGCTCTTAAATAACTAAGAATGATTTGAAGAGCTGTAGCTGTTTGTTGATACAAGAGGCTGAGATTAGGCACATCACAAGCGTGTTGTTGGTGAGGCTGTTCATTACGTTTATGATGTCTGTTGGGGGGATCGGGGATGATTAGTAGGTATGATGTAGATGGACAAAGGTTATGTGCAAGCAGTAACAAATCTCATCTGTTCTGCATGGTCAGGGAACACAAACCAAATGAATTTAAATTCCTCCTTATGCCTTTGTAGAGTAGAGACCAATGTAGCTTTATACAGGAAGGTGGAGTGAGCAAATCACTGCGCAAGGAGGCAGCTAATTGCTGAACTTGATTGCAACTGCTAATCAGAGTCACAGGGAAAAAAATGTTGGGAATTAATTAGGCAAGGACCTTCAGAACAGCAGCAGGAAGCCTCCAAGTGACCTTTATTTACAGTCAGTTAAACAGAAGTGTGACTAAAAATGCCAAGGAGAAAATCAGATTATTAATATTGATTGCTTAAAGAAAATGAATAATTTAGGAGCAGAGTCAGAATAAATATGCAGTGACAGAGATGAAAGAGCACAATGTACTGCCTTTCCAACATTCATCTATCATGCAGCAGTGCCCCTTCACACAGAAATGGAGAATTTCCACCATCACAAAACATAATTAGTTTCATGACCCAGCATGATTGCTGTATTGCTGCTACAAGGAGCTTTTTTTTTATTATTATTTTCCCAGGGCAGCAAAATGGTGAGGGGGGAAGCACGAGCCTGCTGAACAGAGGCTTTGCTCTTGGAAGTTTCCACAGAAATCAAATTCAGGTACTATGGGATTAACTTTTAGTTCTTTGTCAACAAAATAGCAGAAACATAGTATATCATTTTTTCAGATATGTTGTCAGAGTAACCATTTTAAGTAAAGCTTAAAAGCATCTATAGAATCTCTAAGTCCTAAATTTCCTCTCCTCCTTGTCTGTACACTGGGTTTTTTTCAGTGATTTTTAGACTGATTATTTTTAATTTGTCCTCATTTTTTTGCCTAATTTTGGTCTTGTACCCTAGTAAATTGGCATAATTGGTTGCAGGCATCATTAGACTAGACACTTTGTTTCTTTTTGGTGGGGAGCTGTGGGGTGATTTTAATAATAACAATGTCATAAAATATGATCATATATTTAAAATATCATTATAGCACTGAAAGTATAACATAACAACAAAATAACTGTGTGTGTATGTTTACCTAATCAGTCCTGTTTTTCATAACCTCATCTGAAAAGGAACCTGGGTATCACTACTTATCTTGTCCTATTTTTTTATATCAGCTATTTCGCTCTTATTTTCATTGTCTTGTCTCTTTTGGTTTTCTCCTTTTTTTTTTTTTTTGAAAGAAAAGGAGATGGAGATATAATTAAGCAGGACAAACAGACCACACAAATCTACGACAAAATTGTCTCCTATCATTTTGCTGTCCAGGAATCTCAAAGTGATCTTCAGTACTGAAATTGTGCCAAAAAAAGATAATTCTGATTTTTTTTTTTTCTCTTTGAGGAGAGCAAGAGTGCCACAGCTAAAGTTTTCAAAAGATGATGCTTAAGTTAATTGGACTGTATGGTGGCCGTATTTCTTCCTTTGCTGTTAATTGTCTCAAAGGTGGTGGCATGCCAGTTCTCATGGTACCTTTTGGCTATGCACGGGTTGGTGTTATGCTAGGGGAATTCCCTGTTGGCTGTATTTGGCTGTATTATATTCATATAGATGAACATGAGGGTCCGATGACAGTATACATCTGAGGATTATGGCTCTGACTTTCATGGTATTATGTGCACTTGGCACAGACAAACCAGGTTAGCGTGTTGTATGTTGACACATATCCATTGAACACAGATCCATGGGGCAAAATTGTATGCCAGGCAGCACCTTGGATAAGTCATGGGAAAAAGTGAACATTTAGAACAAAATCCCACCCCTTTCCCATGTCAAGCACCCATCAAAGGCAGCCAAATGTGAATGAACAATACAATCTGTGCAGAAAGGAAACCCGTGCTGGTTATCCATAAACTCATACATCAGCAATCCTCAGTATGCACTGCTTCTCTTATTCAGGTTTACAGCCCTAAATGTGGGAAAGTGTAACATGCAGTAGGGCAAGTAGGAGTAGACTTAAATGGTATTAGGATCCATAAATATTTTAGTTTTCATTTTCTCTACTGCCACAGAAATAATGACTTATAGATGAAACAATGAGTTTGCTTCTCAGATAATTGTCTTTGGTTCAGCA
>NW_009661372.1:3308096-3414893 GCF_000708025.1 Charadrius vociferus | reverse complement strand
GACTTTCACTATTTGCATTTAAGTGACTGTTTGGAGTCCCCAAAAATTACAGAAAATGCTTCATTTCCCTGCTTTGGATATGCCTCAGTGAAACTGAGGAATGATGCCAGCAGATTAATAAGGCAAACTAAGTAGCAGTGAACAAAGAAGTCATGGTTTCAAGTATGAATATAAATATATCCCAGCTTTGTAAGACCTTACTCATGTGAGTTAGGCCCATTGATTTCAATGAAACTATTCAGATGAACAACCACTCACATATTGAACATTAGCATGACGACAGAGTGTATCATGCTCCATTCACAGCATGGTGAAAGAATGAAGTGCTGAAATTCAGCTGGTCTATGCAGCTTTAATTAAGCCCCTTAGCACAGAGGATACTCTTCATTAACAATCCAGTGTCCTTCTTTTTTTTTCCTGTGGACCGTAGAAACATTCACAACAGATGATGAATACACAAGGATAACACCAATGCATGAATAAGATTAAATCTGGCATCCAGAACTTGTCTTTGCAAAATAGATAGGACACTTTTCCATGCAACTACTTTCTATGAATATACATGTAAAATTTCAGCTCATATGACAAAATCCCTCCTATATAGGAATTTTAGCTCATATGTGAATTTTAGCTTATAAAGTGAATTAAATCATGCTTTTAAGAAGAGAATACATCTGACAAACGGATGCTATTGTAGAGTGAGTTGCTTTATGACATGCATAGCTGGCCTATATACACCCAGATTTGTGCCATCTTCGTGAGCCTCATAATTTCTTGATCTCCATCAGACCAGAGAAAAACGTGTACAGAACAACAAGAGCGGATTAGATGAGTTTCACTTTTATGTTAAGCATGGAAACATGCTTGGTGACCTCTCATCCTTGTCCTTTCAAAACTATCTCATTATAAAACCCACTGTAAAGTTGGAAAGAAAAAAAAAAAAAAATTGACAGCTTCTGCTCTGGAGCTGCGCAGGGCTGGGATAGCAGGCGCCCCGCTGCTCAGGACCGAGCGACGTTGGCAGTGTGGTGTGGGAAAGCAGGCATGGCACTAGCCCACGCGATGTGATACCTGGCTCCTTTTCAGTCAGTGCTGTTCATCTCTCACTTTCATGAATGCCGTAATTATACTGGTTGCCACTTAAAAGTCAGTGTTTGCCAAAAGCTGTCACCGAGCTGTGTCTGAAGCACCAGAGCTTTGCAGGAAACAACTGCGATAACTGTGTGGTACCTGTTGACAAAAACTGGCTTTTAAATGGCACCCACTGTAAGGAAGCCCTCAAAACCTGCTCTAGTTATACCAGTGGGAAGCAAACCATTTGTTTTTTCACACACCTTTCTGTTCAGACTTCCCTGGTGTGTGAAGTGTCTGTAACTTCAGAGATCTATAGGAGCTTCTTTGGAATCCAGTTTGTAAAAGGTTCTTGTTCCTGGGTAAAACATCATTATTCAGCGTATAACTCATTCCAGTATATTTTAAATTGATCTGTTTAAATTTACTTCTTTTTTTTTTTTTTTTTTAATAGCCGCTATTCAAAGGAAATGACAATAAGGAGCCATAGAGATTTAATAAAGTACAAACTTAGAACCTTAATCACATTAGATATCAAAGTAATACAGTTTTTTTATTGAGAAGTGTTAAAATGATTGCAGTAGTTGACAAATGGGTTACTGGTCGTTTATAGATGATACAAGCATTGAATGCACTGCTATTTACTCTCACATGGTGCCAAGACACTGTGCCCTCCTTCCCAAAATAGGTCATTCTAATTTTCATTATGTCACGCAGTCATGCCAAGTTATTTTGCAGTACTTGATACAATGAACCCGCATATAGAAAAAAAAAAGAAAAAAAAAAAAGAAAAAAAAAAAAAAAAAAAAAAAAAAAAAAAAGAAAAAAAAAAAAGAAAAAGGCTCAACAATGCAAATAGACTTTTCTCTGGAGCAGTAAAGCGAGCCAAGCTCTTTTGACAGGAAAATCCCTGTGTAAAAGGCCAAGGTGCTGCACTTGGTTGTGGAGGGGGCAGGAGCAGAAGCCAGCTGAGGCAAGCAGGAAGCGGGGGAGGTGTGGAGAGACCCCTGCCTGTTCCTTCTGCTCCTTCTGCCTACCATCACCCAAATGCTGCTGCAGCACTTGGACCACTGCACTTGGAGGAGTGGAAAGCGGGAAGGAGGAAGGAGCAAGATGGGTAGGCTAAAAATGCAGAATTTATCCAAAAAAGAGTTGTTGTTACTCCCAGAAGTAGCCTTTCTGCTGTCCCTCCCTCACCGTTCTGTTAATCAATTTGTGAAAGTACTTAAGCAAATGCCAAAATCCCATGATACTTGAAACGTGTCTTGAAATTAAGCATGTGTTTAAGTGTTTTCCAAAACTGGAATAATAATAATGGACCCTGGGGAATGCAAGCAAGATTCATAAAGGAGTCCTACTCTAGGGTGGTGGCAGGCTGTCATCACCATGGACTGGCCAGCTATCTGCAAAGTTACCTTTCCTTTAAATTGACCTTGGAAGAAACGCTTACCACTGAGTATTAAAGAGGCACTGGCAAATGTGGAAACTGATTCCAGACATCCTAATATGAGAACATGCTAACACTTGAGCAAAGATGTTGATTATTTCAATGGAATTACTCCCCTGAATAATATCTCATAACCGAGCAGTATTTGAAAAATCCTATCATGTTTAGAATAATGGTCTAATCCTGCATAATGCTGGGAATCCTTCAGACTCACTGAAATTTTTGTGATCACGCAACATGTAGTGGATCAGGGTCTTTGTGAGCCAGATAAATGACAGAGAAACAGAGCAGTACGTGTGCCAGTCTGTATATAACAGGCAGGCATAACCTAGCAGACAATTTAATCTCATCCGTTTTCCAAAACCGGCTTGTATTATTGCAATGCTGCCTGATGTCGCACTGTAATAAAGTATCATCCTTAGAATGGTTACATGTTTCTGTTTTATCCTTTTGTTTGTACACAGATTAAAGCGTGATCCCCATTGACTGTAACCTATAATTGAATCAAGGATTCTGCTGCTGTCACAGAAAGCAGGAGTGGCGCTTGAGTGGTTTATGAGCATGAGCAGCACAATCTGAAGATTAAACTTCATCTTTGATCTTCAGGCTATGACCATGAATTTTCTGTTGATAACACATAGAAAGCAAAATAATACAGATAATTGTGAATGGAGGAGACGGAAAGGAAAAGAGGTTAGCTGGGGATCAAAGACACATTCTTCTGGTGTGAAACTTTCATGCAACCCCGTCAGCTAAAATTGATGCAAACCAGTCAGCTAAAATTGTGTAACATTTTTACTGGTTCTATTTTTTCACATATATTTCGAAAAATCTATTACAATTTTTGGAGGGCAGATCATTGGATCCAAGTGAGTGAAGTAAACGGCTTTGTTAGTCCTTTAAGCTTCTGAAGTCTCAGCACAATTTTGAATGAGGAAAAATTCTTTTTTCCTGCTCTTTACATGCGAGTCACAATTTTCTTACTGGGTTCCAAAGTACCCGTGGTCTCAAAGCGCTACTGCACAGCTGCCGCTACATATGTTGCTGCTGAAAGCTAAAACTTGCTGAAATAATCATTCCCAATGTTTGAAGAGGATGAGTTTTAGGCACCGCTTGATGCATCTTGTTTCTTCAGGGAGCATGAAGTCACAGCACAAAACAGCAGCGACATCAAAAAGGTAGGGTTGATGTGGGTTTTTGTTGTTCCCCCTCCCATCCCCACCTCAGTCTCTGGCAATGTGAAGGACTGGGGAAAAAAAAAAAAAAAAACTGCTTGCATCAAAAACTTTTATTTCAGGGTAAGTGATTGGATTGATGTTCATACATAATTGCCTATGCTGGATGAGAGAGCTGTAAATTTTTAATTAGCAGATGAAAAAATGACAATACAGGGACCACAGCATAAAATGTTAAAAAAGAAAACAAAGGAAGATGCGCTTTTACACTTTTCCACTGCCATAGAATAAGAGATGCATAAAATAGAAGCTAGCAGCATCAATCACACGTATAGGTAAGATCGAATAAGCCATGTAGTAACACTGAGAGACAGGTGTCCTTCCCAGTTCTTTCACTCCATCAAGATAAATAGCTTCAATTTGGTTACTTGACTGATGCAAATCAATAGAAATCCATTGAAATCTGCAGCAATGTTGGGATTTTTTTTTCTCCCTGGATCTGCTTCTCAATACAGTTTGGCCCACTGTGAGGTATGCAATGAAAGAGTAGTTCAACATGTTTTAAATTTGTTTCTGTCTTCCCTTTCCTCCCTTGAACTTCATTACTGGCAGCTATGACAGACAGTGAGAAATGTTCAGAGATAAAAATGGAATAAGTAAAATATTCCTGTTCCAAACAGACAAAAGAGCCAAAATAGACATCAAAAACTGGTGGAGACAGCGCGGGCATTTTGGCTCTAATGGATATGAGGCCTTAATTTGTCACCAAGCTAAGAGTGGGACGAGAGTGTCGAAGGTGGTGTGTCCAGACATCACCAGAAGTGGGAAATGTTCGGCTATATTTGCAGAGCAAATTGTCCGATTTGATGTCTAACCATGGCATTCAGAATCTAACTTTAGTCAGTGAGGTTAGAAAATTCCCAGCAGTGCCTGACGTATCTAAGCCTGTGGTATTTTCACAGCCACTTGTCTTTTCAAATTAAAGCCTAAAGGTGCAATCCACACCTGTGTAAGGTCTGTGCAAGGCTGGTGCAGCACGCAAGGGCTCAAAGCAGAGCTGCGCGTGGGGTTTACGTGGTGCCGAGGCTGCGTGATGCTCCACTGCACAGGGATGAATTTAATCCGAGGAGAAAAGGGCTACACGCTGTATAGCCAGTCTAGTCACAGTGTGCTATTGAGGAGGACAATAATAAGGACACAACATCTGGTGGAAGGAGGGGCACAATTACTCCTTTTTCTTTCTCTTTCAAAGACAGCAGCTCTAATTCTCTTCTGACACCGTTTTTTTCTTTCTGATGCCTCAACTTTACAGTTTTCAGTGAGGCAAACCGAAGGTGTGCCAATATAAACGGAGACAGATGTAATTCAACCCAGTGTGAACTCTTGATGTTTTTTGAATACGTAATTGCAGCCACAGGGAGGTGAAATCAAATTGGAGCAGAGAGCTGCCATCCAAAGACTGTGCCTCTTGACACCACCAGAATCTGTGCGGCAGAAAGGCTTTTCCATACAGGCTCATGCAGAGCACAGAAACCCCGCTCTCTACGTTTGAACCAGAGCTGGGAAAATGAGCTAACAAATGTTACTCATGAATATTCATACACATTTTCAAAGGAAGGAATTTATCCATGTTGACATCTCATTTATGTTTGCATTCTGCCAAAGTGTAATCGTGAACAATCCAGTATGCACACAGTTTAAAGTAAATTTTAAATTAAAACAATGGCAGCTATTAAAAACTCGATTTTTTCACTGAAACTAAGTGCATATCACCCTTCCTGACATTTGCTCTATTTAAACATAAAAGAGTATGGAGTGAAGACTCTGCCCAGGGTATCTTACCAGGACTTTTACACCTGCAAAATGGGCCTCAGATCTCATGGGAACATTGATTCCTCTACTATTCACTTGGAAAGATCAAGAATTTGGGCTTATTTGAAGACATATTTCTGCTTTTATCTGTAACTTGAGGTGCTATAAACACCATATCTGAGAGAGATTTAGGGTTTCCTGAATCTCAGAAATGGTTCAGTTTAATTCTAGGTTAGAGATCAACATAAATTCTTTTTTTTTTCTTTTTATGTGAGTTAATAAATGTATCCCTGTTGAAGACTGGGAGTTTATGGGTTTGTGTGCAGTTGGCTTGTTCTTCTCATACAAACTTCTGAAGATTTCCAGCATTTGGAAGAACCCCAGCCTGTGCAAGGAACTAAAATCTGATATTGTAAAAAAGGTCACTGAATGCAGCTGAAGTATCTAACAGGACATAATCTTTCAGTCCTCTTCTCCCCAAATAGCTCCTAGAGTTCTGAGAAGTTTTAGGAAAGCAGCAAACATGGCTTCATTTAGGAGGGTAAAATTAACCCCTCCCACAGTGGTGTGACAAAGAGTATGTCTTGAATGTGGTTATCTAAAAATTGAAGACAGTGTGCACAAAGATTTATCTGCAACAAGCCTTACTTTAAATCCATACTCTCAGGACTATATAATGTGGCTCCTACTTACAGATACCTATTTATGGTCTGCAGCTGGAATAGGCACTGTAGTTCATGCTTGCTGTCGGTCAAAGAAATGCTTTCAATTTTTCATAACAAGCCATAAGCGTCTGCAAGTTTAAAAAAAGGAGGCAGAGAGAAGTTATCTCAACAAGTAAACTCCAATGTATTCCAAGGTTACTGCTGTATAATTAATGGCATTACCAAATGGAGCTGAAAGTGTAGAGTCTGCAAACGGCTAATAACAAGGATTAGATATGCGCTCTCTTTTTCATTCATGTTCTTACTGTTTCTTCTGAGCTTAATTGAAGTCAGGAGGGTTTTTTTCAGTAAGGTTTTATTAATGGAAACAGCCACATATTGCAAAAACCCGTTAAAGATATCAAATTTGCTTCAAAAGTCTGTAAAACAATGGAACGTAGACAAATGCTGGAAAACACTTCTAAATGAATTCTTCTGGCATCAGATTCTGTGAGAGCAAAATCCACTTTAGCAAATAGGTCAGGGTACAGCTGCTAAAGGTAAGCAGCCTGATGCAATGGAGGTTATGGTTTTAAACAATATCAAAATGATTTGGGATTAATCACCTTCCTGCCTGCAGTAAAGGTTATTTATAGAGCGTGCTTAAAAAAAGAAGCAACCTGGATATCCCTAATCTCCTACTAACCTTCTACAGTAAATAGGAAAGCATTAGCTCTGTGTGCATTTCTGAATCCAGTCTTTAATTATACCTTTCCCATGTTTACATGAACTTTGGTTTGCTTTTCAAAAGCCTCACGGAACAATTCCTGCAGCTGACCTGTGTGTAGTGGTGAATTTCTCCATAAAGTGAGTATTGATGAGCTGAAAAGTTCAGTGAACAGGAAAATTCTGCTGCTTTTATTGCCAGTGTGACAGGTTACTTTATTACCATGCCTTTCACAGCAATTTAACAGTTACCCTGGTAACGGATTCAGTGAGGTAATGGGATCAGAGGCATTAGAGGAGAGGAAAGGCTAGCGACGAGAGAAAACCATCTGCTGGCTTATGTTCTCGGGGCTGTTTGCTCACTGCGAGCTCCTGACAATCATTGTACTTGGATGTAAATGAGGCAGGTTAAACCACAGGCCTGCCCTATTTAGCCGTACTCTGGTGATTTGTCTTTCTAATTCTATTGAAATAATAATCAGGATTTGTTTCTGATTAATTAACTAACCTTTTGGTAAAAAGATTAGATAACGAAATTGCTGCCTATTCAGAGATAATGAGATTTTTATTACTCTGTCAAAGGGAAAAAAAAAAAAAGTACATTTATGTGTCACCAGTCACCATGTCAAGGGAGGAAAATAAAGATTTAAATCTTTATGTCAGACATTTATTTCCTACACAGATTAAGTGTATATTGAATTCCATGGGTGCACATCATCTTGTTTAAAACATTTCAGAAGAGCTTTTAAAACACCAAATAAAGTAATAAACACGTTTAAACCAGGATGCATTTGGCGTTAATTTGTTTTAAAAAAATGTCTCCTAATGGAAGCGAAACACTTGACAATTCAGAAATCCACCTGTACAGCGTGGGTGTATTTATATAAGTGCAAGAGTGTGAAGAAAGCAGTAAAATTTCAGTGTGAGCGCTTTAGAGTGACATATGTAAATAGGCTGCTATTATATCTCGCGGTACAGCCATGCCTGATACAGTAGCTACAGTAGAAAATTAATTTGTATGTAGGAGCTTTGCCTGGGTGTGTGAAACACCACGCAGAACACTGGAAGCTGATATAACTAAATAACGAATGGTAACAAACCATGGCATTTGGAGTCACCTCACGAAAGGCTCCTGGAGAAGACGCAGCTGCAGTCCTCGGCGAGTGACCCAGAGCTATATAGAAGGCTGCCCCACCAGACCCCGGGGTGGCTGGACCACTGCCCGGCCAGCGCCTGCCCACCAGCGCCTTACGCCGCGCCACAGTTATCCCGACAACAGGGCAGGAGACCAAAAACCCCTGAAAATTTGCTCCTGGAACCACAAAGGCGGTGCAGCTATGGAATGTGTTAAGCGTGCATTCACCACACAGATGTAGAGCCATCAGCCATGCCTTGCATGGTGCAGCACGGTGGTGGAAATGCAAACTCGTGGTGATAGAAATGCAAAGAGTGGACAACATTTGCTGTGCCGGGTAGCGTCCTGCGGCAGACCCATTGCAAGAAGATCTGTGTGCTTTGCTAACTGTCAAGTCACTAATCATGATCTGTTAATTAATAGATCCCTACAAAGAACTGCGATGCGAACATTTTCTGTCACGCATACAAAGCAAGAGGAAATATAGGACACAGCAGAGCATTTTGTTGCGGTGGAGTTAATGAATGCACTCTCAGATTTGAGGTGACACTTACATTGGTGGCGTTCGGTGTGCTTCATTACTTTTACTTTTACACGTTAACATGAAAGGCTCTCATACGCTGAAAGTCCCTGCTTCTCCCCAGCGGTGTATATAGCTGAAAGCCAGTCAGAAGCGCGACCCAGTTAGAGAAAATGTCTTCGGTAAAGAGATCTGATGCTGAGCGTGTTCCTCCCCTGTTCCCCCACCTCGTAGTTTCCCATTGGTGATTACCTGGCATGGCCAGCATTCCTCCCTTCCCGCCCGGGCTTTCTAATGTTATAGCCCTGACAAAGGAAGCAGACAAGAGAGCTTTCTTCTACTAACAGAAAATTATTTCCCTCCCCCTGCCCTCCAAAAATTCTTACTGCAGGCTTCTGACCCTTAATAACCAAAATCCCTTGAAAGGCAAGCATGCTTTTTTGGCTTAGTACCAGTTGTAAAGCTTTTGCTCTCCCTTTCTCTTTCCTTTCTCCTCATGTGAAATTTAGGTTTAATATTAGTAATTATTATTAACATTAGCAAAATGTTATCAGAGGATCTCAGCTAAGGAGAAAAACTATGGTTTTCCTTTTTCCAGACGATGACATCTGCAGCTCTACATTTTCATGAAATGACTATACTTAACAAAACATTACTTCATTTTCATGGTATTTCTTTTGTGCCTAGGAGCAACCCTGTAATTGTTCACTTCAATTACAACATTACTATTTTAAACTGAAACCCATTTTATCTGCATGCCAGCTTTTTATTTGTTTTACCAACTATATCTATTTCCATTACTGCAAGGCTGATGGTTTGTCTCGAGAGGAAATCAAATCCATTAATTCAGAAATTTCAAGCACGGCTGCCTCTGCCATAAGCAGCATTTCTTATGCTAATAGTAAATGTGCTGAGACTGAAAAGAACTGACACAGCTCTGTTTTTTATCATAACTTAAGCATTTATGTAAAAAGGCAAATCTAATAGTACTAGGAAACCATAAGTGTTATTATATATAATTCACTTTACTAAGATCTGCATAGGGCATGGTTTGTGCAACTGTGGTTTAAATCATATTGTTTGTGGCTTTAAGTCACTTGACATTTGGGGTCTGATTTTGATCTTGGTTACCTCAGTGTAAATCTGCCATTGTTCATCTGATAACAATAAAATTATTGCAGATTCACCCCAGGCAAATGGAGATGGGGACATGTTCATTTTACTTAAGGTGAAATACCACCTCACAATTACAGCGCACTGTGTGTGTGTGTGTGTGCTGTGTGTACAGAAAATGTATTATAGAAGTTGGACATCTTTTTTTTCTCCAGCCACAAAAATAGCTACTTCAAAGGTAATTTAGGTATCTCCAGGAAGCTGCACCTTCCCAGCACCACAAAGAAATAAATGCACCCCTCCTTCCCACCGCCTCCTCATTTAATGCACTTAGTCCTGTTGTATCACATGGGCTGTGTTCAATTAGATAGCTTAACAAGATAAACTCTGACTTTGACCCAGAAAAAACAAACCAGATTGCTGTTGAGTTCTACGTAAGCTTTTCCAGGCGTTGTGACCTGCTTATGTCAATGAAAAATGCAAGAGATCCTTATAGTGAGGGCTGAATGAGTTTCTGATGGTTTGGGGTTTTGGGTTTGTTTTTTTTTTTAATATATGTGTGCACAGATAGAATGTACAGAAAACAGTGTACCATTCTTGCCCTTCATTTTTGCAGCAAAGCCCTTTAGTGCTGTAAATCAGATCTCATTGGGAGATCTTACACACTGGCCGCTGATAAGCTGTTGAGAAGTAGACAGGGCTTTTAGGAATTGTTGAACCATGAAGCTGACCTGCTTAGTGTTTTGTTGTAGGCTATTAAATCCAGGATTGGTGTTTTAAGATGATTCTGCTTTCCTCTTCCCTTGGCCTGGTTAAGCAACTCTACCCCGATCTCATTATTTAGCTGATTAAAATAAAAACTAGAATGAGAAGCCTGCTGTTTAAAAATCCTACCTTCACCTACTAAATTAATGAGAGTGACTTATGATGATGTAGTTTATGGTCTTAGCAATTTGACACTAATTTTGCAACTAAGAAAAGATTCAGTAACTGTACACACCACTCTGCTTTGGTGGCAGTAGAATGGTATTCTTTTTCTCCAAAAACAAGCTCTACATCTTTTGTAAACATGCATTATTTGGTTGCCTTGTTGTAAATGGATCCCGGTTGGGTAATACTACTTCTTCCCACTAGCATACTGGCAATTATGCACCAAAAAAGCCCAGAGAAAAGATTATATTTCATCTGGATCGCTCTCTTTTTCCAATTTCTCCAAGTGTTGTAAATATATTTTGCACTGTACCTGTTACTGACGGTTAGAAACATGCTGGCTCTTTGCACATCCCTTTCATATTGAGAGAGAAATTAAATGTGCTGTTTTATTTTTACTGTGTTTGACGAGTGTTAACAAGTCCAGCATTTGAGAAAACCCAAACCAAATAAGGCTCTGTGGCTGTTGCTACTAAGTAAAGCAAAACCCACCTGATGACTAAGTTCACTGGGGCTTTATTTCTTTGTGTGACTGAAAGAAGAAGAGAGAGAAAAGGATTCACATACACATGGAAGTAAATCCCACTGAATCGCACTCAGCAGATAAAATCATAACATGTACGTGTTGTATATATATGCAAGTAGACATATGTCCCAGGTTGCCCTCAGTGTGAACATTAAGGCATTCAAAATCAGGGAGGGGAAGAAAAGTATTTATAATTAGAGGTCACTTTGTGCTGCAAAATGCATCACCAGAGCCAATTTTTTTTTTTTTAAGTTACATATGTTTGTATCACAAGTACATTTTTATCCCCATTTTATTTAGAGCTCTGATGTCAGTTCAACTCCCATTGGGGCTGTTTTCATATGATCACTGTTTATTTTGGGACTGTTACCATGACTTAGAGTACTTGAGCTTTTATTGTAACAATTTTATTTAATGAAGCTGTCTGGTTTTAGTTTTCTCATAGTCAAAAAGGAAAGGTGTGAGAAGCAAATGAATCACAAAACAATAGGGCCCATCACATTTGAATGAAAAAGGAATAAATTTGTATATCATATACACAAGTAGTTATGCTTTTCAGGAAGGAAAATGAATTACTGTGCAACCTTTTCCCCTCTATGTTAATCTATTGTTCCTTTCTTAATTGCTTACTTATTACTTTTAACACAGACAAAGGATAAAATTGAAAATTCAGCTCCAGTATCCTGGCCATATCAGAGGTTTAGCGTTGGTTCTCTTTATAGTTTCGACAGCTGTGCATAGGACAGATTGTATCTCCGACATTCTAGGTCAGCAAAGTTTGTTTTCCTCCATGTATTTTATAGGCTCACATTTCACTATAAGCCCTATGTGTGCATTCAGGCTTGCAATGATGAGCAGGCTTATAGGGCAGTCAGATCACAAGCTTAGAGGTTTGTTTTTCGCTTTTTTTTTAAACAGCATTCACACAACTGCTGTTCAGTTTGCTGCTGTGTCCTATCTGTGAAACAGCAAAATAATAACACTAATAGAAAAGAACAGTATTTACTGCTGTGGGACTGCTTCCACTCTGACTGGAAAAAGGAACGTAGTAGTTTATTACTGAGAAATCATGTGAAGCTACTGCAGGGAAATCTAGATTATTTCCATAGTAATTACTGATTTCTAGTACCATAGCTATAAATAATTATGCTAATACTATGTAAACCACCTGCCTTTAGAATAGCAACAGTTTCTTAAAATGACTCTTTCCAGTTTACATACTATATTCTTCCATTAATCATCTGTCTTCTAACCAACATTTACTATTTCAGAAATGATCTATTTAATCAGAAATGTAATTTTATGTGCATTTTTATAATTTAAATCAGAAAAAGGATAATGAGAATTCTCAACACTTTTTCAGACATATTCTACAAAAGAGAGCTAGTTTGTAACTCAAGGATTCCCCTAAATTATCTCACACTCTGGATGTGATTCAGCTCATGATTTTAGTCATTAGAAGAAAGACACCCTGTACTGGTCATCCAGTTACTGGAAAAAGAGACATGTTTCCAAGAGGAGGTTTATTCCCTGTGGTTTTCCCCTTGGTTATGGAGGGAGCCAGGCTAACTAGACTACAGAAGACAGCTAAATTCTGTTTGGGAGTGAATTCCACTTTCTGTGTTACCTAGGGTGGGTGAAATGTTGTGTGACTTCAACAGTTTTGGGATGGCTAAGTGTGATCATTAGCTTAGGATGAACTGAACTAATGCCTTCATGGTGCCTTTATCTTAATTCAAACTATTTATTTCCCCTTACCCTGACCTTCAGAACTCATACAATATTTTTTCTAGTGTAGCTACAACTTCTGACAAGTATTGCATGAGGATATCAGTTTGCTCAGTTGGTCAGCAATGGCCAGTCAGCTGTAAAGCTGATATCTGAGGGGTCTGTTCTCAGATCAGTGCACAAACAGAATTCCCATTAACAGTAATATGAGTTACGGGCAGGCATGAAAGTAAAGAAACTCCCTAATTAGAAATAATGAAACACCAGACTGTTGTAGTTCTGAAAGGCAGTAGCATACATATTTACTTCGATATAAAATGAACACGGCAACTAAAAATGAAACATTAAGCTGATAAAATGGGGCAAAAGTAACTTACAGTTTGAAGTACTATGCAGCCCTACATGCAGCCTCTTCATGTGCGGATTTTGTTATCCTGCTGAAAAAAAAAAAAAAAAAAAAAAAAACCCAGAGGTGGGCAGGAATATGACTTCTACTAGAAAACCTAGGGAATTTACGTCAGTACACTGGTAGTTCTGATCTCGTTGAAGATGTCCCAGCGTATTGCAGGGGGGTTGGACTAGATGACCTTTAAAGGTCTCTTCCAACCCAAACCATTCTATGATCCTACGAGTTCCTGGCTGTTGACTGTTATCCCAATAGTGCTGGAAACCATGTTGGATAACGCCTTTCATAAGCTCATCAAGCAGCAGTCTGAGTTAGCTCTTTAATTTGGTTTTATCCCGTCTACTTGTTTGGGAGCGCTTCTCTGGAGCCCTATTCCTGCAGCATTGCCATCATATGTCCCAAAACTACTCACGGTCAATTTATGCTTATTTATTTCTGTTTTAGCTTAAACAGTTCTTTTCCCTCGGTGGTGTTTGATGTGTATTGTATTTCATGTATTTCCAGTATACAGCCTTCGTTTCTTAAGGCTGAGGGAAGCAATTGCTTTTTAGCATTCTCATGTTACATAGACTGTCCATTTTTATTGTCCACCAAGAAAACATTATTTTCAAGTCCAGCCTAGAAGACGGAATTAATTTTGTCTAAACTTATCTTCTGGGAATATGGGTTCAGAATTGCTTTCCAGATAAGGTCTCAACATTGCTTTGCAGATTATTAATACTTCCTTTGCAGGAATATGTTTTGAAATACCCTAGATTTTAATTTGCTTTGTTTCACAGACAGTTTATATTAGTAACTTGTAGTCATTCTCCGTTTAAATAAATACTTACATCTCTCTCTTTGTTTCTTCTTATGCTTAAAAAAACACAGTCTGTCAGAGAAATTCTTGTTACCTTTAAGTGCATGACCTTGACTTTTGTATCCTTTTTCTTTAGATAATCAGTCCTCAGAGTAGGCCAGTTTGTTAATGAACCTACTGTGCAATGATAAATGTTTTCTAATTTGATCCTCTTTGAGCCGTGTGCTCCAGTTTGGAATATATTTCTTGGAATATTATGCCACTATTATTAACAGACTATTAAATGAAACCAGTCGAAAGAGTGATCCTCAGGTTATCTTCTTCTGGCCCAACAGGTTTCCAAACAACCTATGGGAACTTCCCTTTACTCAACATCTCTGTGTTCTTACAGTTCTTGCCTTTTTCCACAAAGAGATAGTTTTCCACACAGTATCATGTTGCATTTCTTCAGACTTTACTGAATTAGCTTACAAACTTGTAAGAAATTCTGCTGTGTTTGAAATGATTAAATGTTCAGCAAAATCTTGGCTATATCTTGCTCGCTAACTCCTAACTGAAAATATTAATATTTGTATTGATTATTTCGGTATTCAAAACCTGAATATTTGGTTATATCGTTATGTTCCTTGACTACATTAAATTCTTAGAAACATGTTTTTGTGGAAAACTTACCACTAATCATTTGAAAAGACTCTTCATAAATATTCAACAGTAGCTGCTTAAGCTACTCTGTTTCAGCACATGTGACTGCAGGACATTTGTTCTGTTGTACTAAAATGTCTGTAGAAAGCAGGAAACAAATCACTTAGAAACAATCAAGGGAAATTTTCATTATAAATTTTCTATGAATGCTTGGAATAATTTTAGCAGTATTAATCTCACTACTTTAGAGCCATTGACAGGAATAAAGTAATAATAAGTTTACGTCTATAGAAAAGCTTCGGTTTTGTTTCCCCTTGGGAAACTTGAGAAAACCCAAGTTTTTCTGCTAAATTAAAGTGGCTTATTTTGGCATACATAAATCCTAAAGTCTGACAGGAAAAGAAAGTGTGACAGGCTGATGGCTAGGCTACAGAGAGCGTGGGAGTGGGGATCATTTTGTTTAATTCAGATCCCACCCCACTACTAAGCTTGGGTTAGTAAGATTTTCTGAGGGGAGCTTCTAACTTAGCACAGTGCTTGTTTTCTACCTCTGTTCATACGTTTTATTCTGTGGGTCACCTTTGACTTAATTAAGGGCAGTTGTAGCTGGAAATAAAGAATATTGCATTGAGGGACTTGCGTTCGGGAAATGTCAGAAAGAAGACCCTAAATGCTGAACTCAGAAGAAGCTGAGTGATAAACGAAGAACATGGACTTCAGGAAGCAGCTGGAGACAGAAGACATGATTTCTTTTTCAGACTTCCACCACAGATGGGTTAGCATTGGGAGAACTGCATAATCTGAGTGTTACTATGCTTTGTGGCAGTTTTCTAAAAAAAAATACATTTATTTTAGCAGTCTTTTGACAGTAAGATTAGAATTGCTGATCAAAACATTTGCTTTTTTTATCTGTTATATATTCTAATGGTTAACACACATGACTAGATCTGTCCATCACTAATAGCATTTCTGTATCTACAGTGGACAATGCTTCCTAAATATGTCAATCTTCTTTCTCTACCATTAAGCATCAAGATCTTTAATAAATATTTTTTTAAAAAGTAACAAAAAGCTCTTTGCTTTTCAGGGAAAGCACTTCTCAAGTAATTAAATAATTAAATTCCTTGAATCACCAAGTAGTGTTCTCTTGGTTGCTCTGAAATGAGGAACCAAACAAAATTTTCGTAGAAAAATCTAGAAGATGTGCCCATCTAGGGAACCTTAACATGTTCTTGGCACATTTCAAGCATCCAAAGTGAAGAAACAAATTATTAATCAATGTTTTATATTTTGTTTGTTTAGTCATATCACACATTTTCTATATTTCATTGGAGGGTAAAAAAATATGTTCTGTTTGCAATTATTTATTAATTTATGAAATTTATCAACTGTGGTCCCTTAGGCTCCATAGTCAATGAAGTCAATGATGGGTAAATTCCCAGTAAACACAATTTCCCAGTAACGTGTACTTTGGGAAACTGGTTAAATAGTCTGAACTTTTTGAGAACCCAGCTTTCCCTGCCTTTTCTCCTTTATTCCACAGCAGCAAGAACTACAACATCAGCGTTAGCCGTTATTTCTAGTCCTTTAAACTTTACAAGCTAATGTGTTTCTGAGATTTCACCAGCCCTGATCTTACTAATTGCCGTGAGCAAACACTGCCTGCTCCATGCTGTTCATGACACTTTTAATGCTATGTGAGATTAACACTTCTTAGCCTTTGCAAGGTTTGTTTTTGTTCCTCTCTACTTTTCTGAAGTGTGACATTGTTGAAGGGAAAGCCATGATAAAGACTTTTTACAGCTGTTGCTGTGCTCTTCTGTAGTCAGGCATTGTGGAAAAGGTTCTCTTTTTTTCTGCCTTCATCAGTATATACTGTAGTTATTTCCTGGGAAAGATTTTTAAAATTATGTCTAAGACAACCAAGGAGTATATTTACATTTCGAGCTTTCATTGCTCTACATTATCTATAGATACCTCCATTCTGTGCATGTATAACGAAATACGTAATAAAAAAAAAAACCTGACTTCCTTAAAACGAAAGGAAGGAAATAGTTCTTATTTCTGAGTGCTTTCTAGCATGTTATGCTTTGTGCTTCTCACAGTGCATTGTCGTGACTCCCAGCCCACCAAAGTTAGTGGAGCATCGTAGCAATGGCTGTCCTTTCTTAAAGACCTGCACAATGCTAAGTTCATCATAAACTACTTCAGTAGTACCATGACACTCCAACAGCGACACACCTCAATTCACCTTTTGCCCGGGAATATAAAAAGATAAGCAATAGGCAGAGGATTGATCTGCAATAATAGACGTTAGCTGAAGACTTCTCCAGACTGTGGTAATTGTTTGCATTTTTCTTGGCTGCAGACCAGCTGATGCTCCTTCCAGTCCCCTGCACTGAGGGCAAGCACTGACCTACATATTTTATCATCGCTTGTTATGCTGCTCAGGCCAGTAGAAAGATCCTGGCTGAAACTCCCACTTACGTCCTTTTTTTCCTTGGCTTCCAAATCAGCTCATCTCATTGATATTCTTTTTTCAAGCATTCATTTAGTTCTGCAAGACAATTGAAACGCAAAATTAGCAAGTACAGAGTGGACATGTTCTCAACACTTCAAAAAACCCAAAGCTTTGGGGGACTCCAGTGACTGATGAGCAAATCTGCCTGTGTCCAGGTTAGATACGCCTTGGTGTGAGCAACATTAGACATTGCAGTGCCAGAAAGTCTTGCAGATCTGTTATGCATGGCCTCACATACCCGCATGAGCCATGTGCCCCAAGTCACAGTTCCTGTAAGCCCACAAATTGCTGGTTCCTTCTCTGAAGTGGGATGTTTGCCTCTCCACTCCAAGACACAGAAGCTAGTACCACTGGCTTGAATGCACCTACCCCAGAGTCTTGGATATTGGAAACTCAGTCTTCTTAACAGACCTCCAAGAAATGATCAGAAGCCTGCCTGAGCTTTCACTCCAGCTATCAACATACTGGCTTCTTGATACTTTCCGTCAGTTCTCACATCGGGTTTGCTGGCAGGACTTGTGACCCTGTGGGGGACATGTGCTGGAACAATCTGTTCCTGAAGGACCACACCCTGTGGGAAGGACCCACACTGGAGCAGTTTGTGAAGAACTGCAGGTGGCAGGAAGGACCCGTGTTGAAGAAGTTAGTGGAGGACTGTCTCCCGTGGTAGAGATCCCATGCTAGAGCAGTGTGAGGAGTACGAGGAGGAAGAGGAGGAGGAGGAAGAAGCAGCACAGAGAGTGTGTGATGAACTGACCTCAACCCTCGTTCCCCATGGCCCTGTGCTGCTTGGGGGTAAAAGGCAGAGAAAATCGGGAGTAAGTTAAGCCCAGGAAGAAGGGAGTGGTGGGGGGGAAGGTGTTTTTTAAGATTTGGTTCTATTTCTCATTATCTTACACTGATTTGATTGGTAATAAATTAAATTAATTTTCCCCAAGTCGAGTCTGGTTTGCCCATGACAATAATTGGTGAGTGATCTCCCTGTCCTTATGTTGACCCACGAGCTTTTCGTTATATTTTCTCTTCCCTGTCCTGCTGAGGAGGGGAGTGGTAGAGCAGCTTTGGTGGGCAGCTAGCCTTTCAGCCAGGGTCAACCCAAGACAGTTCTAAATAAAATTTCCAGGCAGCAGGAGCCATTCGATTTGTTGGTTTTGTAATTAACAAATACCCACTGTTTTATTGAGACACAGCTAAATGTGCACATCCAGGTGCTCATCATCAATGAGGTCACAGGGGCAAGCATGCTTTTGTGCCTGTTTTGGTAATGACAGTATCACTAGTGCTCACAGGAACCAGCTATCTAGGCAAGGCCCTTACCCCAGTCTCAGCCATGATCACTATGTGTGCGTATTAAATGGCTAATTCCGTCTACATAGCCCTGCAAGTCTGTCCTGTTCCTGGTTTTTTATGTGTTTGCCACATCTATAATCTTTTTAATTCTTTTTTTTTTTTTTTTTTTTTGGCCTCAGTTTGCGTAGCAGAGATTTAATGTGACTAAAATGTTCAGCTCACAATCTTTCAACTTGAAATGTGTTTTAACTGTTTCTCTGATCTCTGATCAGGCAACTGCTGTCTGGATGTTCTCTACTTTTTTCCTTGTAGGTTTTCTAATGTAAAAAAATAAAAAAAATAAAAAAAAAAAAGGACAATCCGCCATTTGCTCTTTGCAACATTTCCCTGCCTGGGTCCTCCACTTTGGACTTCATGAGTGACAGGGCACAGTAACAATCTTTCTCTTAAATGAGCAAGCCAGTTATGGGTATATAATGCTCAGTTCTTAATTTTTTTTGAAGAATTCCTGCTCCACAACTACAGAAACACAGCCGAGTGCATTTTGGCACACTCTGAGAAATACAGGATCTAAGTGGTTTTGACTCGCTGTGTTAGAGACCAGTCACGTTAGGCGTCTGCACTCTCACTCCCGCTGTGAGGGAAGTGGACACACGTAGCATTTCCTTAGCACAGTTCAGCAATGACTGAGCCGTGCTCAGTCCTCCTCACTCATACAAGAAAGCTTAATGCAAGTAGGAAGAAAGGACTGAAACTTTAACCCTGAATACAGTTGTTCTTGCAGAGTTCGTATGCAAGTGAAAATAACAATGTATACTGGGAGATGTTAGGAATATGTCTCACTGTTTTAAGATTGACCTACAATATATATATATGAAACTTCTAAATACCACAATCTCATTTTCAGATTGATGGAAGAAAAGACCTGCATATAATTCATTTGTATGTTTGCTGCAAGCGCTGGGGGAAGAAAAAAATCCTCCATACAAGTAGTTTTAGATGGGTTTCCAGATATTTATGTTTCTGAAACACAATATTTTTGACTCTGGTTGGAAAGACCAGCCAAATACGTTATCTTGATTTCCTGAATGTTGCATTTTACACATGGATTATGATTCTTTTCAAGTGCAATAATTTCTTGTTACAGATGTAGATTAGAAATAATGTAGAGAATAAAGATATATAAGCACACATTTAAAACATTTTTATTGATACTAGATCTTTCATTTGAAAGATCTATAGGATAATATTTTACCTGTATATACCCTTTCTGCTAGACTAAAAGTTGAGGGATTTTTAGCTTGATTATAGATAATGCATTATAAGGTACTAGTCAGGAATATATGTAAGCACTCTTTTCATATTAGAACTACTGAGTCTCTACTGATTCACCACTGGGAATCAGTCTGGCACATACAACTTCTAATAATTATGTTGTGTCACTACTGTGCACTGAGTATCATAACCTTTTAGTAAAATTGGCTCTTTCAGCCTTTGCTCCTTCTTCACATGTGAAAGTTACATTTTACATCTGCTTCTCACCCCCAGTTTTACAGGAGAAATGGGGGTGCCTGCACTCCTGGCCCCAGTGGCGGGGCAGATGTGGCATTGGGTCACATCTCCCTTGCTCAGGCAGCCAGGGAGCAGCATTTGTACTATGCTCTCTGCTCTGCCTTTTAGACAGAAACCCTCAAAAAATAGTCTGCTTAGAAAGAAAAAAAAAAAACTGGCTGGAAATCTCAGGGTGAAAAGTGTAGGCATGCGGTAACCAAGTGCTACTATTACTGAGGAAAATATTGTCATACGGGAAGTACAGGATGACCTTGTAGAAAAGGAGTAGAAATGGCAATGAAATTTCAGAGCACAAAATGCAAAGTTGTGCACTCAGGCACTAATCAGAAGACTTTTCAATATTACTGAGGATCTCACCAATTACAGTGATGATGAAGTATAAGCATACTGGTCATGGGATGACTAAGAATGGCTATGTTGATACAACTGTGGAAAAAAATAATGCAGAAGGTAAGGTGTTTTAAACAGACACAGCTACATACCAGTACCAGTCTACAAAGTAGAAACATTATACTGTTGTGTACAGTTCTGGTCACTTGCATTCAAAGGATTTAAACCAGAAGAAGTACAAAGGTCTAAAATAGGAGGAAATCTTTGAGTCTGTTGAGGATGAGGGATTAAAAACAGGTTGTCTTGCCTAACCCACAAAACTGGAGACTGGACATAGGGAACAGCATACATTCATTCTGTATATATTTGGGAGGTCCAACTGTTTAAATGAAAAGATAGCACAAGTGCAAGGTAGACAGTTATGAATTTGCCATAACTATGTTAAAACTAGAAATGAAAATATTTCTAACCATCAGATGGCTACTTTCCTTTCACACAGGAAAGTGGAACCGTAATAGTTTCAAGACAGACTTTGAAAGTTACATGGAACGGAATGTGTGCCACAGTAACAGTGATCTTTGAGTTGTCTTGTGGTACTTGGAAAAAATCATATCCTTCAACCTAAGTGCCTAAAACCATTTTAGATGCTCTACTTTAAAGACAGAATCTGCATGCAACTGACATATATCATGGAGGAGTTCCTCACCCTTTCCATGTGGCAACTGGAAGCCTTCAGGGTGCTAGGTGGCAGATAAATCACTCTAAGGACATTTTGGCACTTTTTTTTTTTTTTTTTTCCCCACTGGATGGTCAGTTTTGCTGGTATCACTAAAGCATTTTGAAAAGAAACTTGATCACAGATGATGTTCTTTAAGATGTATTTACTGTATAGATTTTTTTGGTTCCCCGTGACAGCAAAAAAGGAATTCTTTCCTTCTCATTTTCTTTTTCTCCTTCTTTTCCTCTCTCTCTTCCCTACCCAGCTCACATATCCCAATACACAGCGTTGTTTCCAGGAGGATGTTTTTTCCTCTTTTGCACCAGAAATTGGTCTTGGACAGAGACAGTGTATTGGTATTCCTAAGAGTAATAAAAATCTCTCAGGGTTTGAGCAAGATTTCAGGACAAGCAAGAATCTGTTCTGAAATAGAATTGGTTGTGTCCTTTGGGATTTCTCCAGCTTTCTTTGAAGCACAATGCTTCACCTGCTTTCTACGTCACATGGGAAATTGGTTGTTCTGGGGACCTAGGAAAATTGTATTATTTTTTCTCATTTCCTTCACCAGACACATTCTGGTCATTCTTGGTGTTGATTCCTTGTAGTATTTTGTTTGTTGTTGTTGATGATCTAAGTATCATGCTAAGAAAACCCTTTGCATGTGGGGAGCAAACAAGATGCACATTCTTATCTCACTTCAAGCAGGTACCTGCAGACCATTGGACTCAATGCCTAGGTAGTCTGTAGTAGTCTGTGATTCCAGCTGCCTGAAGTTTTTCACAAAGCACACTTCCAACACTACATGTCCATACGCAGCAGTTGGTTGCACCTTAACGCTATGAAGTCAATGCAAACCCTGACAAAAAAGCTTGACGAAAGGCAGTTAGAACAACACACAAGGAAATACAATTCTCCCCAAATGAAGTATGGACTGAGTTTAATTAGGATTTTTGTCCTTTGTGACCCAAATCCAAATTCTTTATTACATTTATTACTTAGTAGTATTCATGATGACTTTGGTATACTTGTAACCTCTGCTGTTGAGGTCTTTTTTAATGTGGAAAGCGACTGCACATTATTCAAGTAACTTCCTAGTCGTGTACGCATCCTAGTGATACGTACAACTTGACATTTGCAGGGTCCACATGTCCATCTTCCTGGATGATGCTCTCAGCATTGACATAAAGGTATTCCTTTCTCTTCTTTGGCCTTGTTGGCAGATGCCTGTATCTGTGTCTTAGGATCACATAGACTCTGCTACACCCTATCAGTGCCAGCCTCTTGGTTTCATGTAATGTTTCATTCATGGGATCCTGCCCGATATCAATATGCTAGAGAGATTCATCAGAAGGATGTAATTCACATAATACATCCAAAGCCTGAGCCCAGAAATTTTTAGGCCTGGGAAATTTGTGGAGGAAAAGATACCAGACTGTATTGCCCAGAGACTGAAACTTCTGAAACCTTGATTTATTAAAGTGTCTTCTGCCTATTTACATTATTAATGCCCAGTTTTCCATACCCAGGAGCTGTGAAGAGCAAATGCCAAGGACGTGCCTTTTCCTGTCTTTCTGTTCCTGCCTTAGTCCCTATGGTTTGAGAACAGAAAGGGTTGTCTCCCACATTCAAGTCAGCCGTTTCCCACATAACTGTTCCATGACACAAACACATTTAGTGGGAGTTATGCAAATAGACTCATCACATCCAAGATGCAGTAGTCTAAACCACAGCAACATATGTCTCACTGATACAATGCTTCGTTCGGATGATGTGAATGCAGTTGCTGAATCAAAACTAAAAATTACAGCATCTTTAATGCAAAGTGTAGTTACACATTTCATCATGAGTGCACAGAGGTTATGTAAGCACTGTGTTTATGTTCCCGCATGTTATATTTTGGATTCACTTCCATACTAATAAAAAATGGAATATAGCAATATGACCGCCTCCAAGTTGAGTCAAAAAATGATACAGTTTGGGTTTGCTTGTAGAGTTTATGCTCTCACTTTATTGTTGAAAGAACTAACATGGAATGATTTGTAACTGTAAAAAATAGCATTACCAAATACAATAGACGTAAGCTGGTTTTACATATGGTCAGCTGGCAAGAGGGAAAAATATAGTGACATTGGGTAGTATTTGTTTGACTCTTGAATCACTTCTTGTCAATAGTTCTAAATTTGTCAAAACACCAAAAACAGGAAATTTATAAGTTCAGATACTTTATTTACACTATAACTGTGTGGAAATTACATTGGAAAAGTACACTGGGAGATTTATTGATTCGTGAAAACAGACTTCATAAGTTTCCAGTTTGCCTACAGTACCAGAAATGATGCCAGAATAACCTTATTTGCCTTTCTGCATTTCTGCTTGGAGAAGAATTGAAAAGGCTCAGAAATCAATGGAATATACCAAGGTATAATTTTAAAGATATGTACACTTCTTATTCAAGCAGAAATTGAGTAGGCCTTGATAGTCAGGACTATCATTCCATCATTTTTCATACCATCGTGTACGTGATGTATGTTTTCGAGCCCTTTCTGATATAAGGTGAAGCAGAATTAACTATAAGAAGCTTTAATTCTGTTATAACATTCTTTAATTTCCTTTTCTTAACTTCCCTCTTGCAGAAACACCTCCTAGGAGGCTACACCCTCCTAAACTCATTCAAATTAATTTTGGCTGAGACTAAAGTGTTGGGTTAAAATTTTGCAATTTGATCCTAAAATCATGCCATAGAAAGCACATTATGACCCCTGAAAGTTTAGATGATAATGGGACATGAATCTCTCAAAACACCAGTGTAATAACATATTTTACCACTTACAGTTTCACTGTGATTTCAGATGCTGCCAATGAATTAACTTAAAAAAATCTTTCCACAAGGATCATGGTATTATTTGTTCCATAACTTAATGCATAGTCCACATTTTTAAGGTCACTCTGTGCCACAAATAATACAATTTATGTATAATAAAATGTCTACTTCATATTTTTCTTAATAATGAACTTAATAATGGGTAAAGAGAATTTTTGTCATAGAGGCCAGAAGTATGATGTCAGCTATGTAAGCATTTTATTGGTTTCTCATTTATTATACAAAGCTCTCCTGAATGACAGAAAAAGAATGTGTAAGAAATAATGCATAATGATTCGGTTATGCAGCACAAGAGAAATAGTCTAGTTTTGACTAGTAACAATGTCACTAAGAAACAAGGAAAATATTCATGAACAATGACTTTTTCAAACATGCCAGACTTGGGGGAAAAAAAAAAAAAAGAGATTTTGACTCTGCTTGCAAATAAAAAGAGTGATGGAAAAAGCTGTAACTTTCAGTATGGCCCACTCTAATGCTTCTGATTTATAACGTTGTTGTAGCATTAAACTAATTCTGCTATATATTAAACTGATTTGTACCATTTGCAAAAGCCTGGTATATTCACAAAAAGTGATCACAGTAAGCAAATATAAGCCGAATCCAATATGAGTTTCCTAGACCTATTAATTTGCTGAGTAGGTTTGGAAGCTTTCCTAATTACTACTTAATGTTTCGCAAAAGTCATCAAAACCTCCTATTACATCTGTAGAGTGCATGATTGGGCAGATTTAATTCTAAGATACAAAATGAATGTGTAAATACATATTATTTCAGCCTACCTTTCTGTAAGATAGTTGAAGGCTGCCAACTTTTTTTTAGTTTTGCAAATTTTTTGGCTTCCTTTGGTCTCTTTCTTTGTGCTAAGCATGCATTTAAAATGACATCTATCGTTGATCTTTGCAGCTGGTGTTATTGAGATTTCAGAATATTACTCAGTGGTATTATTCAGATATATTTATCAGCTTGCAAAGATTCAGGATTTTTTTTTAAAGCACTTGTGTTAGCATACATATGCATAAACCAAAGACTCACTGGCCAACTGGCAAAAGCTAGACAAATAAGAATAAAACAAACAAGTAAAAGGAGAACTAAATCAAGTGATTTATGTGTTTGCTGTAACAAAACTCGCCTCAGACTCCGACACAGATAAACCAGTTTTTGTCAAAGTGTGCTATATTATTTCAGTCCTGTTTAAGATCTAGGGTGTGGTTTTTTTCTTCACTCTAATGCTGTGAAAGAAATCATTCTTATTAGGAAAGGAATGAAGGATTTAGAGCTGACTATTGAAAAGATAAAGAAGTGGATAACTCCTATTATATTCTGGCACAATTCTTACAAGATTGCAACCTACAAGTGTATCAACAGCTAGGGAATTTGTTCAGCTGGGGAAGAAGTGTAGGGTAGCAGAAGGGAGACATAGAGGGAGGTTGGTTGGCTTGGTTTCATTTAAACTCAAATCTAAAGAGTTATATGGTTCTCCTTTCCTCATTTAGGAAATGGTATCATGAACAGGTTTGAGGGTTAAAATAAATTAGAGTTGCAGTTTTACAACCTGTGAACACATACACATCCACCCCAGCAGAAGCTGGAGCACTACAAGTCTGAAAATTTGATCAGGGGTCAAAGACATATCCTGGATGTCAAAGCAACTGCATCCTTATGAGCCTTATCGAGCTCCATCCAAATGGATCCCAACACGTCTCCGTATAATCCTGATGAAGGCCTCTTACTTTGCAAGTTTTGCTCGGTGCTCCCCTTTCCATGGAGGTCAGGAAGGAGCCATTTATGGTCATATGCATGACCGTACTCCAGCACATTAATGTGGCAGAGATTCCCTGTTTGTATTTTAGCATAATGAGTTAATGGAGTTAGGCTAACTTACACAAATTGTGCTTCTGGACATAGACTTTATAGAAATATATCAGCAAGTGTAAGGGAGGCAACCATTTTTCCTCAGACATGCACACATACTCCCCTTTACATTCAGCAAGAGTACCATGAGCGCTACAGAAGACAGGATTTCACCTTTAAGCACTTATACATGTAAGTCCATGTACACATGGATACAACCAAGTTTTTTTGTCCTCAGCTTTGCAATTCCTGCAGCTTTGTAATAATTACAGCTCAAGAGAGGGAAAAGCAGGAAAAAAAATCCTAGTTCATGAACTTCCTTCTAAGCTGTAATCCTGATGTTTACCTTCCTAGTAGAAGGTAAAGCCTAGGGCTGCTACCATGATTTTTTTGTGAAAACCGTGGAAAACAGGTCTTGTAAAAGTTGTAGCAGTGGATCTGAGGTGAATAAAATTTGACCAAGATTTGCTTGGTTTTTAACATGCATTGCTTTTGTATAGTAAAATTCAAAGAGCATTTAAGTACAGTATACCATTATGGAATTCTTCAGCATTTGACAAAAAATCCAAAAGCATAATTGCTTTTGGAAAAATGATGTATAATAGACCATTATAAGTGGATTATTTGTGTCATTAAGGAGAATTGTTATGCATTCTTCAACGAGCAAACATATTGGAAGAATGGAATTTGATAGTGAAAGAACATTTGCTTAACAGTAATGCAGGTGTACATTCACAGAGAGGTAGTTACTTTACGTGATAATGTAGACAGAAGCATTTGAAGTCCATCTAAATGTCACATAAAGCATTTGAAAACACTTTTTTTTTATGATAGTTGGAAGAAATTTTACACCCCTTTCAACTTTGCAATATAGATTTTTTTTTCCTCCTTCATAATAAGCTAAATTATTCCCAGAAAAGGATTTATACAGTTGCCAGCTGCTTCTCTACATTTTTCAGTCAACATTCGGTATTTAAGCCATGACTTGAATGGACCACCCCTCCAGTATCATATCTCCGTCCTCAATCAGCCATGAGTCCAGAAGCAAAGGTTGCCAATTATGTTTTATTGTACCAAACTACGCATCATTTTCTTTCAGACATTCTGTTTCTCATTTATTGCATTCTTGTTTCTTTTGTCTTTGGTGCAAAAGAGAGCTTTTACTAAATTAACTGCTTTAAAATGGAAAAAAAAAAAAAAAAACATATACATATGTAGCAAAATACATGTATTAGGTTGAAACAAATAATTCAGCTATTCTGCATAATATCTATCTTTTGTAGAAAGCAGACAGCTAGACCATGTTCCTGTAAATTCTAGTGAGAGACAGGCATGTGAAAAGGATAAAATATTCTGATTTAAAATAGTCTTAATCTGGTTGGTATTTCAGTTTTAAATACTTGGATTAAGACAATCCCATTTCTCGAACGTGTTTTACTTACTGTCTAGCTAGTTCAGCAGTAGGTTTACTGCATTCTCTACTTTTCTAAATAATTTTAGTGTGATATACTTATGTTCATGATAAACTTTTTTCAAAAGGTTTGGCATTAGATTCAAACTGAATGTTGTGAATTTCCAGTTGTTGCCTGGGGTTGTATGAATTGTAACTTTTTAAGGATGAAAAAGACTGAAAAATTTGTTTTCTGTGTTTGCAGTGGTCCTTATTGAGGCAATTTTTTGTAAGCTTTCTTGTAAGCTGATTATACCCACTCCTCCAAAACATATTTATACATTTCATAAATGTATGGATTAATTTTGTACTCATGAGTACATTACTCATTGTACTCATTAGTTTTATGCTACTACGTACCTGTAGAGGTAAAAAGCTGCAGGACTTCATCTTGAAAAGTTGAAAATGTATATCGTTAACTATCCTCTAGCAAATATCTACCACCACTGCTTAATGGATGTGTGCTAGTCAGTACAGTATGGAGAAATTTGACATCTAATCACTATTTCAAATACCGGAGTAATGTATCTTGCTGTTTCAGCTGTTGAACAATTTTTTTTTTTTCTAGGATGCGGGATACTGATGTTATAAATTAAACCATAGTTTACAGGAATTTCTTGCAATGCTTGTATTTTCAGAAAGCAAACAGAGCTCATGTGTAATTATAGGTATTCAGGAATGCAACTTTAGTAAAATTCACAGAAACAAGAGCAATGGATCTTGTACCATAACAGCACAAACAAGCAAGATCAAAGCAACGTCATGTTAGTTGAAATAACAAGACTTAATTGTCAAAGTCAGCTGTGCGGCACCTTTTACATTGCAGTTCTCACTTTTTATCAGAGATTTTCAAAACAAATAGCTCAAGCAGGCCACACAGGGCCAAGTCTTTTCAGTAAGGTTAGGTATAATCATCTTTTTATGGTCTGAATGTGCAAGGCATTGTCCTCTGATAGACATAGCTGTACCCTAATTTACATGTTATTCAAGACATACTGAACACATATAAATAATATGATCGTAGCTAAGATCTTTAATTATGTAACTGCATATGAGTAAATAAATAATGATACTTCCTGACTTACTAGAGAACATTTTTTCCTTTTTAAGGGGTAGTAGTGCTCTATGAATCTTTATTTTTTCTTTTAACAACTTCCCCTCCATTAAAGACTGTTAAGCCCCGAAACTGGATCAGTGACGCTGCAGACTCAGTAACAGTAAATGAAGTACTGTAAGCTTACATCAGACTAATTAGTCTGAGGGATAAAATACAGGGGAAAAAACTTTTCAGGTTGCTTTGTGAAAGGCAGTTTGCTTAATTAAGCCAACCACTAATTGTTAAATATTTTTCAGGCATTAACAGAGTTACGCTAACTGTAATTAAATTTTGATTTTAGTGGTATTTGCAGGGATTAAAGTCACAATCTGCTGAGGCGCTGAGGTTAGTTAATATTCACTTCACTGCCACAGCTGTCCTCCATTACATTACAAAGGACAGGAAAAGAGACAGCAGAATAGGGTGAAGTAATGAGAAAGCTATTCATTCATTTGAACCAGCTCCATGCTGTACAGTCTTCTACAAATGGATCTGATCTGCATGACACACAACTAGGCATTAAATCCGATTTAATTTGATACAATAAAGGACAGCCTAAGCTCTAAATGCATTCTTATTTTTATACTTAAGCACTATGCAATGTATCAAAAAATATAATCATGTGATTATCACATGATTCCATTCAAGTGGTATTTCTTTACTTATTAGCTCTACAGGAGTCCACAAGGATTGTAAACCAATTCCTGCTAAGCCCTTATTTGTCCCATGTGTGTGTGAATGAACTCTTCACACTTCTAGATGGTGAATTTTTGTTCCCAGTAGAATATTTACTGGCAAGATCAATGTTTTGAAGGTTTAAATTTGGCTTTCTTTTGCATTTGAGTTGCATAAGGTGCCATATAGATGGAGCAGATAACCAAAGCCCAAAGTAAGCCATAGGTGCAACAAGAGGGAGAAACTGGTCTTGGTGGTTTTTCACACCAACAATATTTCACTAACAAGATGTCCTTTTGTAAAGCTAATATTGAGCTGGGTTTGGGTTCAAAAGAATTCATCTTGCCAAGAAATGCCAAAGTCAGCAATTGTGCAAATCACTACAAAATTGTTCCTCTCCATCTCACAATGTGACTTATATGCTCTCTGTTGTACTAAATCCTTCCTCCTGGCATAGCCTTAGAACCTGCAGTCACTATTGCTACCCTCAACCTGCCCTTAAAATTGACAGTGTTATCTTATACCTGTAAGGCCTAATCTCTCTCCCTCCTAAGAATATGCCAGACAGTCCCTAATTCTCTGACTGGGTGCTGATTAATCTCCCTTTTCTTCTTGTGGATGTGGAGGGTCCTCCTGGAGGAAGGCTGTACCACTGGGATACAGCATAGTTATAAGTACGCCCTGATTTCCTTCTGGGAGGTAGACGCCATGCCAGTTACCTTTACTCTGGCTGTAAAGCAAGTGTCTGGCCATGCTTCAACCACTCCATGAGAGCAAAGGAACCCTGTGGCTGTCAAAATATTCATCATCTTCATCTTTTTTGTTCCCATTTCTCCTGGTTGTTTTTCCACTAATATTCCATTTTACTTAATTTTATTTTCCAACATTGTCTCTTTCAAAGTTGCACCTTGCCTACTTACCTCTTGGCATCTACTCATCGATCCATTTCAGACTGAGTAGCTGGCTAAACTCTTAAAATGCAAATGTGCAGAAGTACATTCTTCTTTACTACGGTGCCTACCATAAAATTCATTATTCCAGTTCAGGGTTTCTGAAGGGAGGCTTTTTTATAAATCCTAGAAAGAACACTATCATAGAAAAAGGTAAACTCAGAAGCTATACAGTCCTTCCCAAACATTCAGGGTAGGCTCTTTCAACAATCTTCCAAATGCAATTTCTGAGTCACAGCATACTGAGACATGGTTTTCTTTGCTATTTCCAATAGTCCTAATAAGACTTATTTTCTCCACCAGTTAATTTGTTTTACCCCTGAATTTAGGAAGGAATACTGTATTTATATCATACAAACTTGTTGTATTAGGACTACATGTCAGCAATCCTGTTTGTGTGCGTAATCACAAATCTCATGTTGTGTTTCAGCTAAGTAGTTGAAGCATTACTGCTGTGAGTAAATTTATGGATGCAACTAATTTTTTGCAGAATCAAGGCCTGACACGGACACCGGAAGCCACAAATTCAGTAATATTGCCATGCTTTCAAACTAAAGAGAAAGTTGAAAAGAAACAGTGCTGATTAAAGCCTTTGTTCAAACAAATATATCTGATAATTATAGCAAGAATCATGGGAATTTTTCCAGACATCATGAGACAAGAAAGGATTTTTGTTTAGCTATATTATATTTCAAAGTTTTTTCAAGTACAAAGGTCTTTCTTTAAAGAGGATCTTTTCACTAGCTATTTAACAAGTCATGTTGAAGACAAACGAATATTAGAGAATATAATTCATACCAGAACTATATAACATAGGTAAATGAACAATAAAAATGATAAATTGGGCAATAGAAAAGATTACAGAAATAATGCTTTCACATATTGGGCATTCATTAAATTGACTTTCCAGGGTAATTACTTTAACATTTCTATGTCTGATTCAGCACAGACTTTTGGATCATTAAACTAGATAGTAAATATTACAAGGTTTCAAGACCTTCTCTTGCAAACCTCTTTCCTGGAAATTCAAGAGCCAAATCAAAGCCTTTGTTCAAGGTTGAGTCTCTTCTGTAAGTCCAAATATTCTGGACTGGAAACTGAATTCACCAAGAACATTTTTCTTTCTGAAAACCACTTATTTTTATGCAGACTATTAATCTTCACTCTCATGTACAGACTGAATTAATTTTAAACAGTATAGTAAAAGTAGTAATGAATTAACATAAAAGCATGATTTACATTTATACTGTTATTTGTATGTCTTCTGATAATAACTTCAGGCCTAAAGTAAGGATTGGTTAAAACAGATAATTGCAAAGCCAATTAGAATTGTTAGCAATTCTGAATGTTGGTGGTGTTAGAATTTGCTATTAAATACATCCAGTTAATAATCTTCATTCAAAATTTCTCTGGAAAATGTTGATGTTCCTAGCAGTTCCCCTGTAGCTGTCACCCGATCTTCCTTAATGCAGCTGCCATCTTTCCTGAGTCATTTGACTTGAACTGGGAGTTCTGTTCTATAAGGACTTTAGAGATTTACACATGCAAATTTAGTTTGTAGAAATTCTTTCAAATTTTAGTATCTGGCAGACTGAAAGAAGAGAATTTATGCAATCTCAAACTTGCTTTTTTTATCTATTTCTCTCTTATGTTAACATATATATATATATATTGAAAACTACACCCCTCTTGGGATAAGGTTGTTTTTCCTTTGGCTAAAACCAAGAAATAACACATACCATGCCAAGATGTGTCTTATGGGGAGTTTTCAACTGGATTAACCTGTCTAACAGGCAGGATATTCAGGAAAAGGTTGGCTAAGGACCTGAAATTTAGAATTATTCTTTGTAAACCAGTAAAGCAATGCACATTACATTTTTCCTATCAATGAGGTGTCTTAAAACTTCCTAAACTAAGGACACTAACACTGCTCTGGCCGTCTGATGTTGCCTCCCCCAAATATATATTTTAACACAGTGCTGCTTACTGCAGGGTGACAAACGAATGCCAAGACACTGGAGCTCAAGGTGTTGTGTCAGATTGCAACAACTGTGTTCTGGAGAACAGAATGGGCACCTGTTTGTTAAAACTACTAATTTAATCTTTAAAATTTAACAAGGCTTCACTGACAGAATAACTGCTGTTTCTTACTAAGGCTGTGATCCACAGAAGTGTTAAACACATGCATGGTTTGAGAGACCTGATGATGTCCAAAGGACAGTTGGAAAGCCTAAAGTTGAGCAGGTATTTAGATTTTTGTCAGATTGAGACTTCAAGGCCCAGTTATACCACTGAAGAGCAGATTTATATGGAAATATAGGGGAAGTGGCTAAAAGAACTACTCTTTCACTAGTACCATGGAATGTATCATTCTCTTCTCGTAACTGTGTTACACTCCTACATAATTCATCTCCCAGTCCAAATCAAAGCGTAGTGCTACTTAGATCCCTGATCATAAATAAAAAGTTAAGCATATTAATATATGTCTGTAGGGTCGAGTAACCTCTTTAATTAGCAAGTGATTCTCTTATTGATTTACTTTTAGAATTGGTTTCTCTTTTCTCCTCCCAATTTCATTAAATCAAAAATATATCCTATCAAGATTGAAAATTACCAGTTCAGCACAACATTTTTGACGTCTTCTTAACAGCTTAGTCTTTTCCTCTTTTTGAAGCTATTTAATTCTCAGTAACTATATGGATAATGCATTCTACATCTTCCTACATCTGAAAGGAAGCTTTCAGACTAACGTGCATTAGTAATGCCGAGTAAAGTAGTGCTTTTGATCATACAACTTTATGTCACGTGATGAAGCTAGCATGTTTTAACAAGTTAGCGGTCCTCAGCTGAAAACTGTCATATATCACATGAAATATAGTATGTGAACAAGTGCAAGGATTTTTCCACGGAAGTGTACTGATAACACTTTGAATGTGAGGAGGCCATTCATTGCCATTTACTGTTGTCTGAAAGAAGAACATAAGCTTACTTGCTGCAATTCTGTGTTTCCAGAAACATTTCTCTCATTGGTAAGGCCAGCTTCAGCACTTGCCGAGTCACTTTTTCCTACCTAAAAAAACTCTTGTTCATGACATACCTCAACAAAAAAGCACAGCTGAGAAAGTACTGTGCTGAAAATGATCTGACAAGAGGATGCAGAGGACAAGGAAAGGAGAGTACTAATTTCAGCAGTAACAGCTTGGGGGAAATGTCAATAAAACTACCACCTCAGTGTGGGTAAAAATGAAAATTATCCTATAAGTGAGCAATTAATTTTCATTATGTCTATTCTATTATTAAAGCTTCAGCTGACATGATCTTCGTGACACACCTCTATATATATTAAAGAACAGCATTTATAATATAGTCTGCAAAGTAATATTCCATTTCATAGTGCAATAGTCACAGCAGAAAAGTAATTTAATTCCAAAGTCTGCATAGACAAAGTAATAGCAGCTATGGTAAAAATATGTATTCAGATCGTAGATATTTGCAAGACTTCAGTATAGGGTAAGCAGGCCTTTTTCAGGACTCCTGTATTTTTTCATGTATAATGATCTCTGCTCACTTAAGCTCCTGTACTACTACAACAGCGGTCGCCGAACCTTCCACTCTGAACAAGAAATATGTGAAGCCAGGCTTTATGCAATGCCTTCACCACCTTAGTCCTGTCATTTCAGTTTGCTCTCAGTCAAAGCGAGCTACTGAGAAAGTAACATATTGCTGTATCCCTCTTTCATGATGTGGGGGTCTATTTTGTTTTCAACTATTTCACCTTTCCTCACTCCCTTTTGTTAAGTGTCTACTAGGAAAAATATATCAACCTGCCGCTAACTTCAGTGGCTGCTAAAATACAGTTGGGGCTTGTAAAATCATGCTGAAAAAATAATTTGTTCTAAATCAAGATCTATTCCCCAAGTTACCACAACCAGACTGGCTGTAATTATGTTGTATTTTATCACAGATTTCCATGTAAAGAAAAAAAAAAGGAAATTGTCTAAAACATTTACTTGTGTGTGTAAAATGCATGCAGGTACATAGTGGTTCAAGTCTCATAACAAAGATAATTCCCCTGGTTGTTCCTTCATGCAATGTAAATGGCTTATTTGGCCAAACCCACCACGAGTTATGCAGAGCAGTATGTATATCATAACATGATGCTTCATCTCCTCTCATGCCTATACTGATGAACAATGAAATAGTAAAAAAAATTAAAGCGTTTTCTCTATTTTCATCACCAGTGTAGAATTCATTTCTCCTATCTCATGCATCCAAGCACTATGTAGGTCCCCAATGAGGCAGTCTTCCTAACAAGAATTCTGTAAAAATCAATGAAGAGACATGTTTCTGGAGGGCACCAGACAGAGATCTGCTGTGACCAGCTTGAGCTCCCAAACTCCTTAACTGAAGAGGACAAATTCTCCATCAGAGAGCTTCCAAGATGTCCAGCATCTTTCCTCTGAGTAAAAAGGGAATTAGGGACTTCCTTTAACGGTACTGCTTCCCTGTGCAGGTGAATGGATCCCATATGTCTTATATGATATCAAGCTCTCTGCATGTTTTTCTAGAGTAATTGAAGTAGGCAGACAGGTTTTAACGTTTAAGCTCTTCCCTTGGAAAAAAAAAAAAAAAAGAAAGCTTGAAAAAGCCAAAAGCTGACATTCTGCTTGACAACAGAGAAACTTGTTTCCATCCCACCCCTCCTTACTCCCTCATATCCATGCACCCACCCCACCTTTGCTCACTCTGTGACTCATTTGTTTCCCTGAGAAGTAGGAAACAACTTCTGATTTTTAAGGCACAAAATTAGAGTTCTGTCATAAAGATTTAGATGAGTAAAACTGTAAGTACTTAAATCACTGAAGAGTAGAGGGAAACGCCCTTTGACTTGTATAAGATTAACATAGGAACATGCATAGATTTTTCCACAATTAAACCTTAAATGCTGTTGTTGCTCCAGCAACAACAATCTAATGAAAAACGAGAAAACTGCCAAGCGCCATCAGGGTGTGCAAAAAGAGATAAAAGTGGAAGAATGGAGAAATTTACATCAGAAGGAATGATTCTCAACTGGCGTAGTTGTGTGTTGCTCTGAAGTCCGTTGTCACTGAGATATGGCCATTTGCCCTATTTTAAAAATGAATTAGGAATCTCAGAAAATGATTTGCTGGAGCATAACACATATTTTCCCTTTTAAAATACTGTAAGGGGGGAAAAAATGAGACAGTAGGCTGCTGAATGTGCTTGGTGCTGCGTGCTCTGTCTCTCCAAAGTGTAGCATGAGTAATGCAAGGTTACTGCAGTAAGTACACATTTCTTATTGGATATCAGAGAAAATAGGTGTGTAAAATCCATGTAATTTGATAGCACATACATCACCACTGCCCCTGGGAGTACTGAATCATAAAGCTACATATTTAGCACAGTAAAAGAATATTTCTCATTTTTTCTCTGAGAAAATTCTATGGAAATGAGTGGGGGATGGGAGAGGGAGTTTATAAATCAAGTATTAAAACAACAGGCAAACTGTAGGGTTGTTGCAGAGCCACAATGTATATCCTTTTTTTTTATTCCGTGACATTTTATTTTAAGTCCCCCTCTCGCCCCAATGTTTTTAGTACCGGTGTTAAATTACAGTAGCACTCTTATGGAAATACATGTGAGAATCACATGAATACCAAGTACATTCATTATGATCAGTGCTGAATTCCAAATGAGAATAGCTTCTCTTTTTTTCCCTCTCTGTGTTAACCTTCAAGGCAAGTCAACACATTTCAAACATCCTAGTCTGATTTTAATTTGGAAAACAGTCTTAAATATACTGCTGCCAAGTCAGATCGACTCAAAGCTGTGAGGAATGAAGGCAAGGAGGAGGAGGGGAGGCAGGACTGCCACAGCAAGGAGACACTGTGAGAGAAAGAGAGGTGAAAATGAGAGCTAACATCAGCTCCCCCGGGGTCTGCTGTAATCAGCAGACAAATGGTCTATACTCATGGCATGTATTCATTCTGCAGCAAGGGGCTGCCAACAAGAGCCTTCCCATGTCTGTTTGGAAATACAGTGCTAGCCTTCCTCTATTCAGATGCTTTGAAATAAAAAAGAACTGCTGACAAACACTGCTTTGGGCATTTGACACTGCTGTTTGATCTAGTTACTCAGACAGTGTAAAATGAACAAATTAGGAACCTACTACAAAAGAGTCTCAATCCTAGCTTGGTAAAATGTCAGGGTTTATAAAATTAGGGCTGGGTTTTGCGGGTTTTTTCCTCTCTTTCTCTCAATTGTTTAAAACAAAAAAAGTCCCTTCCCATTTTGCTTTTTATACTGGCAAATGGATGTTTTCTTCAGTTTCTGAATCGTCATTTTTCAGATGCATGTCTATGCATGAAAAGGACATTGATATCTCACATACTAAATATATTTACATATTCACCATCTAGATACATTTATAGTTTGTGTAGCTCCTATCTCTAGATATGTGGTTTGGATTGTGAAACGTGAAAATTTTCTTTCAAAATCTTTTACAGGATTTTTCTGCTTTCCCAGGGGGATTCCACTGTTAATTAAGTTAACTCACTTTTTAATGGAACAAAAATACTTTGTGTCAGTGAAATGCCAATAAACATGGCTTAACAATGAGTCTGAAGCAACACAACTGTTCTTGTTTTCAAGTATGCTATTTTTCCAATGTGCTTTTATAGTGACATGTTGTGTATTGGGCACTACTGAGCTCCTCTGTGGAGTGAAGTTATGTCACTTGCTTTGAAGCATGTTATGTGTGCTTATGTAAATGTCGAAAAGCTGCTCCTTTGAAACCACATCTCATTGTAGAGAGTGAGGAAAATTAGGTAGGCTGTTAACACAGAGCCAAAAGCAGACATCATACAATAGCCCCCAAGACTCATAAAGAAATCAGATTATTTTTTCTTTAATTCAGTGATCCAGATGGATTCATTGATGGCACAGCAAACCATTTCTGAGATCGCTAATACTCTAATATATAATTGCGGGATAGCAACTACTTATCCATTACATTCAGCTGTTCTGCCAGTGCTCCCAAGTTTAATTATCAGTCTGCCTTAGAAAATCCATTTTTCCCTCTCTTTCTGCAACAGCGAAATCAAATTTCAGTCACAGTTTGCATTATAATACCTTATCATAAATCCACGGTTTAGGATGAATGATTATAGTCATAGGTGCCTACTGATGGAAAACATTTACAATGTGCAACTGTTCCCTGGTGATTCCAGCTCTGATGGAAGAGCACACGCAAGCATGGAAGTTCATCACCGTTTCCTGATCTGGCTGTGATAAAGAGGTAGACAGAAAACAGAGTGCTTTTCACCTGTGAGTATACCACTTCTGAGAAGCCTTAAAATCTCACAACAATGTAACCACAAAGGCACAAGGACTTTGCAAAAATGTTCCAAGCAAAGGGTCAATGGAGCCAGTGAATAAAAGTTGTGTGATTTTAATGAATGAGATCCCGGCTGTGTCCCACCTGCTTGCTCTTTTGGATGATCAAGCCTGTGCTCACACATATGAACAACAGAAAGGAATTTGTTCTAGATGTGGTTTTTTATGTGGTGCATATGTATGAACAGTGCAGAGGAAGGGCAGAGCATGGGTTGCAGATCAAAGGAAAACGTTTTCTTTTTCCAATTTTTTAGTGAATGCTGTGCCTTCAGTAGGCGCTGGATGGGCAGTCTTAGAGGCTGTGTTCCCACTCAGCGAGAGGAGAGGCACAAAGGACACAGTGGAAACAGAAGCCTCCTGTGCCAAAGGTTTCTGCCCCAGATGGGAAGGACGATGTTCGCAGTTGCCATGGCAGGCAGCCTCTACAAATCAGTATTTATGTGCCTTGTCCAGCTGTGGAGTAGAGCACTAATTGCTAAGGTAGAGTACGGCTTCTAAGATCTTTCTTTCCACTGTACAAGTAGACAGATAGACAGACAGGCAGACAGACAGGCAGACAGAACAAGAGTGTGCGTGTGTTTATGTCGGTACATGCAAATAACCCCTAGAAGTCGGTACACCTGGCATGGACAACATATAGTTAATGTCAGAAGTGTTTTGTAGTTAGAACTTTTCACTTCCTATTATCAGTCACCTATATATTTTGTTTCCCCTGGGAGCCCTGAAACATGCTGCCATAGCAGAGAAGCTATACAGCAGAGAGGTTCTGCACCCATAGGTTTCCTTTAAATATCCACACAGTTTTAGGAACTTGGGTGCAGCGGGTCTTTGTGTAGATATGCTGCACAAATAACCGTTAATAGGACTTTTGTGTTCTCATGATGTGTTTAATACTTCAGCAAATAAGGACACCTAGCAACTTATTTTGGACAATAAAATGTGTTTGCTCTGCTAGCTATGTCACCAAAGTGAGCAAAGGTTTTGTGTATATTCTAGGAATAGCATAAATCAGATGTAAGAACTGTTATCAGAGAATGATGATGACTTCCAAACCATTAGTAAGTAGTTAATCCACTGAGGCTAAGGATTGTGATGATTATGTGCTGCACCCTTTCGTGATCAGGTCACAAACGTTGTGGCAATGGCGAGGAACAGGCCAAGTCAGCCTGTAATTTATTCAGTAGCACATCCAAACTAGTTTTTCAAATTCAGAAGTGTGCAATACAGTCTGAGGGCAAAACATCAGAAAAGCATGCAGGTTTTATTCAAAGAAAACTGTTTCAGTGGTGTTTGAGGCAGTAGGGAAGTTGACAGTCTCAGGCTCGCCCAGAAATTTTCTGTAGGTCATGGAGCACCACAGCCTAACCATTCCTTCCCTGTGTCTTTGCTATCTAGATGTGGCAGTCAGGCATCTTGGCGGCCTTCACTGATGATTAGAATGATTTCCTAATTTGAACCACGGATAGTGCATAGTGCTGTCTTAACACAGCTGTTATTGCTGGATAGAGTATCAGCTGCCATGACCATGCCGCTGTTTTGGTCTCCTGTCTGTTTGCAGTCACCTAAGTGGAGAAATTCTGCTGTCTTTAAATCTCAGCAGAGAATGTCTGGTATCAAACTTGTGCCAGTTCCTTCCACGCAAGATGTAAAATGGTAAATCACAATCAAGTGCTATCACTGCAGAAAGGATCCCTTTGAGAACTGGCCCATGAAGTGAAACCTGCAGATGACTGACTACAGCTTCTTTCTTGTATTTAAATTGTCCTGCTTGCTTCATTTATTCTGAACACATCTCCAGGGCAGCTGAGAACAAACTGATGAACAGGTCTGTGAATGCTGAGAATAGAGAAGGATTGACATTTTAAAGGTAAACATTGAGATTTTTCATCCAGAAGATGCAACAGCTGCTACAGAAACTGATATAACTTCTGACAGAAAGTGATGAGTGATATGTAATGTCAGTTCAAGATGAGAAGATACAACTTAGTTAAAAGCAATCCACTGAATGTGAACCACGAGGCCGGACCCAGCTGCCCTGAATCTCTTGTTCTGGAAAAACGACCTACTTAAATGCTAGGGATGACGTCAAATACCCTGTCAAGTTTCAGGCAATGAATTTGTGATCAGGTCCTCCTGTCTATTATGAGGGCTGTTTTAAATTCAGAATTGCTGCTGGATCAGGCAAGAAATAGTTTGCCAAACAGAACGAGTTGAAGAACGTCATACTCTGGCCAAGCCCTTGAATTCCTCCCATGTCCTATGAAAGGGAACCCCCCAAAGGCGTTGTAGACCTGGTGTGTCTCCTCTGCCAGGTGAAGACAGGTCACATTTGTAAGTGTGTACAGAGCTCCAGAAACATCACATGTCAGTGTTGAGCTTGACAGTGGTTAAAGGGAGGGCCCAGGGGTCCATATCCTCATGCAGTGAAAATTTTACTGTAAGTTTGAGAACTTTCTTTTGTGGATTGGTGTCCAGTGTGTGTAACCTTGACTAAGAGATGCCAGATCAACTGCTTGAATTACTTTTCTGTCATTAGCAGAAGCAGTTAAGTTGCAAGGAGATTTGGTTTGAAACAAGCCCCCAAATTTTGAAAAAGTTTAAAGCTTACTTAAATTCTCATGATGAAAGCGTCATATTGAAAGGAGGAGAGAACAGCTCAATTCCTTGGTACATCCATTCCAGCCTAATCCTACAATGCAGATGTAAAGAAAGGTGAAACAAAATAGAAAGAAAGTGAATTTAACTAATGTAAGCAATACAGAAATATTGTCGTTTAATTCAGTTGTATATTGCAACAAAGATTCCAGTTAGTTTTCATTTTATACCACACCTTTTTTCCCAGTCCCAAAGAATGTATAATCATATTCCTTTTCTCTAACTTTGTAAGATGCAGATGCCATACTCTACAAAAAGCAAGTGAAAATAAATAAAGAGCAGTAGAAATTTTAAATCTGAGGTTGTTGTGATGCAGCTGGGACGCTGCTTTATCTTTTGAATCTAATAATATTTGCACTGTTTACCTCTCATTTTATGGGTATTTGGATTTTTTTATTCTCCATTAAACTTCCTTTGACTCTGCCTAAGTTTGTTTGTCTGTGGTATTTTTACTAAAGTGTGAATCAAAGGTCTAGAAAGATTTAGCTATTATCAACGTGAACATAAATTAATAATTTAAAGAGTCTTACTTACTTGAATACATAGTTTATTCAGTTCATGAGGTGTTTTCATAACCTTTGACACCAGTGTTTAACATGAAGTATTTAATGAGAGCTTCCAAAAGGAGAACTGTCCACCAGTAAGTCTTTGGTTTTAAAATATATGGATTCAAAGGACACCAGCACTTAAATAATAAGTAGTATTTTAAATCATTAGCCACAGCATGTTTTAGTAGGAAATTTCTTTTTTATGTTAATATTAGTCATTGCATAATATTTTCCAGGCTTCTGTGTCTGTTTCCCAAATGTTTGTGTTAAGAACAATAAATCTCTCTGATTCATGAGCAATATATGCTGATGCTGTTCTTTTGTAAAAGGTCTTCAATTTATTATTTTTTCTGTTTCTGTGAAGTCTTCTGTGAATGAATAACTCCACCACTCAAACACCTTGTAGGAAGAGACAGATTTTGCCATGGGTTTTTTTTATGTTTTCCTTATAAAAACACAAATAATAATAATAAATATTTTAATAATTAGAAGGCAATATTTTTATCGCTTCAAGGAGTTAAAAAGATTTTAACTTTCCCTTTGGGGGCCCTATAGGTGGTGTCTACAAGGCTGCTCTGCTATTTTGGTTTATTAATAAAGAATAAATAAGACTTCAGCAGCTGAAAGAAGAAAGCTGTTATCTGGAGGGAGCAATATTTTCGGGTCTGTCCTAATTTCTTACTTTCAGTTTTGTTTGCTTACCTGCTTGTTTTTCTCTTGCTTTCTCAATCTTTCTTTTTTTATTATTTTTTTTTTTAATACTCAGAACACTGAGTCAAGGTCAGAGAGCAGCTAGCACCATCAGGGCTTTTCAGCCTCATTTTGTGGCTCTTCCCTACCTCCACTCTTGACACTGATCGGTGCATCAAATGTTTGGTTGTGGAACAACCATAATGGGTTTTGAACTGTGTGCAGTCATGGGGATTTCTCCAGAGGGTAAAATTAATTCTGCACATGAGTCTCCCTCCCATTCCCCCTGCCTTTTGGCTGCATACTCAGATTGATTCACTGGAAGAATCATTTACAAATACATTTGATGAAATAATATATTATTGCAGTATCTCCCGTCAGTCATCCAATTAGAGGATGCCATATGTAAATCTTATAACACAAAGAATTAGCTCTTTTGTTTTCAAAGTAAACACACACTTTAGCATGAAGTGTAGGTATTTTAATTGGGCTGTTCTTTATAGGCTCCAGTTTTAGAAGCAGATTTTTGCATGCAAATACCAATAGTAGCATGACCTGCATGCTTTTCCCATCATGTCTAATGAATTACTTAAATTCTCAGTTAAGTGGCCAGAGCTAAAAAATTCAGAGTTAAACAATCATTTAGATATCAAACTCAGACTTGGTGAGGGGAGGTTATTCTGAACACAACAGAATTACCCACACATGTAAAACTACTTATGTGTATAGGTGTTTTGCAGAATAAGATGCTTCAGATTGATTCTGAACTACAGCAGTCAATAGTTTTACTATTTCAGTCAATGAGCTGGAGCGCTAGTCAGTCAGCTTAAGCTATGGGTACTCTCATGTCACGACCAGCAATTGATGAACAGCAGCAGTTAATTTTGCAATATACAGAATCCCACATGCAACCCCCCCTACTCCCATATTTTGCATGGATAGTGTATTTTGTATGGGGATTATATAAATAGCTCTATATTTTTAGTTAACAAAGCCTCATTTAAGGACAACCAATAGAAAGGCAACCCCATCACTTAATAAGTGTCTTTTTGCTTACAGGTAGAATTTCATTATCTGCTGGAAAAAAAAAAATCAAACAAATCAGAAATTCCCCATCACTTCACAGAGAACACTGTCAACATGAGTGCTGACTTATTAACGCTGCTTGTAAAGTGCAGGAAGTAGAAAACTACACTTGTAGGTGAAGAAGACTATCGGAAAGGATCATTCTAGTGAAAAATAAAGATTGCCTCATCAAAGCAGAGACAGCCCTACAGGCAATAGCAAAGCTTATGTCTCCTTCTCAGTCCCACCAATTTCTTGTGATTTAATAATATTTTTTGTTTCTTTCCTAATCAGGATGTATTAATTCCCAAAGGACAATCAGAGCAAGAAGGCAAGATAACACTCTTCCTTTCTCAGGAAGTTTCCTTAATGACAACTCAAATATACAGTCACAAAAAGTCTTTATTCGTTCTGTCATGCATGATCTTCATGAATACAGCAGAAATTAATAGCTCTGTAAAACGAATTCTTCACCTTTTCTAGATAAGAAAAGTAGTTGTCAGACATTTATAAGGGAACTTGACCATCCTTCCTCTCTAACTTGGAGTGATTGGTTCATTGATCAGAAATTCAGTCTTCTCAGCTAAGACTGCACCAAAAGATTGTCAGTTGTGAAGGTGTTTATCACTCTTGCCTCAAAGGAAACTGGTTTAAGCCACCAACTCATTTTAAAGAAGCACAAACCCATCCTCAGATGGTAATGACTCTTGGTTCACTGCTGACTTAGACTTGAATCGAACCAGTGACCCAGAGTGAAAGGCTCCATAAACCCTTAGCAATTCACTGAGCCATTCACAACTTCAGGGAGAAGGAAAGGGAGGAAAGAAGTCTCAAAAAAAAGGTCCTAAAATTTGCAAAGCATTTACCAAGAGCACGTTAAGCTTTATCCTCTCATACATTGGCAGAATTCACTACTCCAGACTCCATAAGTGAGATCTATAGGTACAGAAGAGTAGAATGCAATGACGAGTGTGAACATTACAAATAGATATGGATTGAAATAAAATATACTTTTAAAAATTCTCCTTCATTTCATAAGGCAAAGAATTTTCAAGCAGAGTCACCCATTTTAAGGATTTGAAATACTGAAATCCTAAATCTTTCACGTGAACAGAAAAGGAACTTTTCAAATATACCCCCATATTTAGTTGACCATAATGTATAGGCTATTAGATGAACTTCATTTTAGCACTGATGTTTGCCATTCATCTGAAGTAGAACATATGTGTATGCATATGCATGTGTGTGTGTGTATGCCCGCACACATGCCCACATATAGATGTATCTAGTGTACCACTGACTGGAAATATAATCAGTGATTTTACTAACCTCATGAATAATAACAGTTATTATCACTCAGTAGTATGTAGAGAATGTTTTTACCTTTAAGATGAACTTTTTTTCCTTCTGTTGTTGGTTCACTATAATTATTATCAGTTCCCTCTTATATGTTAGTCTCTATTTCTTATATGTATGTCTCTATTTCATAGAGGTTAGTTCTTTTGTTTCCTTCTTATTTTTCTGAATAAGCTGCCACTGTAGGAGTTTGTCTACAGTGACAGCAGTGTTTTGTTTTTTACCTCACTTTATCTAACCCCATCATTTCCTATTCTCACAGAACTTTTCTGAATTTCATTTAGGGAGCAAAGATTAATTAGGAAATTTAGACTTTGAAATTTTATATTGTTTGTAATTCCTGCATTGATTTTTACTTTTTTTTTTTTTTTTATGGCACTGCACTGACTGACATAGAATTGATGTTATTAGCAATTAGTGTCTTTCTCAGATTTGTGTCTCTACTGCAAGTTAATTCTCCAAATTTTTGGATTTCAAAACGTTGGGCTACCAAGATAATTGCGAAATTAAAAAACTTGCCAGGTTCTGTGAAAATACATTTGTATTTCTGTTCTAGGGGAAGAAAATTAATAAAGTAATCAAAAAAAATATATACACAAAGGATGTCTTTCACTGGCCATTAAGGTCTAAAAGATTTAAAGTTCCATGTTTTCAATAGTAATCTTCAGCAACAGCCTCTAAAAACTACAATTCTTGTTTTATGTCTGTGGTAACAAAGAAAATCAAACAATTCACTTGCTATGTATTCTAGTAAAAGTTAACTACTGACCTCCCTACCTATTCTATAGACTACTATTAACCTTGTCTGCAGGAGGGTGGTGATTTTAAGAGTTATGATTGTTAATGGAGTTTGAATGCAGCAGTCTCAGACCACTTACCCCCCAGTGTACTGCACGGCTCAGACTTTTCCAGATGGGAAAATGATAAGAAACAAGGAAGATAGCAGGTCATTCTTGAGGCAGCCTTGAGAAAATTGCTGCAAAATGAATCGTGCAGGTCTGCAGTGCTTTACCCAGCATTTTTCTGTTTTAATTTATCAAGCCAAAGCTTGTTGACATGAAAGTGAATGAAATGACTGTGCAGTAGGCTCTAAGAAGCCAGCTCAAAGGCTTTGTGCCTCCACTTATCTGTAAATAAAAAAGACGATCCAGGAAATATTCTGCATAGTGGTGCTCTCCATAACATTTTATACTCGTCCGCCACATGCTCAAATCCCATCATTAATTTCAACTGTAAGATAGATAAAAAATCAAGTCCTTGAAATTTGCCAACAGTTTGTTTTATGCCTATTATCAATTAAATCAAGCGGATATTAGTGATATTTCCTCACCTAGCTACATAAACCTATATTTACTTGTCTATATAATCATAGAATCATAGAATAGTTTATGTTGGAAAGGACCTTAAAGATCATCTAATTCCAAACCACTTGCCGTGGTCAGGGACATCTTCCACTAGACCAAGTTGCTAAAAGGTCCATCTATCCTGGCCTTGAACACTTCTATACAGATGAGATATCTTTGTAATAGAGGAGAGTACATTCAAATGAGTACAGGAAATTTCATTTACTTAGGAAATTTCATACTATAGTGGAAATCTCCAAACCAAGGGGGCAAAAGTAAAGAAAGATAGTTTTGCCCGCAGTTATCCAGCCTTGGAAATCTTTCCTAATTACTGGTAGCCCAAGTTACATCTTGTCTTCGTGCAGGTAAGATGTGTTTAGGAATCATATTTAACAATATGCATTTCAAGATGGTCTGTTTTGTTTTCTGCGTTTGAGGCTTCCAGAGTTTAGTGTTTCAAATTTTGTGGCTGTGATAGCTAGAAACTTACTATTTATTGCAATGAATCTCGCTTTTTATTGTAATGCTCCTTCATGGCTCCCAGTGCTGTAATTACGAGAACCACACTAAATGCTGCATGACTCAGAATAGAACCACTGGAGAAGAGCAATAACATAAAGCTTGGAACAATTTCCTCAGGGCTGGAAGAACAGATACATGTTTCACCTGCTTTTCCTCCTTTCTCACTCTGTTGCTTGCTGTCTTTGTAGGAACCGAGGAAAGCACAGAACAGAGGGACACATGCAGAGTACAGCCCCTTGCTGTATAGGTTATGCTGGTATTAGTGGTCAAGTCTCAGGCAAGAGAGTCATGACAGTGGTTCTAGGGAGCTCTGCACTGTATAGTACAAAGGTTTGTGAGACAAATCATGCTTTACTTCATCTAACATACAGCAAGAATATAGCCAGCCTTGAACATAAACTGGCATAAACTGGACTGACATGAGGATCCACACTGCTCCTGGTTGACCAAGGCAGGACAGAAGCAATTCCTTATAACATAGCTCAGTAGATTTGCAGTAGGGGCAACTGGTTGGGAGGTAGCTACTATTAATTTTGACATTATTTCTTATTATCGGGACTTGTTAAAAAAAAAAAAGGAACTATTAAGTAGTTTGTAAGCTTTTACTCAAACTGTTAAATAAAATCTTTGTCAAATTATAGTCCATATATTTAATAAAAAAAAAAAAAAAAAAAGACTGGAATCTCAGTAGTATAGGCAAGACAATTATAGAAAAACTCCACTCCTGAAAACTTGTTCTAGATGTTTTATCACATCCCAGGTACTAATATATGACAAAATCCTTTTGCTCTTAGTGCTGTCACATTTGTGTGAGATGAAGGTTGTTGTCTCACCCACAGAGACGATAGGATGACACTTTAATTGGAAAGTGACATTGTTGGGAACATTTATGAATAATTTAGTATGTCCTCCCCACTCATCTTTTTATATGTTCTCCAAGTCATTATTTTATTTATTATTTATTAAGAACTGACATTGTGCTGAGAGCTGTACAGAATAAAGGAGAACACAAAGTCCTTGCCCTTGTGGATCTTACACAGCAAGAAACATAGCTCTTTTCCATCCTGCTCATAAGATAGTAAACACATTCTGGCTATGTTCCAGACTTTTTCCTCTCTTGGAGTTTTTCTCTGCTGACAAATATAATAATAACATTAATAATAAAAATATCTCAGCATGAATGTTCTGTTAAGCTTGGCTGTTTTTAAGGTTCTTCTTACCCTCTGAGACCTTCATATCCTGCTCTAGTTTCCTTTTCCTCACAGAAATACAGAGATCTTATCTTGCTGGACTGAAGTTAATAGAACTTGCCTGGGTTGACATCAGAGCACATCAACAGAAGCAATTCTGTCTTTCTTTACAGGGAGCTGAAACTCACTACCATTTTACAAAACAACAGTATTCCTTAATTGTTTGCTTACTTTTCTCTCTCTTTTTTTTTTCCGGTCTTCATTTGCCCATACATATCCACTTTCTTGTGACAGGTTGGATTAAAAGGCTTTGCCTTTATCTTTCATTGCAGAACTCTGGCACTGCAGACCCTTGTAATTTATGCAGGTATGTAATGCCAGCACACAAAGAAGCAATATAGATTCTTTGGGTGATTTGTCCATACAGTCCCTCACTGATCCAGGATTGACTTGTTGATTTTTATTAATCTAGAAACAACTCTTATCCTATTACATCTGTTACCTGTATTAGCTTGTTAGACATGAAACATAGGACCAACTTTTGTTGTCAACAGACAGAAAGAATCCTGCTTAGAATAATGTGTTTAGGACTAAGTAATTACGTACAACCTGATATGAGGCTTTTAATTCCTTTATCATTTTCTACTAAAAGAAAATATATTTTAGCTTTCAGGATGTCTGCTTTTAAAGCATGTGATTTTTACCAGTTCACATTCAGAAAGTTTCTGATCACTCACAGCATATGTTGAAGGTACTCTGATAGTGTATGTCTTGGTGTAACAAGTGCCTTATAGTGTCCTATAAGACATTTACTTTTAGAGCAGCTGATGCCTAAGGCAAAACATTCTGTTAGAGTCAGCTACGTTCATGTGTTCTCCTGTATGTTGCATTTTTGTCCTTCAGTCATTACATTTGGGTTATTTTCCCTGCTGGAAATCAGCCTCTCTTAGGGTATCACAGTATTTTCTACAGTAACTGTGATGTTCTATACATGAAGTTTGTGGAGGACTGAATGAGAATTCAAGCTGAATCACTAAACCATGCAAATTAGATTTAGTTCTGAGGGGGAAATAAACCGGAGGTAGGCACAGCAATGAGTAGAAGACTATTTGACAACTGATTTTTTTTTAACCTTTCATTATGAAAACAGAAAAAGCTATTGTCACCATTTTCACCCCAAATCTGGCATTGCACAAGTGTTGACATTTAAGGGTAAGCTAAATTGCAGTTGCGATTTTTACATGAAAAACATTACGTTCTCCAACAGCAACAACTCAGTGATGAAGAGTATGAAATAACATGCTGGAAAGAGTTTCAGTGCAGTAGGCAGTCTCAGTGCAGTGAGAACAAGATGAATGTGCATGAAGCCTAATTATTTGAGAGTGAAAGGTCATCAAAATCAATTTGCGGCATGATGTACAAAGGTCGTTATCAGACTCAAATTTTCTATGCCCATTTAAAACACAATAAAAAATAAAGCGGTTGCTTTAATAACTATGATTAGTAAAGAGAAAAGGCATATCATTGAGCCATCTGTTTAAACATTTGTGTTACCTTAGTTTTTATTCAAAACATTGCAAATAATGAGAGGTGTTTTTTTGGAAGACAGTGTCCCTGAAAGAGAATCCATTCATTTTCAGGATCTATAATGCTGACAGAATTGAAAGCACCTCTCTAAAATTACAGTCCTTCAAAATCAATAGTGTAATATTTGTAATTTGTTTCTTTTTTATTACAGACCACTTCATTATTATTTTTATTTTCAGTTTATGGAATGAGATAGACTAGCATTCATCATTTTCTTATCTGTGGTTAAATTGCTTACACGGGAGTGCAGGTTGCCTGATTTGTTTTGCGTGTTGTGTTTAGAACATCTCAGTGGCAAAAAAAAACCCTTGTGCAAGCAAACACAGATCTGTATAGCCAGCAGAGAAGACATTACAACAGCAACACCTAAACCTAAAAGCATATTCAGAAATCTATTTATGTTGGTTCTGAAAGTAAATGTAATCCATAGTACAATAGAAAAATGAGCCGATCTGCCAGAAGAGGATGGCTACCAGAGGGTTTTTCTTATGAAGTTTTGTCAGTTAGGACAACAGAGGTAAGGAGTCCATGCAGGGAGCTGTCATCCAACAGGAACTAGTGCTTCGTCTGAGCATGAGCACCCAAAAGGTGAATAAAGTTCTAAAAATTGTGCATTAATTCCTTTTTGTGCTTGCTTCCCTCTTTTTCTGGCACACGGACTTTCCGTTCTCAATTGCCTATAAAGAAAGTACTACACTTGAAGTAGGTGAAGGACACAGCTGGATGTGGGATGGAGAGTAGCCGATGTCCACTAATTAGATACATACATACAAGGGAGCAATTGCTTCAGCTTTCCCACTTTGTCTGCTTTGTGTTTTCCAGGGCATTGGAAGTTCAAGTGAAAGGGAAGAAAATAAACTTGCTGCCCACACAGGCAGCAAGCCTGCAAGTGCCGCAGTGCCACCAGCCCTTCGGCACGGGCCCTCCTGGTGCAGGCTGCACAGTGGCTGTGTGCAGTGCCCACAGGAAGATCAAGACCCACTCCTCTCTTCAGGACATTTGCAGACATAATCTCTGATTTCTTGATATCTTATGTGTATTCTGTATTACCTAGAAACGGGACCAAAATAGACACTTAGAAACCTGTTTCTTTCCCACATACTATGCAGCCTCTGAAACCATAATGTTATTCAATATCAATATGTTAATAACTGTAGTCATCACACTTCGAAATTTAAACAAAAAAAAGTTCTTTCTGCCTGTATTTTCTTCCTGTTTTTTTTAACACTACAGCCCTTCTCTAAATAGTTTTTGTGTTTTTTTCAATATTCAGCTCAAAAATTATGCCCTAATAAGATGCTGCTGTCATTTAATTAACGTATTTCTCTTTCGACAAATTAAAAAGGACCAAATTGTGCTTTCTATTCTTTCAAAGAAATTTTTGTGAATGAGGTGACCACCACAGGATATTTCCCTTCGTGCCAGTCATGGAAATCTTCCTGACAAGGAAATGAGATTCAGCATTGCTAATGGGAAGATAAAAATACCCAGTATTTATTTTACAATTTGCTAATAATGAAGCAGACTGAGAGGATGATTGGTTGAATGCACTCGGAATAATAATAAAGGGCAGGGCAGATGCTGAAAGATATTTTTTATATTTCTTCTTCTAATTGATGTTTGTTTCTCATGTCCTTTGTGTGCATTTCCTGAATTAGTGTAGCATTCTCTGAGGGTAAATCAACCTAATTTTCCCCTCCTGACAGCTGCATCCTTGATGATACTCAAGGAATAGTTCCAGCCTTGAAACTTGGCGCCTGTGAAAAGGCTGCACTGGACTCAACTGGTTCTAGATCTCAGGAGGCGGCCGATGGGTCTGCCTCGGCACCCAGAGACGGCTGCGGTGGGCTGCAGCTCTGGGCCACACAAAGTCTGCAGATGCTGTGCTAGACCTAACATCAGGCTGCTGAGAGACCAATGCTTCCTCACAAAATGAGTCTGCTTTGGCATCAGAGCTCACATGTGCCTATCTGGCTTGGAGTACCAGGTTGTCACAGCAAACTCTGCTGATGTAAGAACGTGTTTTGAGCAGGCAGTGGTGAAACTGCTGCCATGGACTTTGAGATAGGGTCTCAGTGACAAGTAGACAGCCAGACTGGGGGAAAAAAGTTGGCTGAGTGAATGCAAGGACAGCAAATAGGACATGATCTCACCTTCACTGCTGCCATGTTGTCTTTGTGTTGACTGAGTATTAGAAAACAACTGCAACAGTAATTTTCATATAACATTACGTTAAAGCTCTCCAGAATTTTTATTATTTTACAGGTACTAGCTGTACCTGTTACTAATGAGTACTAATGAGTTACAGTACCTGTATCAAATGAGCGTTATTTACAGATACTAGCAGTGTATTGCATTTCCTGTCTCATAGAGGTCAATGGGAGTTTTGCCAATGAATTTAAAGATTATTTCACTTCTGTTATTAACAAAATAATGTCATAACTTGTAAGTTTTGAGTGTCCAATTGCAAACACTGCAATAAACGATGGCCTAACTTTAATGGTACACCACCAGATCAATTGTCCCCTCTGCAACTAACTGGTGCAGTAGTTGCTGGTATACACATCTAGGTCCTGTTAATTCATCAGTACTCATCTCCTGTAGAGCCATGACTTGCTAGAGCCCTTGGGAAAAGTTCACCTGTAAGTCAGCTGACTAGACCTCTCCCTGCCAAGGCAGGCTATACAGATGTAGTTTGGGTGCAAACAGGCTGATTATTCATTTGTCTGAAGGATGCCATATGCTTACGCTGTTAAGAGGCCCTAACTCCCCGTGTTGTGTGAATTTCTTTATTGGCAATGTGCTTGGGCTTCACTTAATCCCACAATACAGTTTCCAAAAAGCTTTTTGGGGGAAAGGTGTACATGCAATCTTGTGTTCTTCCTTCGTCCTGTTTCTTGACATCTATTGAGGACTTTAGCAACAGGGAAATACTGCTCCACATTCAAGAATTATATTATGTGTTTTATGAATAAAACATGAAATTGGTTAGCCCAGCAACACATACCATTTAGCAGATTTTTTCCTGCTCACCTCAAATCCCCAGTATTTTCTTCAGGTTTTACAATCTTCATAGCAGTCAACTTGCAGGGAATTTGGCATTACCCACATTTCACTGCCATTTTTCGCTTCATGCAAATATGGTAAAAGTAATTAAATATTGCTTCAGCAAAATTATAGTCTCAAGAGGATATGCTTGTAAATAAGCATTTCATTTCAACCACTTTAATTCTTAAAGTGGAGTTGAAAAGTGATCCCAGGTATTTCATAGAGTCAAAATGAAATCAGGAGGATCTTCATGATTGCAGCTCTGCAGACAAGCCACAAGATCATCAAGTATATTTGATGGACAGATGTAGCCTTCCATGTCACATAAAACTGAAGGCTTTAAATTACATTAATGAGACTACCTGGGTGTGGAAGTCACTATTAGGAATTCATTCATTGTTTAGCTTTTAATTATTTTTACTGGCATCTGCCTTTCTGTAATGCAAGATCAGTGAGGTGCTAAGGGGCTTTTGGGAGACATTACTGAGATGTTACTCTGGGCTTGAGGGGAGTTTTCATTGCCATGATGGACAGGAATCACAGGACAAAAATTAAAGAACAAAAGGCATCATTATTAATTTGCTATTGAGCTTACATGAAATGCTAACAGTTCCTTAAAAATCCATGCCCAGACCACTGAGGTCGCACAGTGAAGCAATCAAAAGCAGGAAACGCAGATGATCAGCTTTATGGAAATGGCAATGGTCAGTGTTTGGTCAACTTTAATTTGCCACTGCTAGGGCATGAACATAACAATTCACCCATTAATTACCATATTAAGTGTGATTTCTCAGTGGATATTATATAGCATCCTAATATTTAACACTCGTGAGATAGCCTGGATTCTCTAACCCCTCTTCTTTCCTTTTGTTTCCAGTTTTAAATACTTCCCTCACTCCATAGAAAATAAATTCTGAGTCTAATGAAACTGCTTTTTACCAGCATTTGCTAATATTGTGTCTCTTTCCACTTTTTATCTAGTTACCACAAGCCCTATGTTTTTCTTGCCCTGATACAAAGCTTGATTTTGTATAGATGCCATAAGGTTTACAACCAGTCCTGACAAAAACAAAGCATTCTGTAAATATTATCTTAAGATTTTACATTTGTCTTCCTGTTTGAAGAGAAGTTAGGATTGCTGGTGTCCTTGCAATAGAAGGACTTATGTGAAGGCTAATTTAGCTGGCTTGCTGCCTTTCAACTAAGGTCACCATGTTACTTTCTATATCCTGTTTTCTGGTCCATTTCAAGCTTCACATCAATTGTTGACATGGAGTTTGTTGATGAACGTGCCCTAAGAGGACCATAAACCAATTTGTGGAGCAAATAAGAAGGTTATGAAAGCAATGACATACCCAGTGATTTTCCACTCTCTGTCTCCGGTATGTATCTTAATTTCCAGATAGCTGAATCACAAAATGGAAAGAGTTAATAGCCTTCTTGTTCTTTGTTTTCCCCTCCCCCCTTCTGTTAGGTTTCAGTGGACTAGTTCAATAAAAGGAAAAAGGAACACTATTCACTAGAAAACAGTTATTTAGGTACAATAATTTGTACTTTATGTCATATTATAATGGTGAGTGTAAATTTTCCTTTGAACCATGTTTTATTAACATTTTTTTTCCTCAGAGTTACATCAAAGGACTCTATAAATAAGTGATGTGCTCAGCCTGCCAGCTCTTACATGCATACCAATTACCTCTATTGGTTTCAGGACACGTAGTCAGTACTTTAAACAACCCAGATAATATTGCAAACTGAAATATTCAACATCTCCATCTTGGTATGCTGTCACCATGCAGAGAATGATTATAATTGGTAATCAGTTTCACTGCTGGTAAGTTGAGTGGCATGATGCATTTTATATCCATGCTTATGTCAAACTCAATTAACATTCTAACACAGTGTATTTCAAAGACAGAGACCTAATCTAAGGGAACAACGCAATTATTTTTTTGATGTTCAAAATTCTCAGTTTCATGAAGAGAAGAATTTGACATACAAATACATTTATTAGTACTGTAGAATTTTGTAGCTATGCTTGCTAGAGGAAGAGGGAATGAACATATATCTTCCATCTCAAATTCCTCTCCTAAGTGCAGCATGCCAGTGACATGAGAGACTGCAGTGAAATCAGAAATACAAAATGATCAAGATTTTTCTTTGTGATTACACGCTGCTGTATCAAGGTATGATATGCATTATCATACACTGAAATGAAAAAGAGCTTAATTATTTAAAAAAAAACACCATAATGATCTATTGAGGCCAATTTTTATTGATTGATTTTTTTAATAGTCATGAGCATCACAGTGCTTTGTCAAATTCCACGTAAACAAATGGGAAAACAAAATCATAAAGAGGAAGCTAATACACGTAACCTTTTTAGGAGAAATTATGAAGTTGAAGAGGCAGCAAAAAGCATTGTTGAACTCATCATCACTGAAAAATCTTGCCCCTGCCCCAACACCTTTCTTACAGGTTATGCATTTCTCCTGTCATCCTTAAGATCAGTTTGTAATAATGTAGCTGTCTTCACAGCACAGAATGGAAGAAATAAAATACAGAAACCATCTTTAATAAATAAATAAATAATTTTTAAAAACCCAACTCTGGCTAATAGACATTACACAACTTGGCTAGAGTAGTCCTGTTCCACCCATGGTTAGTTTGTTGTATTATTACACAGCTGGTCACAACTTGCTGATTATCCATCTGTCCTGATGGAAGTGACAGCATTTTGCTGACATGTCTTCTCCACATGGGCAATTTTGTACCTGCATGATCTTTAACCCATAGGTACTCCATCAAGTGACCCATGCTCTGAAGTTACAGAATCATACAATAGTTGAAGCTGGAAGGGATGTCTCAAGGTCATTTGGTCCAACTCCCCTGCTCGCAGAGTCAGCTAGAACAGGTTGTCCAGGATCATGTCCAGACAGCTTTCCAAAGAAGTCGTAGGAAGGAGAAACACCAAAACAAGCTGTTGATTAGCTCTTCCTTTTTACAGCAAGTTTGTGGATTTGGGGGGGCAGGGCAGGAAATATTGGAAAACACGAAAAGATAAATGCTCTGCTAAAAGGAAGATTCATAGTTTTGCAGTTCAGAAAATAAAAAGATTATAAGATCTACTTTGATTCTTTTGAGATAGAAACACAACTCTTGCTGGCAGTGAAACTGGTTGAAGTTAAAATAAATGTAACCATATTTTTCCTGTAGTATTTTAATCTCTTCTGTTTGCAAAACTGGCCTGGAAAACTTGAAGAAGCAAAGCTGTCTGCAAGTTCTAGCATAGTGGAACTTTTTTAGGGAATTTTTTTTCTTTTTTTTTTTTTTTTTTAAATCTATCTGTTACTGCTAATTCACCACAAAATTGTCAGGATAAAAATCCTTCACCAGCATGAACTAGCAGACTCAGATCAAATTATCCCAACTGACTTTTCTGATCTTCAAAACATGAAAAAATTGTCCATGAAGTAACTGACCTCAGATGTAAGTTCTGTGAGCAGGACCATATAAAATAAAATGGAGTGGAATCCTTCCACTAAGCAAAATCCTCAAAACTTTACTATTCCTGTTTTTTGATCCTCCAAAAAGGAGAGGTATAATGGAGCATGTTCTAATGAAACCTGACCAAAGACTGACATGACTTGCTTCTGTGTCACAATGCCTGGTCTACTGTGAATTTTTATGAACTGTTGACCTGAAATTTAGAAAGAACACTCTTTTTTCTTCCTGGAAGAAAATGAAAGGTGTTTTGCTGTTCCATATTATCAGGAAGGATGGAGCAGGATGTCAAAAATTCATATCTTTACATCTCAAGAGCAGGACCTTATTCTTACTTTCCGGTAAGACAGATATTTTTTCATCACTCTCTCCCTTCCTCCACAGCCCCAACTTCAAGGTTATGCTCTTCTATTTTGTTCTACTAATACCTGTGGGCTGGTGCAAACCTCTTTTGAACAGAGTACAGGCTATAATTTTTATGATGATATACTGTTGTCTATCCTGTTCTTAACCATTGAAGGCTAGATAAAGCCTTTATATTACCTGATGAATTCATCAGAATAATCCTGTATTTATTGGAAGCTATTGCGAGAAGTTATCGATATAAAGATATTTCATCAGTCTCTGGGTACCATTCTTGTCTCTGATTTGGACATATTGATTTTTCTTACACCATTTGCTACAACGATTCCTCTGAGAGTATCAGCATTTGGTAACAGTGCAGAAAACAGGTATTTAAGTCAATTGCTATCACTCACATTTCTTTACCTCACTAGACAATTTCAACATGATATTAATTATTTTTGACATTTAAATGAAATAATCCATTAATATTAACACTTTAACATTCTTAAGAAGAAGTTTTATACCCTTTGCTATATTTGAAATATTTTACATAGCAGACTGGCTGCAGACCATGGGGAATAATGTTTGTACTATAACATTGCAAAGAATTTTTCTCACTGTTAATTTAGATGTTCCTGAGAGGGGCTAATAACCCTGATGTCACATCTGACCACTCTATTTCCCTGAAAAGCAATATAGTCAAGATGGCAAGAGCACTTCTTTAAGCAGTGCCATTTACACAGACCACATTTCTATTTATCCCAAGACTAACTTGCAACAGCATTGCACGGTACTTTGGCTACAGGGCTGATTAATGTAACACATTCTTAGCTGGACTCCAGGCAGTGTAGCTCCATTCCTTGACACTGGTTTAGTACATACAGTATATTTGCTCGTGGGCAGAAGCTTCTGTGTTCTGATTCTTGTCACAGATTAAATTTAATTTAACAATTTTGGAGGAGTTTTTTTAATTTGTCGAGTTCTGAGTATGTCTGAACAGTTATTTCTCTCACTTGATATGGTCTTCATCACAGTAGGCACAGAAGGCATGATGTACATTACTCTGCAATAGACTTTTGTAATTGCTGTGTACTAATCATTAGTATTCGTGTGGCATATTTACTTCAGTACAGGAGGCTGGATCTGATGTGCTATGTGAATACTATCTGATTCTGTGAGTAGTCTTATTAAAAGGCATATTTGGAGGATAAATATGTGAAACAGGATCTAGGAATCTGACAAAATTATTATTGCTATAATGATAATTAGGAAAATAATAAAATCATAACAACCTATATGATATCTGCTGCACTGATTTCTTGACAGTACATTATTTAAAAGCCTCAGCACTGCATTTTAAGGTGCAGATGCATTTATATTCAGTGATCACTGGGAGTAATAACATGGAAGATTTTGTCATTAGCAGCAATCACTTTCTTGAGACTTTTTTCCCTCTCCTTTATTTCTCTTCAAACACCAACATATCACAATTTGTATTTAATTCATATTTATTTCATAATTTATTTTATAGAATATATGTTATACTATATAGTGACCTAAGATAACAGAAGGGATTAGAAAAAATTTTAGAAATGCAGTAGTGATTGTAAAATAAGTATGGTGCCAAAATATTTCTGGCATAATACAATTTTATCCATAAAAAACAACCTTTGAGGATCTGTGGCCTCATCTATCAGCCTCATCTTTCATTTCCTTTTTGCTTTTATCATGGTCTGGATTCATAGAAAATATAGGAAATAATAGTTCACATTAAAACAATGGCAGAGAAGGCACCCTGGTAACATCTGTGGGCATACTGAAATGATTTATTATTTCTATGACTATTTCAGATTTTCAAAATTACAAGAACTGTTCTATTATTCAAGTATTCTTGTATCTGCATTTCAAAAAGGCATGACACAGACCAGATCTCCTTTGCAAGCAGACTGTGCATATACTTGTGTAGTAGATATTTCTGGTAAAATATTTGTAGAAAGCTAATTTTAGTCTGGAAAGCTTTGTGAAAATGATTTCATTATGCATGCATTTCAGAAGATGTTTTCTCACAAATATCCAACCAAAGAATAGAAATAATATCATACTATTTCTGAGATCAATCTTAATGAAATCTTTCTCACACATTTAGAAGCTGAGATCAAACACACATAACAAGTGACTTGTGATTAATTCAGGAGGTAGATGACTTTTTAAAATTTTTGTGACATTTAGCTGACAATATATTTGGCATGTGACGCTTTCTTCACAGAAATTTCCTAAGTGGTGCCAGCTGTTCTTCCACACTAATTGTTATAACTTCTCCTACCTGCACTCTTTAATTTCTACAATTTCTTCTCTGATACTTATTCTTCCTTATCGCCAACTGCCTCTCTTTTACTGCACTCCTCCATTACAACCCTTCGTTCTTGGTCATGTGCCACAAAGAGCTTCACGTTTTCTCCAGCTTTGTCTCTGTGTCACACAAATACTCTGAACTTCTCTTCCTTTTCAACTGACTTCAAAACACCTACTCCTTAAAAGACATCTACAAGAAATTGCCAGGTCAACTGAGGGGCATTAACATCTAGACATGCATAATTTAAGTATTTTTTAGATCATCATATAGTTCTGTAAAGAAGTATATGTAAAGCATACAAAAATTTGTTTTCAAATTTCTTGTGGCTTATTTAATAACTTACTTTCTTCACATCCGTGATGCAATTATTTCTCTTCTCTTCTGTTGATGATAATGTGTCCTCACCTTTTTCTACATCGTTGGGACCTGGTTGTATCCTCAGCTTCTGAGCTTACAAACTTAATAAATATAAAAACAACGGTCAAACCATCAGCTGTTGTTAGCTATTTAGCAACATCGTGTCAAAATAAAGATGTAAAGATGGATACTCTGACAAAAGACAGCTTGGGGCTATGGCAGCCTCTCCATGCACTTTCCTGAAGACTTCTGAAAAACAACTAATGGCATGATTAATAGCAGACAGAAATTTGAAAACATTTGTTGGAGCTGTTTTTAGTTGGCAAATGAGGAGTCCACCTCCTGGGTTTATGCCATTTTTAGGATTCACGTTGGGGATCCCTGCCTTCTCTCATGGGGATGGGCAGCAGTACTCAGCCACCCTCCCTTTACAGACCTGGGCTTATGTCAGAGATTCCCACTGGCGCACTCGTCTTCAAAACATCTGTGTGGGACAAGGAAGCGCAGTTTTATTTCTTTATTTGCCTGGGAAGTTGTATTGCATGCAGGAGCCTTGATCAGGAAGGCCCTCAGCCGCCATTACAAGGTCACCCAGGAAACACGAGACCGGTGGAAAACAGAAAACAGGGCTGCTAAGGGATTAAATCAGCCATGTTTTTTTCTTTTTTTCTCTTGGTATGAGGCAGGACAGGCTCCCTTAAGGCAGGGAGGGAGCAATTAATAGGAGTGACAAGGTTTAAGTTATGGGTGCTGCAGCAGTGCGTGGTATGCGTGGAGGCCATGGATCCACATGAGGCCATGGATCCACGTGGCTGCAGCCACCACTGACACCAACAGATACAGCATTGGAAAGGAAACGCATCCTGAGCCATGACTGTGTCAGTCAGAGAAGCACAGGCAGACCCTGATAACGTGTTTGGGAAAGACCCCAGCTGCCGGGGCTGAAGCTGCATTCTAGGGAGGGCATAATGTGCCACAGGGGGTACGACTGCGGCCATGGGACACACATGCTGTGACAGGGACACCCCTGAGGGACTGCAGCCATGGGGAACCTGGGTAATAGCCATTAAGTGCCATGGAGGACCATGCAACCTGTGCAAGCAAAGGGACCTGAGAGTTGGGACAGTGGAGGACAGGTGTTCACTTCAGTGTGTATGCGTAAATTCTTACATTTGTTTTTCCCTCAACACCAAATTGATGGCTGGAATTTTGTTCAGCAGTAGATTAAGTGAAATTCCCCGACTCAAGACGGCTGCTTGCACCAAGGCAGAGTGCAGTGGCAGTGCTGATGGAGGAGTCTGCAAGGTGCAGGCAGCTCCCACCAGCAACCAGGCAGCAGCACACACGGTGCTTGATGAGCCAGGCTCACGCGGAGGCACTGCCTCCACCTTGTCTCCCAAAACTCCCATGCACTCTGGACCCACTGCACTGGTACCACGGCTCACATACCTGTCACTGGAGTAAGTGCCTGAGACAGCAGCATGCAAGATTTAAGTTTACTTAGGAACACACTGGATTTGATATTTTAATGTTTCCTTCTGCCATAACCTTCAGGCCATTCAGCTTCTTCAAGACACAAAATGTGTCTTGTTTTACATTGGAAATTTCCAAATGGGGGCTGGCGGGTGGTGAGTGCAGGGAGGAGAAAAGACAGCTTAAAGACAGACATTGTGCTGTAAGATGAAAGCATAGAGGTGATGGTTCAGAACCACGGGATGCATTACATACAGCCTCATATAAAAGCTGGATATATTAATTTTGCCCGTTTAAGAAGACCAAGTTATGAAAGCATATTAATCAACAAACAGCATACCAGTAGCTGGCCAGCAGGTCGAGGGAGGTGATTCTGCCCCTCTACTCCACTCTTGTGAGACCCCACCTGGAGTACTGCATCCAGCTCTGGAGTCCCCAACATAAGAAGGACATGGACCTGCTCGAGCGTGTCCAGAGGAGAGCAACAAGGATGATCCGAGGGCTGGAGCACCTCTGCTATGAGGAGAGGCTGAGAGAGCTGGGGTTGTTCAGCCTGGAGAAGAGAAGGCTCCAGGGAGATCTTATTGCCTCCTTCCAGTACCTAAAGGGGGCCTACAGGAGAGCTGGGGAAGGACTTTTTACTAGGGCATGTAGTGATAGGATGAGGGGGAATGGCTTTAAACTGGAAGAGGGCAGGTTTAGATTAAACATTAGGAAGAAGTTTTTCACTTTAAGGGTGGTAAGGCACTGGCACAGGTTGCCCAGAGAGGTTGTTGAGGCCCCATCCTTGGAGGTGTTCAAGGCCAGGCTGGACATGGCCTTGGGCAACCTGATCTAGTGGGAGGTGTCCCTGCCTATGGCAGAGGGGTTGGAACTCGATGATCTTCAAGGTCCTTTCCAACCTAAACCATTCTATGATTCTATGATTTTACCCTTGACCAAACAGTCTGAAAGAGTTCAAGGCTTGTTCTCTGATATACTGCCATGTATGTGAGCAGGTAAATAATGGCAGTAGAAGTGTTGGCTAGAAACACTGCTGAAGTACAGCTGCCAAGAGCACAAAGGGAGTACAGCAGTCATTAGGGGCAGGCAGTGGCATCTTCGGGACCGCAAAGCCTTGCTGAACCCTGGGAAGGCAATGATATCAACCTACTAAGTAGTTGATGTCCTGTCACATAGCCCCAGATACCCCTGTCAGACACACCCAGATGTTCATATTGCTTATGCTTGATGGTCATCCTGGCATCCCGGCTGTGTAGACAAGCACACTGTTAGAAGAGTACAATTCCTGGCAGAAGATAGATCAAGGAATGTCTTTAAGATTACAGCAGCACAGGAGGTGCAGGGCTGTACTCTAACTATAAAGATAATTTAATTTGTTATTCTTAAGCAGTTCTCTTTATTCCTTCTTCCTCTCTCTTCATAAATACAATGCATTTTTCAAACAACAAGTTTAGTGCTGTTGTAAGGGGAAGACTAATTACGCTGTCTGTAGCTAAGCAGAAAGTCTGGCACTGCTGAAGGCTTCATGAGCTAGACTCCCACTTAATAAATTGAGTCCAGCCTACAATCTACCTACCTTTGTCACAAACTGACACTATCAGCCATGCTAAATAGGAACACATCTTTATGAGCTGGGGAAATTAACTGAAATAACATGTTATGTTTATAAGCATTCTGAAGTCCATCATGCTTTCTGCTGAAATACACCTAAATGACAGAGCTGGCCTTATCCCTACTCTATGAACCTAAAAAGCCTCTGGCCTGTTCATGTTCAAATAGGTTTTTTGAACATAATTGAAATACTGCAGTGATATACATAGTCTATAGCACATTTAAAAACTGTGTTTGATTAATTTTTAAGTTGCAAATATTAGAGCTAAAATATCTCCCTTTTGAATCAGATAAGGGAAGAATACTTTAAGAGGGTTTCAGAGGAAATTATTTTTTCAAAATAACAGAATAAAGAGATTCCTAGCATTAGCAGTGGACATAAACATTAAAGCTTATTCCTTGGAGTCTATAATAAGAGCTAACCAGATGCCTCTTCCTGTGTTTTGGGGTATTCCACCGCAGTTTCTCAGTTCTGCCTCCCTTAAAAGAGTTAAAGCCCTCTCATAGCCCTGAAAAATACCCATTTACTCATATGTTATTCAAACTGACCATAGACTTGTCAAGTTGACAGGTTTTTGTCCCCCAGAGGAAAAGCGCAGTTGCAGTTTCTCTCACAGTACATTACTGGTGTGTAATAAATGCAGAGAAATTTGTTCATTCTGGATGCCAGACACACACAAGTACTAGCTTTCCTGTCCTTGTCTCTCTGCAGACAAAAGACCTCAGCACAGAGAATACAGTGTCACCCAGAACCTGCCCAGATTAACCAATTATACAATGAGTTGATAGCATCCATGGAATATTTTCCATGTGACTTTAGAGGTGTTTTGGAAACGCTATAGTTCCCAGAAGATTTAAACCAAAGATAAACAAGCATACTGCTTGGGTCAGAAAACAAGTGACATTAAGCACAAATGAGATGAATGAGGTCTGTGGTAATATGGAACATCAATTTATCACCCCAGCTGGACACACAAAGGTAACTTGTAAAACTACAGTGTTTATTAAATCAATTACAAGCAGGTGCACCCCCAAAAATATTATGGCTTCCATGCTCTCTAGGTTTACAAGAGTTGAGGAGGCTTCTTCACACATTTTTTCTCCACCCTTCCTTATTTTTTCTTCCCCCCCTTAACAGCAAAGCAGCTGTTAAGGAGAGATGATGCAGTGTCTCCCGGGTCATATTGTTGTATTAGAAGTTCTGAGCAAACAGCTTTGCCATCAAAGGAGCAAAGTAACTTTTTGGTAGTCAGTGTTTAATTTTTATGTACAATGTACAATATAAACACTAGATTTTGGCAGTCTTTAGCCTGTTGTCTCCTCAGATGAGTGCCTAAGACGCTCTGCTATAATGCATGCTTCTTTCACATCTGGTAACTAATAAGTCAAGAATTACTACACAAATTGTCGAAATTAACGGAATAGATAGAATATTGATTTTAAACTAGATTGTTCATGTGCATGAAAACTACTCCAGCGTGCAAAGTTTTGAAGGTTGGGGCTCTCTGTCTGTTGTTCCTCAGAATAAAGTACTACAGTTAGTTCAGTCTTTGTAAACCTTATTTTTTAGCCTTCTTTTGAAGACCAGTTAGAGACAGGTTAGAAAAATGTCTTTCGGGGAGTGAGGTAAACAGAGCTAAGGTGGCAGCAGCACTGAGCAAAGGTGTTACTTCACTTGTCTATAGTTATGCTATAGTTTGTGTATCGTGATAAGTTAAGTGTCTTCCTTGCAGTGACAGAATGCTGCTCTACTTATGATTAAGCATAACCTCCAGATCCTTTTGTGCACTACTGCCACTGAGCAGTTGTTCCCTGTCCCACATTTGAGTGACTCATTGTTCCTATCAAAGGACAAGAATAATGTTCTGTAATCTTTCTCTTCCTTCTGTCTTTCCTCCCCTGTACCCCCCCACCCCCTCCTAGCTATTTATCCAGTTTGTCAAGATCATTTTGCATTCTAAAGTTGCCCTCCAGCACTTGTAACAGCTTTTAGCCTGGTGTCATCTTCAGATGTACTAATTATGCCCCACTCCATTATCTAGGTCATTAGTGACTGAAATAGTATGAGAATGAGAGCAGAGCTTTGGGGAATCCCCACTTGATTTTTCTCTTCTATTCCTGTAGTGATCTATTAGTAACTGCTCGATGTGTTCGTGCAAGTGTGGGATATTTTCATTAAGCCCTTTTTTCTCTACCTTATTTGTTGGAATGAAATGGTGGGGTGGCCTCTCTAAACTTTGCAGCCCTGAGGTCTTGATGCTTCAGTAGCTCAAGCAATTTGAAAGTTGTATCCATTGCTGCTCAGAAAAAGTCCTTATACTTCTGGATCCTTGCTGGTGGGTAGTTTTGTTCCTCTGGCTTCTGTAATTCAGTAATGCTAGTGTGATTGCCAGTTAGACCCTTAAAATGCTGCTGCAGAACAAGGAAAGTTCATAAAAAATATCTTTGTTCTTAAAAGCTACTGACAAGCTTCTGTTACTATGAAGAATACTTTCTAAAACTTGGTAGTTTTGGGAAACTACATATTTGTGGTAAATCTCTGTGTATCTACTTCAAAAATTTTGGTTTAAAACTGTTTTTCTGAACACTGTTCATTTATTAAGAAGTAAGCCTTTTCCCAGAGAAGTAGTGATGATGGGGTTTGTTCACTGACATTGCTAACATTTAGCGAGTAGAATAGCAGAATCTCATTTCAGAGAATAGCTCCGTAATTTCATGCACCTACCATAAAAACAAGCAAATTGACACCCTGCCAGGAGTAGCCAGAGGAGATCTTAGAAGAGAGTTCATAATGATACTGTTGCCATATTGCACGCCTGTAAATAATTCATTAAGTCAACCACCCTTTTGTTTTAAGCAAACATGAGCAGATGCCTTCCTAAATTGGATGCAGACAACAGTTTTCAGCAAAACATTGTTGTAATATGACACTTAAAAAGAGTAACATTTTTCTCTTATTGATTTTTGAAGCGTTATCGACTCCGATAATTCACAGTGATTACTTCTGTTGCACATCAAGTCCCTCATAGTTCTTCATCTACATTTTCCAGATTTTTGCTGTGTGATAGATTTCACAGTAAACTCTATCATGGTGGAAAATAAAATAAATTCACAGGCAGCTAAGAGAACTGAGAAGTTTTTCAGAGGCCCAAAATATTAGTATTAATTATTTAATATGGGACCTGCAGTTTGAACCTTATATCTGCCGTGTATTTAGAAAACCGATGAACAGAAATAAGCAGGTAATTAAAAGATGAGAAACAACAGTTGTGGGAGTCCAAGCAAAAGGTTAAGGTTAGTGTTTACGCAGCTGATGACTCCTCAGTACTCAGCTTGTAAAGCCAGGTCACACTTTTCAAAATACCATAATTATACTGTGTGGAAGTGTGTAAAATTCATTCTTATATGTAACATTATTGTATTCTTTCTACCTCCCCAGCAGTGTGGGGAAGACTTAGATGGGATTAAGATGCAGTATTTTACTATTTGCCTTTTCTACTTTGAATCTTACCAACCTCTCTTCGTGTCAACAATTTTCTGCTTATAAGTTCACCCAGCATGAGTTCTCCTTACATGTATTTCCCTATATTGATTTTACTCCAAGTTTGTCTTCTCCTTCGTGAAAACTTTAAAATAGGAAACAAGGATACCAGGTGTATGAAAAATTAGGTATTTCTGTAAGTTCTGAAGAGCAAAGTAAAACTTCAGAATGATTTTAACCAATATTTTAAAGTGTGTTTTAATTTATTACCAATATTTTTAAGCATGTTTTAGCTTACTACTGTGAAATACTTGTGACAATTTGTGCACCATTTCAGTCAATCATTAAATTATATTTCAAGTTTCTACTAACTCAGCTTTACAATGAAAGTAACAATTATTTTTTTCCTAAAAAACATTTCTAAAAAAAATCCAAACTTGTCCTTTAGAAACTATTATAAAGGTATCCCTGGTTAGAAGTTCGATTTATTTAATGTAGTAAATAAAATGGAATGTGCAAGTATATTGATTTTATTAATCCAATTGACGTTTCAGTACTGCTACAATGTTATTTTATATATTTTGTAAGACTGATTTATAAACCTCAAATCCTTTTTCATATGAATTACATAACTTCTATGGTAAAATAAAGTGGAAATGAGGTTTTTTTTAACAAAAAATATAGTTAGATACTATGCGTTTCAGTTAGTCTAGTTTAGTGTAAAGCAGTTGGGGAAGGGGAAGCAGGGAGCCTGCAGTGAATTAGACCTTTATTTTTCTATTCATATCTCTTATGGGAAATACCCTGGGTGAATATCCCAAGCATCATACAGAGGGTGTGAAGTGTAATTGGGAGAGTCTTAAGATCTGATGTCTGAAGGAATTTTTACACCCTTCTAATCTCACAGGTTCCAGCACAACATCTAGTTAATTTTGCATTAAGGTAACGGTGTTTATTGTGAATTTAACACAAGAGAAATAATTTATATGCAGAGCTTCTAGCTTTCCTTCAGTTGTACATTATGGGTATATTCAACATGTCAAAGTGTGGCATTCATTAAAAACATTTGGGTCTAATTCACGCCTCTAACCATGACCCCTCTGAGGAGCTTATTTCTTATATGTGACTAACAATGTACACAATGCAAACACAGGTGCAAAGTTAGTTTCATACTTAAGTATGGTCTGGTTAAGGGCCTTCGCAGAAATAAGAAGTGTTTTTATAGTGAAAAGTCACAATATTTTTCCAATTATTACAAATAGTGTAGATTAATTTTGATTCATCTGTAAAATTCTCCACACAGAAATTATTCACTCTCATGCAAAAATGTTCCACTAATTTAAAAATATTGCAGGATAAAAATCAGTTTGCCAGACTGGAGGACTAGATGGACTTGATCAACTGGTTAGAGATTTGGGGGGGGGCTGTGGGGAAGGGTGGCTTGTAAGGTCAGTCTTATAACTTTGGGTATAATAAATGATTTAATTATTCTAACATAGCCTGAAAGTCTGTAATTTATGTCAGATCCACGATATGCTGATTTTTTTCTGAATGCAACTGAAATCTCTTTCAGAAAGATTTACAGTGTTAATAACCTCCAGCTATTTTAAGTCACAGTCAATCTTCATGGAAACAGCACAGAGATTATACAGGGCTTTTTCTTTCCCTGTGGTTACTGCCTTATATTTTAAATATAAGCTGTTTGATGAAAATAGTATTGTACATTCACACTTTGAGAATGCTCACAAGGTTGTGACTTTTCTTCTCCTCTTCCTCTCGCCCCCACCCCCTTCGCTCAAGCATTACATGAGGAAGAAAGACTGTTACCCTGTGTCAGCCAGAACTGAACAAATGGCTTTGGGTTAAACTGATTCAATTGGGAATCGTTTGGCTTCAACTAGATTTCACTTACTGTGAGCTCAGTAGATAGTCCAAAGCAGCCATCCGAGAATGCCTGCTTTTAAATAAGCAAACAGACAACAAGCACATATAGATATCCTTAAGCAGACAAACTGTTTCTTTGAAAATGAGTAGTCACATGTCCCAAGTGATGAACAGTAAAGAACAGGTCCTTAACCCTGCAAAGTGTTAGAAGTCTAGATGAAATCCTGACTTCGGGACATTCTCTAGGGAACATGGTTTGATTTCAGTAAGATCAGCATGTTGCCACTGCTGTTTAAAATAGCTCCAAAAAGCTAACACTGTTTGAATGTGTAATTTTTTCTGCATAGTTATTAACTAAACCAATCATTGTTATCAATTTCTTTCTAAATGACTTTTTCAAATTCAAGTATAACTTTTCTAAGCAATAAATAGCCTCATGTTAAAAAATATGTTGCAACCTTGTTTTCTGTGTTTTACTTAACAGCGTCATAAACATGAGTGCCTAAAATAATGGAAATCTCAGCAGTGAGGGGATGAACAACCAAATTATTTGAAACAAAATGCTGATTTTTCTTTGCACTTCCTTGTAAAATACTTCACTTTTTTCGCATGAAATTTTAATGTTTTTGATCTTCAGAAATCTGATTCACCCAGAACATTGACCACTATAAGAAAGTGTAAATTTAGAAAATCTATGATGTTTTATTGAGCATACCATGAAAAAAGAGTGGCACCAGGAGTGAGTTGCAGATATGGCAGCAACTTCGTCATGTAAGATGTTTTGAGAACTCTCGGTCAATAACTAACCCAACACAAGCCATCTTTTCCCAGCAAACTGTTCGATCACAAAGAGTAGCTTTTGCTTCAACATAATGGTGAATATGTCACTGGGATCCTCCAAGTCTCCCATTACACTTAGGTTAGAAAGATACCAAAACAGAATTTCCTTGACAATCACTTTTTTTAATGTGACTGTAGAACAGGCATCTGTCAATAAGAAAGTGCTCTGTATGTATCATTTTTTGTTGATAGTGCGACTGTTATACTAATTTGCTGAGTGGCTCTAGGAGGAACTGCAAGGAAAGTAGGGGAAAACCTTACCTCCTAGTCTATTCTAAGAGTGAGGAGAAAGACTTTTAGTTCTTGAGAGAGAGAATTTGCTGAAATAGTGAAACTGCAAAATCCTGTCTTGTTTAGCTTAGGTCAAATATTTTGATGTTTTCTTGGATGTATACATGAGATGAAGTAGACGTATGCTATGCTAAAAGTCTTTGAATACTGAAACCCAAGCTACATCATAAATACATTTTGCTTGATCTTACTAATATCCAAGACTGAAGACTATTTCCTCACTTCTTTGAAAAAAATAATTTCTTGTTGTTTTTCTGACTTTTGCGGGGAGAACACATGCAGAATGCTGTGTTCAGACATTAAGGTCATGTTCTGTAGATGGCTTAGCAATGCAGTTGCAGTTAGTTCAGTTCTTACTGGCAGCCTTCTCCAGAAGATCCTGGTTGGAAGATTGTGATTGGAAGAAAAAAATGGACCAAGCTTCACACTATGACTTTCCATCCAGGCAATCAACTACAGTCATCCTACATTGCCCTTTATCTCATTATACCATCTCCATTGTACCTCTTACAGGCTTAGAAGAAGTTAAGAATTTTCCTTTCTCTGTACTTTACAGACAAAACTTGTGATATAATATGCTTTTAGTTGGTTGGTTGGGTTTTTTTGGTAAAGACAAAAACTTTTTTTTTTTTTTTTAAGACCAGTTGCTCACTTCTTGTTGTAGTAATCCCAGGTAGCCAGGTAGCCCTCTGAGTCTCTGTGTAACTTCAGACATCTGGCTGCCAGGTTCCAGCAGTGACCAGGGGAACTACTGCTGACTTATCTAAAGCATGTTTATTCACAATTTGACCTGCTCTAACATTCTATTATTGCAAGACTGTTATTTAGTTTCCTGAAGGCTATTGCCATCTGTGTGTTTCATGGTTTACAGAAATGGAAACATGGTCTTCTTGTGGGCCCTGGTATAATACTTAGGCCATGTTTTTGCAGAATTAGTATCTATACTTGGAGCATTTTAAATGTAAGTTGTGACTATGCACTGAGTTCAGTCACTGTACTACCTGCTAGCATTTTTGACACAGATAGCTTTTATAATTTTTTACTTGCTGCGTAATTAATATGTAACACCTGCACATAAAATCATACTGCCCTAAAAGCACGTCTTCCTGTCACAGTGGTGAATATCAGACATTTATATCAGGAATAATGTTGAAGTTGGTTTATATACATGGAATAGTTTCACCCTTGAGTCGACTGTGTATATAGTCTCCCTGAAAATACTTGATTTCTGCAATGGGGCACAGTCTGCCCAGTTCTGAAGACTACTTTAGGTCAGTAAACAAATTATTTGAAAGCATATGCCAAAATGCGCTTTTTTAACAAGAGTTAAGAGTTTTTAACAGTTCTTCCTCTGGTTGCTCCTATAAACGTCACATCAGCCCAACCATTTTGCTGGTTGAGTCATTCTTTGCTCTACATCTCCCAGTCAGCAGTACTGAGTGTTTTCTGTTGCCTTCTCTTAACTGATAAAGGAAAAGGCTGATGTTTATATTTTCAGCTTCTGCACAACAATAGGGTATTATGGTTTGCTTTCCAGGAGAGTAGAAGCCCTGCCAAACATAAGAATGGGAGAGTGAATACTGCATAAATGAGTTGCCAATTTCTTTTCCTATGAACTGGCAATGTGGTATGCATTAAGACATTGAAGCAGCTGTGGTGTGAATGGTGGATGTTCTTAACCTATATTTGATTTTAATTTCCCATATCTGTGAAGAAATGTGTGGAATAGTTTTGGGTTTTGCCTTTGGCAGTTACAGTATGTAAGCTGTCCTAAAGCTGTATCGGCTTTGTGCAAACACCTTGATGCTCACATCTAGCACAAAATCTGCTGAAATGAATCCTTTTTTAATTTTTTTTTTCCTGTTCTCATCTCCCATAAAATTAAGTGTTTGAATATTGGTCCTGAATAGTTTGTCCTTCTAGGCTGTAGAGAGGGAGGTTATTTTGCCACTGCTGCTTTTATTTGGCATGAAGAAGTCAGAACAACAGCTGACTCGTTTGTACACCGAGTTAATGGGTCTGGCTCTTTAGTACAGTACAATTATCTTGTATAGCACTGACATCTTTTATCTTAGTCCTGATCAAGCTGGTGCAACTTTCTCAGCATAAATACATACATATGTGGATACATCAATTCTTTGTCCTTGGCAGCTACCTATCATGTACTCAGGTTCAGTTCTACCTCGAACTGGCGTCTGGTTTGAGGTAGAGGTATGTTTAACCTGTTGAGTTCCTGTAAATATCTGCTTCTGAACTGCCCTACGTGCAAATTGGCTTCATGGCAGGATATGGCTGTTTAGCTTTGTTTATAGTGTACTACACAGATTGAAAGCATGTCTCTTGGTTAACAAAGTATACTGAACTTCCCATTCTTTACACTGCAAAACATTCCATGTATCCAGAGTACCATTTTGCTGGGTTGTTTGTTTTGTTGTCATGTGCTCTGTCTTTTTGAACTCGTTTCATCAGTATCATTTGATCTAAATTTTCATTTCTTCTAGCACTTTCTGTTTAAGCTCTGGAGACCAAGGCTTCTTTCCAGTTGCTGCAGACAAACTCTACAGCATAGTCCTGGATGTTGTGCTTTGTGTATTTGCTGTCTAGAAAACAGCTAACCCAGGCACTGGGCTCCAGACTCATTCATTTGTATGCAAGGTACAGGTCATGCTGACCTAAGAGTAGCAGGGCAGTGAATGCTGTAACCCTTTAGGCTCAAGCTTTGTCGGTAGAATTGAGGAGTTTGTATAACCAGCATGAAGTGTGGCATAAGGGGTTTAAAACGCTTCTCTTTTTTGTTTGTGTGGGGGGGGGGGGGCTGCCTTTATATTGACTGTTTACTTCCATTTGCACCTGCCTGTTCTAGCTGAGGAAATACAGACTTCACAGTTCTTGCAGAAGACTTGGTATCTGTTTACTTTTTGCCAGTCTTGGAAGTGGCAAGAAAGAAGAAAACTGAGTATTGGAGACGAGGCTGCTGCACTTCGGAAAATCACCAGGGTCTGTTCTGTGAGAAGAGCAGACGGGGCACTGACTTGGAGGAGGTGCACAATAAGGCGGAAAACATAATTCACCCTTGACGTAGTGGGAGAGTGAACAGCAGAGCTGCCTTCATCTGCTGCAGAGTCTTCTTGACTATTTACAATATTCTCTGATCTTCCTCATGATAAATCTTTCTAGCCACTGATATTGTCGCCTTATGGCCTCTGCTAACTTTTCTCTCTTTATGGCCTTTTGGGCATAGATTCTCACCTTCTTAAATAACTTGAAGCTGAAGCAGAAACAATATCAAAATATATAACAGATGCACAAGTGTACCTTGGGGATGGATGTCTTATGGACACAGAACTGTCATCACACTTCCTTAAGCACATTTTTACTGTCTCATTCATCATGCATGTGTGGCTTGCTGGCAGTACACTTGCTCCCAGTGGGGTAAACTTCTATTCTGAGTCCAAACTAGCTGGATACATCTTTCTACCCTGCATGTTAGATTTTTTCTTCCAGTTTGAGGCTTCAGATCTCCATCTCTTGCAAATGATCTAAAGAGCCTACCCATAGCTTTAGGAAGACATTCAAGGTCATTTTGGCAGTGTTTAGAAACAACTGAAAATTGACAAGTTTGTAAGGTCTGTGTGAAATTTACAGGAGTAATATTTTTTTTAAAAAAGATTACCAATGTCTCTGCATAATGGAGTTAGATATAATTATGCAGCCCTAGTTTTAAGTGAAGCTACTACAAATGGAAATCTGAATTAGTTAACTGAGTAGGTAGCTATAAATGTGCCCGAGTAAGGTAAGAACAGATGGCAGTATGCCAATCTGGACTGGCATATACTAGCATAACTGCAGGAGAAAATCTTCATGACTCTGCCCCAATAGGGATTTAAGTACCACTTCTCAGAAAGCTAAACTCCTTATGGAATAGGGAAATCCATTATACAACTGTTAAGCATCATAACCTTACTCATGTGGGTGTTTTGATATGTATAAAAGTATCTTGACTTTTTATTTCTCTGGGATGATTCTCTCAATCTTATCTTTTCTAACTACTTCTAGTGTTTAACCATAAAAATGTGGGGAGGAGGAGATAAGAATCTCTTCTTATTGATTAGCTCTACACTTAACCTCCTGTAAAAGCATGACTAAGGCACAAAAATCTTTACTGTCTTATGTACTGAAGGGCTTTCACCACCACATAGGTATATGGAGTTCTTTCAAGTAACCCAAGAATGGCGTGCAACCTTTCTCTTTATGGCATTCTGCAAAGATACTTTCTCTGAGTCACTTTCACAGCAAGAATTTTCAGGACAATTGTTTGGCTTCTGAGCTTAGTAGTTCTATTAATTTCAGGACAACTACTCTAGATTTCCACTAGAGAAAAAGTTACCTCAGCACCTAGTATTCTTGCTCCTTCTAAGCTTTGGTGTATGTTGGCAGCTAATGGTGGAGAGGTGGAAGGTGACTCTTCTGGATGCCCTGAACCAACCATGAGTGCATTTATTTCCAGGGTCATGTGAAGCAGTTCATGGAGCTATGGGTTATGTACACCCAGCAGATAAGAAGCTGGCTGAGATTCTCCTGTTATTTTCACTGTTGCGCAACCTACAGTAGGACACTTTTTCTATGATGTCTAGCTGTATTAATAGGAAACTGTGAAAGTTTTTACCAGAGTGTTGATATGTGAGTTTATGATATGCTTCTGGTTAAGAATGGCTTGGAGCTGTTTCACATGATACAGGGAAGTACATATGCCATGCTCCCTTAGTTACTGCTGCACTTACAACTCATTGCTACAGTTTCTGGAGACGAATTAATGGGGAAAACTTTCTTTTTAGACACATATGCATTTTTAGGAGTAGTCCTGTCCAGAGCTTTTCTATGCTTGTCAATGTACAGTAACACTAGGAAAATTGACTTTTCCTAGCATATAAGCTCTGTCAAGGTAACAAAGTCCTACAGTAGTGATGATGTAAATTCTGCAATGCCTCACAAATGTCCACATAGCATGAAATGGGGAACACAGTTTGAAACAGGATCAAAACAATATTTTAGCTAAAGGAGACTCATCTAAAGAATGTAGAAAACAAAGATGATGTCTGAGATGCAAGCAGCATTACCATCATAGAAAGTACACCCGAAGATGTGAATGCAGAGAAAGGCAGGAAAAACTTAAAACTGCACATCTTTATTTGGAAGTAAAAGAAATATTCTAGATGAAAAGACTTTGTGTGTTGGAAGCTTCAGTAATTTTTAATCAATATTTTAGAAAAAAAGTTACTGAAATGTTAAGAATGTTCCTATTTGAATGAGTTATATCACCATACCAAATAATTAAACAATTAAAGTATGTATCAAGAGCTTTTGAATCACATCTTTCTTGCAACCACAGTTACATGATTCCTACCTAAACAAAATGACCAGAAGTCCAGCATGGACAGAAACGCAATTAAAATTACCAACTTTTATCACTCTATATGGTGGTGAAAACAATCTATTACACATCCCTTTTGTATTGTGTTACACCTCCGCACATGAATGCTGGTGCTTAAGGAAAAAGCCTATCAATCACAGCAGCAATACAAGACTTTTAAATGGAAAATTAATTTTAGTACAGACCAGGATGTTATCTCCAACACTGTAGTCCCTACAAAGGGGAGATCAAGCTATAATAGAAGCCGTCAACCCCACACGAACCACTTAATCATGTTTATATATAACTTGCATATTAAAAAGCAATATCCAATGTCAATGGCTCAGATTTAAAAATATCTTAATAGTCAGTAACTGACTAATCAATACTACAGTAACAACAGTTTAATTTGAAGAATTCTGACAGCTGGTTGCCTTGATGAGAGCTGTTACCAGGGAGCCCTAGTCCCATGCTGAGAACATCCACAGCATGCTGATTTATAGCAGCAGTGCAGAACTGTTTAATGTCAGCACCTCTCAGCTAAAGTAATAATAAACAGGAATGTTATGGTTTATTTTTCTGTATGAATTGTTCAGGCTCTGTATGGTAAGCACCAACTCAATAGGGGATAATAGCTGCCATTCCCCAGGGAGTTGTAACTGAGGTTTAAGCATTTTTATTGGCAAGGTTACTATATCAAAATGAATCCAGAAGACTTTGTTTGTTCTATTCTCTTTTTTTCTTTCTTTTTGCTTGATTTCTCATCCCATTCTGGAAAGCAAATATAATTCCTGTAGTTCTGAAGGCTTCTTTTACGTTTCAACTGCACTTCTTTTTTGTAGAAATTTAACTGCCTTCCCTTCTTATGTTTAGTGTTGGGTGTGAATTTATTATAGACATCACTGATTAGCTTTTTCACTCCTTCCTCTGCTCCCCTTCATTGCCCCTACAATTTGTAAATGTGAAGTCATTTTGCAAACCTCAAAGATTTGAAAGCAAGCTGCTATTTAGTTAAAAATTTCATGTGAAGAAATGTAATGCATTGAAAGGTTTAAAGCAAACTGGGTTTTTTTGTTTGTTTGTTTCTTCTTTTTTTTTTGGTTTGCTTAATTTACAAGGTTGTCACTTTTTGTACACCTGCAAATTTGAACAAAAGCAATTCCTTAGGGGCAGCACCTTAGAATATATTGTAGCTTAGCCTGCCGTCTTGAATAAGTGGGCTTCCAAAGACTATGAAATATTCACTGCAAGCTAAGTGGAGGGAGAAGTCTTTTCTCAGAAAACTTCAATACTGCTGACTTACCTCTTAGGTACGTGCTGCATTTGGTAAATATAGCCAGACATTGGTAAGATTTTTGCATTGTTATTCCCTTTTTCCTTTTGCACTATGACTTTTTTGTTTTGTTTGGAAATGAAGATAGCAGGTTAGTAACTGGCTAACAAGCAGATGGATATGAAATATTTTCATCCTTGGTGGAAACTGGTGTATCTCTTGAGTACTGCAATGGAGTTCTGCCAGGGCCCATTAAGGGTCAATCCGTAAGCTTGAGTTAGACACTTGATGAAGTGATTCTTTTTTTAAAACAAATCAAAAAGAAAAATCTGTGATTGCACAGCTCTTTTGGTTTACTACTACTTTATGTTTTCTGCCAAGACACTTACATTACCTGTGTGACAATTGTTACAGTTCTTATTGATGGGTATTTGAACATTCCTCTTTTATGATCCTGGGGCACTAAATATACAGCAAGCATATCAAGGAGCAGCTAAAACCACATCTATGCTCAAACTAATGCGCCCTGGCAAAGGTAAGTGTGGAGCATGCAAAAATACACCCCTACACACACCTCCACCTCATGCACCCCTCCAGGAGGCTGTACCCCAGGTACCACAGAAGGAAAAAGCTGCATTAGAAGTGGAAAAGGGGGAAGGTGGTAGAAAGACATGAAAAAAGGAATGTAAAAGTCTGAATAAAAAAAAGTAATGTTTTTTTATGGTACCAATGTAAGACATGGTAGATCAGTGAAACATGTCTCTGGAAAAATATTTCTCCTCCTTCTTAAAGGTGGTTGTCACCTGCATGCAACACCAATGCAGGTGTGATCTGAGTAAGAAAAGCAGACTATTCTTGAAAAAATCACTAAGGATGTGCCTTAAACTATGGACATACTTAATTAATTTCTCAGAACATTTCTCTGGGGAGGGAATTCTCTTTGAAATATTTTTGGAAAGGCAGAACAATATTTCATATACATCCATCAGCAGTTCTTTGTGCTATTTTGGAGATGAGATTGGCCAATTATCTTCCAAGGAGGCAGGACTGGAACTAATGATGAAGAGCATCTTTATTTGGAGATTTGCTCTTTCTCTTGAAATAGCAATTTTCTCAATTCTGTTTCCCTACTTTGAGTACAGGAATCTTGGAAGATTTTTTTTTTTTTTTTTTTTTTTTACCAGCTGAAGAGACTCTGCTGTTCATTTATCTGTTAATTGTCATATCACAAGCTCTGGGGCAGTGACCTGGAGGGTCCACCCTGTGGCAACAAAACTGAGAAATATTGTGTTCCTGGTTTGAGGCAATCTGCTGGCAGAACTGTCCATGGGAACCTCCTGCAGCTGCTCAGTAAATTCGACCCTTTTGTCAATTTCTTGCGGGTACAAGCAGTGAAACTGATGAGATCATCAATTTGCCTTAACAGCTGCAGGGTTCAGAAAGTTTCCGGTTCATGGGAAATTTTTAAAAATGTCTGGTTTGGATCCAAATCAGACCAAAATTATACAACAGGAAGAAAATCCCATCAATCAAAAATCTTCTTTTTGTGGGGGATCCTCTTTGCTGAATTTCCAGGAGAAAACTCCCATGCTCTGCATATTATTTACTATATGTAAAAGCTGTCAGATGAAAATTGATACTATAGTTCAATGTATTGGCTTTTTCACTTTTGGTAGCACCTGTAGCTCATAATTTGCACTTAATCTGTGATGTATCGTTTCAGTTTGGAATTTTAGTGGTTTTCTTCTATTTTCTTTAGAGTTTGTTTTCACTCTTTGGCTCCTTTAAGTTCAAACAATTTAAACCTTTCTGAACATTAGCCTCCAATATTATCATTCCATGTACCACAGAATCACAGAATGGTAGGGGTTGGAAGGGACCTCCAGAGATCCTCTAGTCCAACCCCCCTGCCAAAGCAGGTTCAATCTACACCATATTGCACAGGATAGTGTCCAGGAGACTCCACAACCTCTCTGGGCAGCCTGTTCCAGTGCTCTGTCACCTTCAAAGTAAAGAAGTTTTTCCTCAGGTTGAGATGGAATTTCCTGTGTTCCAGCTTGTGCCCATTGCCCCTTGTCCAGTCTCTGGGCACCACTGAAAAGAGTCTGGCCCTATCATCTTGACACCCACCCTGTAGGTATTTATAAGCATTGATGAGATGCCCTCTCAGTCTTCTCTTCTCAATGCTAAACAGACCCAAGTCCTTCAGCCTTTCCCCATAAGAGAGGTGCTCCATTCCCTTGATCGTCTTTGTAGCCCTCCGCTGGAATCTCTCCACTAGTTCCCCATCCTTGAACTGGAGGGCCCAGAACTGGACATAGTACTCCAAATGTGGCCTCACCAGGGCAGAGTAGAGGGGGAGGATGACATCCCTCGACCTATTGGCCACACTCTTTTTAGTGTACCCCAGGATACCATTGGCCTTCTTGCCACAAGGGCACATCGTTGGCTCATGGTCAACTTGTTGTCCACCAAGACTCCCAGGTACCTCTCTGCAGAGCTGCTTTCCAGCAAGTCAGCCCCTAACCTGTACCAATGTAGGGGTTATTCCTCCCTAGGGGAAGTACCCTACACTTGCCCTTGTTGAATTTCATTAGGTTCCTCTCCACTCAACTCTCCAGCCTGTCCAGGTCTCGCATAATGGCAGCACAGCTTTCTGGTGTACCAGCCATTCCTCCCAGTTTTGTATCATCAGCAAACTTGCTGAGGGTACACTCTGTCCTCTCATCCAGGTCATTGATGAATATGTTGAAGAAGACTGGACCCAGTACTGACCCCTGGGGAACATCATTAGTTACAAGCCTGCAACTAGAATCTGCTCCACTGATCACAACCCTCTGAGCTTTGCCATTTAGCCAGTTCTCAATCCAATCCACCTCACTGTCCACTCATCTAACCTACACTTCCTAAGCTTTCCTATCAGGATGTTATGGGAGACTGTGTCAAAAGCCTTGCTGAAGTCAAGGTAGACAACATCAACTGCACTCCCATCATCCACCCAGTCAGTCATTCCATCACAAAAGGGTTATCTGATTGGTTAAGCATGATCTCCTCTTGGTGAATCCATGTTGACTACTCTTGACAACCTTCTTTTCCTCTACATGATTAGAGATGAACTGTTGCTCATCTCATGCAAGCTATTAGCCCACCTAAGTAGTAAATCCCTTTTAACTCCATCTTATACTTGTCATATGTTTATATCTGCAACCTGCTTATACACTTCATTCAGCATTTGCTAACTCTTTGTCTGACTCATATATATAACCTTAATAGAAAGTACAACAATTTGAAGGTCGCAGCTTGACTTGCAGACTGCTATAAAACCTCATTTTAAACTGACAGGATTACAATACTAGAGAACTAAGCCAATAACTGGAGCATACAATTGACTTTAGCTCACATTACATTGCAGTCCTGTTTGCTGGAACCGGTGTAAAATTTGTCTATAGCTCTCCGAAGGCAGCAAGTCATGAATACAAGATGACCTTTATCTCTAACTGGTAACTAGCAGGAAAAAATAATAGGGAAAAAAAACAACATAGTTATAATTAATCTAATGGCTGTGCTGAAAGTACGAGGAGCAATCCAAGTCAATTTATAGCATTTTTCTTCAATAGTGGCACAATATGAAGCTAATGAATGATTTGAGCAATTTCTGAAATCACTGTCTCTGCAGCCAACAAAAGCAGTTTGAAATACTCTTAAAATCAAGCTAATGGTGTAAAAAACAGAAAAAAGGAACTTAACCTTTGCTTGTTGATTGCATTTATGGCACCATCTTTCTGTTATTCCCTTGTTTTGGAGTTTCTAATGTTCGACTGTAGAAGCAAAGTAAGACTTCTGTTTCCCTAAAGACATATATTGGTTTCTGCAGATTTTGAAACTTTTCTCTGATGTGTCTGAGGTAAGTCACTGTTAGTGTTGGGCAGCAGCTTCCATTTGACAGAAAAAAAAGAAAAAAAAAACCTATCTTCCTTCTATGCTCAGCATTGGAAAAAAAAGGATAGATTCAAATCTGGAAAGGGTTTTACTATGCCTTAAATTTCTAGGGAATACTGGGAATCTGTGACCTACCTCTGGCTGGTTTGTGAGGCATATGCTCCCATTCCTAGGACAGCAGCCTGGCTACTACAGGGCTTAGGACAGGGGTAATACCCTTTAAGCTCTCTTCTTTCCTTTACTGCTTCAGTTTGTGGGTTTGGGCATTATGCCAGTTGTTGAAGAGAGTTACTGGACTGTTGGGAAGTGGTTTGTGGTATGTGTACACTAAATATTTATTCCAACTAGCTTGCAGACAGTCTGCTTAGAGTTAGCAGGAAAGGAAAGAACCGAATTCAGTGATCCAGGTAATGGTTATCAGTCTTCTGTTGATAAATTCCTAAATACATACACAACCATTTATTTCCCTCTGTTTTATGCGCTTGCTTTCACACTAGGGTACTCTACTTATTTTTCAAAGTTTCTGTAACTGGTACCCCTTTCCAAATTTTATTGACTTAACAGCAGATTACTGGAGTATTTTTCTTAGAAAGTGAAGGAAAATATTTTGGAGCTACCCAGTTCTACTAAGAAATCATGCTAGCATCTTTTAGGCTCATCTTATGATAAGACAGACTCATAAGTAGAAATTTTCATTCTTATGAAAGCAGGTGGGAGTCTGTCCACATAAGAATTGTCTTCAGTGCAATAACAAATACAGGCAAATGTAATTATCTCATCTCTTCTAAGGAAGTGACAGTATGCAGGCCACTTCTATGTGTGCTTGCATAAATTGGTATGTCAATTAAAACATTAAAATTTTTAAAAATCAGTTGCATTCACTTTCTTCCCATTTTATTGTTGGCAAAAGACGCTTGTGGTGGAGGGAGGGAAGAGAGGGAGGAAGACAATCAGTTTGCTGTGGTAAATTGTATGCAATTGCAGTACAAAAATGGAGACATTTTTTTTCTTCCTGTTCTTCAAAGGATTGTTTTGGTTAAAATGTCAAAAACGCCCAAGGGCTTACCCTGTGCTGAATGGACTATGCCATCTGTTTGTGTAAGGAGTGACTTGGTATGCATAAACTGTTACCTAGGTGGTAAGATTCTCAGTCTGTCAGCTCTCCTGTCAACTGCTGTCCTTGTTGCAACTGTGACCCCTGAAGGAATTAGTTGCATGATTGACTGACTGATGATGATTGACATCCACACACAATTAACTCTTTAGCTGCAGCCACCATTGAAGGTGATCCCTATGTTTTTACTCTACAGGTATGCTGTTATTTCCACACCAGTGAGCTTGCACAAAGTAAATAAGATTAAGCTGATAAGTGGAAGTCGGACAGAGCTGTGAGATACGGGGTTTGCTCTTAAGTTTAGTATTTTCCATCATTTGCAACAAGGCTGTTTCCTGCTGCACTTTCAAGCAAAGAAAAAAATTGCTGTGCTTAAAATAACTGAGCATCTAGGGTCCAGCTTGTAGCTCTCACAACTAGACTTATCCTGGAAACTTGTTTGAAGGCTAGCACAGTCTGATATCTGCAGTGAAAGTGCTTAGACCCAGTGTCGTTGAATTAAAAGGGACCATGTACAGAATTGATGGAGGTGATGGCTGTTCTATCTCTCTTCGTGAGTTGCTTAGATCAGTGGGTGCAGAAATCTTCCTTCCCTCAACTATTTTCTTAAGGTAATTCTTATCAGGGCAACAGTATTAGTCTAATATCTATGCTTATCAAAAATGACTGTGTTCAGTCTTTGCACAAAATACAAGACTAGAAAAAAGAGTCTTGGGATAGATTTTTAAAGTTTATAATGCTAAAAAGTGTCAAAAAGATCCCTTCCCTGTTTAGGTAGAGACCAAATCTAATATATCTAGATCTTTTTTCTAATATAATGTCAGATGCACCACTAACAAGTACTAAATAACAACCAAGCCTGTCATTGTAATAAATATCTACCAATAGCTTCTCAAACATAACATGACAATTCTCATCTAAGCTGCTAAATTTTTATTCTTCTTCAGAATTCATCTTTAATACATTAGATGTTAAAAGCCCTAATCTGGGGACCCATTTTTCACACTGAATTTTCCCGCCTAATTCATGCATGACCTGAGTTGTTTAACTTGCACTTCCATTTATGTCTTGTTTGAAAGGCAGAGGATCTCATGACTGAGTGACTTTTATGTCCGGGGGCCTGTGTTTGAACTGCTGGAGTCAATGACTGAATTCCAGTTGTCTTGAGAGGAAAAAAGAATATGTAGATTTGTACTCCATTTTTGACATGCTATCGTAGGCATACAGTCAAAAGACCTCTTGTTAAGAGAGTCCATATGGTAAATTTAGATTCTGATCTACAAAGGTTTTCTGATGTACAAAGGGTTCATTGGACGATGTAAGCTGAGAGCAGTGGCCTAAATCCAAACAAAGAACTAAAAACTAAATGCTGCTTTCTCAACACATTTGGCTAAAAATAGATAAGCAGCTTTCTGAAAAATGTAACAAAAAGAATTAGATATTGTCATGTTGGCCATAGTGGGAGTTTATTCTGTATTTAAGTCATTTTAGATTACCTTCTATTGGGATCCTAGGTTGGTGAACAGCTTTTCAGAAATGGGGAATATTTAGCAGGTCCCAACTGACTGTGAAAGCTTTGGCATGAAAACATCCAATGCTTTTATAAGCAAACAATATAATAAATACTGTCTCATTATTTAACCATAAAGCATCTACTAAAGGATTTGTGATGCACTGCCATTAACATATTTTAAGTAAACTGTTTGGAAGGAATATGAAATTGACCATGTGTGTTTACAGTAATATTTGCAAATGAAATACTTTTTACTAGTACTGCTTAACCATGTGGAATGGGGAAAAAAATTGTTGCAGTTATTTGTGTTCTGGCTGCTAAATGGCATGTGTAATTTTTTTTTTATTTATTTTAATTTTTTTTAACAATACTATGTACTTAGAATCATAGTATCTTAGTGCAATTTTCCTGTAGGTTACAAATGACTAAATTAATGTGTGTTTCACATCCCAAGTTTTGAGTAGCTGGATTTAGGCAGAGGTTGCTGAAGACAGTGCTTGCCTGCAATATGAAATGCACATTTTCATTCTGGCTGATTGGAAATTTTCTGCTTGATGGTGAAGAATACATTGACAGCTACATCTTCTAAAACTGGATTCCCATAGGACTTGCATGTCCCAGTAGAAAGTAAGTACTTTGTCTTTCTGCAATTTTTTCCCCACCATCTATAGTATGGTAGATTTCATTGTATGTCAAATTATGGGTACGCTATACTTGAATAAATAAACATATCAATATATTAAAAATATTTAATGCATATCAATGGTCTTAATTAATCTCTGGTAAATATAAAATATAGGACAGTTAAAATATATAGGTAATAGCTCAAACAAGTGGAGTTTCCCAGGAATACTGGTCAAATTCTGATTGCAGCTACCAAAAATAACTTTGTAATATAGGGTTGTGGGAATTCCAAATTCAATAGCAAAATTCAAGCCCTGAAAAATATTGTTTAGCCTCACCTTCTAAGTTTTCTATCAGAATTGACCTCAGTTTAAAGTACAGTAGAAGACATGCTGTCATGTGCCATGCATCTCAAAATTCTGCAAAGAAACAGGAAGAAAGTTGGGATTGAAGATGGTAAGCCTGTTATTGCATTATGCTATATCTTTACAGAAATTATTTTAATAATATAAGTGAAAAATGAAAACCAACAGCCAAGTAAGACTTTTTGCATGGAACTTTATCTGTGGTGTATTTTTGGAAATGCCAAAAGGATGGAGATGACATAAAGTGCCATCTTTATCTTCCTAACCTTCTTTAATTCATACAGTACTCAGCTTTTCACGTAATACATGCTCATGTTTGGAAAGTCTTCCCCACCTTTCCCTCTAAGTGTGCTTACTGGAATCATTAGTACAAAACAGTGTGTTAAGTAACTTGCTTGAAGTAGGGTCTTGGGGGAGGTGGTCAGACTTTGAGGATGGTTATTGTTTTGGGATTTGCTTTTTGTTTTTAACCATAACACTTGAATTTCTAGAACTCCATAGGGTAGAAAAGCTTTTTTCTACTACAATGACATCTGTCTCTACTGATTGTGACTTGGCTTGGCTTCTTGTTTTATGTTTGCAAGAAGAAATGGTGTAGTATCTCTATTTTTACAGCAGCATAACTCTGTTTAAACAAGGTTAAATGTTAGCTCTTTGAAGCAAGAATAGTCTTTTTGTCTGTTTGCATATCACCAGCCCAATTGTGTGTCACCGAAAATGGTTACATGCAACCCTACTGTAATAAATGTCACTTTCAACCTTGTATAGTTAAAACAGATTGTGCAAACAGGCAATTCATAAAATAGTGTACATAACTTTTTTAATTCAATGTCTGCTTTTTCTAAGGTTTTTCAGGCAGTGAGAGAGTTTTCTGTTCTGTAATATGCTGGGTTTTGATGCTTTCCAAGTACCAAATCACACAGAATCACAGAATGATAAAAATATTTCAAACATAGGACAAAGACAGCTGTCTTCCCCTGGAATTATTTTGTTCTTAACTATTTCTGTGAGTTGTCCAACTTCATCTGCCGTAGTGACATATGTGTAGGATAACCCATATCAGTCAGAGCCACACAGATTTGTAAGAGTAGGATACTGTTGTTTCAAAAATTTGTTCTACCTAACTAGGTTTTATCTTGAGCCTTATGGTTCTACGGCTACAAACCCTGTCTTACACTCAGGAGACATGGCACTCTTTAACTTGTCTGGAGTGTTATAATTATTCTTAGCAAAACACATGTTGGCATTATAAGGGCAAATCGTGCCTGACAAATTTGGTGGCCCTATATGACAGTGTTACAGCATTGGTAGATAAGGGGAGAGCAACAAACATCATCTACCTGGACTTGTGCAAAGCATTTGACACTGTTCTGCAGGAAATCATGGTCTCTAAATTAGAGAGACATGGATTAGACTGATGGACCACTTGGTGGGTGAGGAACGGGCTGGATGGTCTCAGTCAAAGGGTTGCAGCCAATGGCTCGATGTCCAAGTGGTGAGCAGTGGCAAGTACCATTCCTCAGGGGACACTACAGTTTAAAATACTTGTTGGTGGCATGGATGTTGGGACTTAGCGCACCCTCAGCAAGTTTGTTGACAACACCAAGCTGTGTGGAGTGGTCAACATGCTGGAGGGAAGGGATGCCATCCAGAGGGACCTGGACAGGCTGGAGAGGTGGGCTTGTACCAACCTCATGAAGTTCAACAAGGCCAAGTGCAAGGTCCTGCACATGGATTGGGGCAATCCCAAGCACAAATACAGGCTGGGTGGAGAATGGATCAAGAGCAGCTCTGAGGACAAGGACTTGGGAGTGTTAGTTGATGAGAAACTCAATAGAAGCCAGCAATGTGCGCTAGCAGCCCAGAAGGCCAACTGTATCCTGGGCTCCATCAAAAGAAGCGTGGTCAGCAGGTCAAGGGAGGTGATTCTGCCCCTCTACTCTCATGAGACCCCACCTGGAGTATTGCATCCAGCTCTGAAGCCCTCAACATAAGAAGGACATGGACCTGTTGGAGCAGGTCCAGAGGAGGGCCACAAAGATGACCAGAGGGCTGGAGCACTTGTCCTGTGAAGACAGGCTGAGATAGTTGGGATTTTTCAGCCTGGAGAAGTGAAGACTCCAGGGAGACAGCTTTTCGGTATCTGAAGGGCACCTACAAGAGCGCCCACAAGAAGGCTGGAGAGAGACTATTTACAAGGGCATGTAGTGATAGGATGAGGGGGGAAGGCTTCAAACTGGAAGAGCAGAGATTTGGAATAGATGTTAGAATAAAATTTTTCACTCTGAGGGTGGTGAAGGACTGGAGCAAGCTGCCCAGAGAAGCTGTGGACACCCCATCCCTGGAGGCATTCAAGGCCGGGCTGGATGGGGCTTTGCACAACCTGGTCTAGTAGGAGGTGTCTCTGCCCACGGCAGGGGGTTTGGAACTAGATGATCTTTAAGATCCCTTCCAACCTGAACCATTCTATCATTCTATCATTCTATCATTCTATTTACAGAACTAAATTAGGACCAGAGTTAAAGCACTGAACAGAAAAGAATATGAGTCAGAAACTTAAGCTGTAAGGAAAAAGAAATGAATATTTGAATAAAAGATTATAGAACTTGCATGAAAGAATGTAGAAAAAATAGACAATTTGAGGAAAAGAAGAGATTTTCAAAGAGAAAACACCACATAGAAGGCAGCAGGGGAAATGAGAAGATGAAGTGTAATGCTTAGATGTTTTCTTTTCGGAGGGAGAAAAGAGCTACAGAAGTTAGTTTACATAGAAACGTATAGTGTGTTAATGTGTTGTTTGTTGCAAGTATACTAACACTACAATGGCAAAACAAAAAATAGAGAATCAAACAACAAATTTATATAACACCTATGGAAGAACCAGAAAAAAGTCATAGTTCTTGTTTGTATGTCTAGACTGTATTGGTTCTTTATTCAGCAAAAAGAAATGCCATTATAAAAGCTACATGTGTGAAACCACACAGCTATTATACACTGGAGAAAACTACTGCAGATAACTGAAAGCGGTTACATTTTCTCCTGGCAAAGGCAGCACATTTTTCATAGAAAACTGCTCTTATCTTGTGCTTTCTTTAGACCTGCCCCACAAATAAGACTTTGGAAATAACTAATAAAATTTCTTGTGTTACCTTTAAGGTCTATTTTAAAGATAATAATGATATCAATAGAAATATTTGTTTGATTGTACATTAGTTTGTTGTACAACAACCTCAGTTTAACTTTCCATCTTTTTTTCTAGGGACAATGACAAAATGTGTCGCCCTTAGTCCCAAAGGAACCAATAACCTTCCCATTCTTAGCATCCCCCTCAGCAGCACAGGTATTCTTTCAATCACTGTTCTGCATTTAAGTTAATAATATTAACCACTGTTTCCATCTTTTTCTTACACTGAAGGATAGATTACTTCTGTTTCAGATCTAAAGACCTTGCTTGTCCAAAAACCTTTCCCCCTCCCCATCAGTTAGTTTATTAAAACATTATTTTGCCTGCTAAACTTTTAGCCTGCATGCATTTACTTGATCCAGCTTGGGATCAGAAGCCCAAGAACTCTGTTAGTACAATGGTTCCTTTGGACTTACTGCATGTTCTGAAAAAGCAGAGTAGGCCAACTGGCTTGTTTCGCCAGCCTAAGCCACTTGGTGTCTTCTTTGTGGATACTTCTACCTTTCTGTTAATGACTTGTTTAAACAGTTTGAATGTGCTTAAATTCCACTGGCCTATGCCTGCTTCAGAAGTTGAATTAGAGTCCCTACATAGCTTTTCTGGTTTACTTGACATTGGACTAAAATGCTATTAATGTTATTAAGTTAAAATGTTATTAAGTTAAAATGTTAAATTGAGTTAAAATGTTATTAAGTTAAACCAGTATATACTCCGTAGACAGCAGCTCCTAGAAAGAAGGAATAAGGAGAAGGTAAAGCACAAAATTTAATAAGTGTGCGGGAAAGAATAACAGAGGCTAAAAATTCTGGCACAAAATAAGATGAGGGGATCTAAGAGAGAGCACAACCCACAAGAAGATAAATGAATGCAGAGTACCTGTCTTGGGGCACTGTTTTAGCAGCGTCTATGAGTAGCTATAGCTGTGTAATACTGAACAGCATGAATCTTCATCCTTCTCACCCCTTAGAATATTTCTTTGAAAATATATTGATAGTGTATTTATTTACAATGATACTTTATGAACCTAAACGCAAACTGACAGTAATGAGCAATTGGTGTCACTAAATCCATTTTTATGTAAATTACCATATTCAGAAAGCTGTAAGGGTAGTTAATGAACCTTGCTGATGTTCTTGTTAGAAATGCCTGACTTAGATCCTGATCTCCTCTTTAAGCCTTGATAATGATCATGCCTTCATAGTTTAATGTGTTTATTGTTTCCCTTCATGATACTGTAATTATAATATTCTCTCTCCTCTTTTCTTCTTTTTTTTTTTTTTTTAAGCATTTAGCAAACTGGCTTGCAGAAATAAAGAAATCTTATGTTTATGTTTGACTTCCTGTTTCCAAATCTAACTCTTTTTGTGGATCTAACAGGAACAAAATGATGGTCTCTCACAATAATGGAGAAAATTCTAATGTTTTCCCCATGATTTATTTCTTAAAAGAAAAAAAAAATCCATTGCTCACCTTAAGAAGAAACTTCCTAAGCCTTTTCTATCAAAACAACTTTAGGTAAAATTAGAAATTAGTTGTGGTGAAAAACAATTACAAAATAATGAGGAACAGGAAAAATTGTTTACATAGAAAACACGTGAAAGTAATACATGTTTATGTCCCAGTTGTGAACTCACCTCTCAATTCCTAAGTTAGTGTTTTCCTCTTAAGTAAATGATGGCCTGGTATTGTGGGGACCTGTTTTACCTTCTAAGTTTTACTGCTGGCTCAAAGCAAAAACATAGGGAAATAATTTTTCGGCTCTATTTCTCCATATAGAAATGGATATATTGCTAAAGGTCTCTTTTATTGTGCTTTTTGAGATGTACAAATGAGCAGCACTATACAGAAGCTGCTGTCATATGATGAAATGTTTGCACATTTGTAAGGGTCTAATAAGGTATGGGTTGACCAGGAAGCTGCAACTGCCTGCACGTGTTGCCTGTCACCACACCAGCCCAGGACTTGTTTTGCAAAAAACTGCAAACTAATATGTATGTGAACAGAACTTTAAGCTGTCATTGTGACTACTGTCTGAGCATTTGTTTGTTTACAAATAAATGCATTCATAATACATAAAGTGAATTGATAAATGCTAATAACAGCTATTCTAAGAATACACAAATTTAAAGTTCAGGTAAGGGCATGGAAGAAGCGGGAGACAGAAACAGCTTGTTAAGAAGTTTTTAATTGCTGTTGTTGATAGATTGATTAGCAGTTCTTGAACATAGATAATGCTTGTCTCTGGATATTTGTGCTTTCTCAAATCTATTCTCAGTTACCGGGGTTGTTCTCAGCTCAGATGCTGTGGGACAGCTAGAACCAGTATGGCACTCCACATTCTTTTTCTCCATTGGAGCTCTTGTTTCCTTTCATTTAAGCAATTTCAGGAAGAAAAGAAGGAATTGCAATGCTGTGGGAGTCTCCATATGAATCCTAGTGAAGGCAGTCTCCTCTGCTGTCAGCCAGGTGCACGGCAGGGAGGAGTTGTGTCACAACTTTTGCAGCAGAAACCTCTAAGGTTGCAAAGCAACCAAATTAACATGTAATTTCTTTGGAAGGCTTCAAAACGAGTGAATGTGTATTGAGTAATTATTTAGCATAATATAAGACATTCTTTCCTATCCTCTGTCCTTCTGTCTGTAAATTTGTCCCCTTGACCAGGCCTTTAATGGAGAAGAAACAGGATCAGTACATTCAAAAATCTGAAGTTGTCTGCAAAAGGATCAGTGAGGGTTTTGGACAACATCTGTGTCTTGAGACATCTGTGAGCACAATAAACTACTTGCTGCAGCAGGGGGAAAGACAATATAGAGGCATGGGTAGCTCTGCAGTAATTCAAATTCATGTGATCTGGTGTTTTTTTTTTTTTTTCCAGGATGCCTTTTATTCCTGCAGGTAGCTGTGGCTAATATTGTTGCTTATTTGTATTCAAAGCAAACCTAAAACAACTAAACCGCATCTGCCAGAAAATGCATTTTATCTCCTTCCTGTCCCCATACAAATAGTGGAGCTTATCTTTGAATTCAGCAGCCTCCTTGATGTCTGTTCATTTAGCAGAGTATTTTATAACTCAGGTTAATTGAGGACATGGTCTATGGTTGACTCAAGAGTTGCTTTAATAAGATTATGTTTATTAAATTGATTAAAGAACTGTTTGTCCCTATAATCGACTATGAGAATGTTGTTTGTGGTATTAGAAATGGATTAAGATACACTCAGCCAAATTAAACATTTTGTGTAACAAGTTTTATTTGTGGAGAGTAATACTGCTGGGTTTTTTGTGTGTCTTTTTTCGCTTGCACTAGTACATCTTAGAGGGCAGCAATTTCTGGATTTCTTTTGCTCACAGGGATTCATTGTCCTCTGTTAATCTTTCTACCTGGCAACTGCTTGGTGTGTTGCAGCATGGTGGTGCATCAGCAGCGGAAATCAGGCAGGGATTCCTGGCTTTCCAGATCCCAGGGTCAGCGAGCACAACGCGGCAGTCGGTGTGCCTGTAGGGAGCTGTCAGCAGGACCTGCGTGAGGATGCTCTGACCTGCTTTGGTTGTTTAACACTATGTGAAGCCTGGAATTCACTGTGGGCAGGGGAGTTTTTCATTACTACTGGATCCCTGGGCGGAGTCCCCCAGGGCTTAGTGCTGGGGCCAGTTCTATTTAATATCTTTATCAATGATCTGGCTGAGGGGATCGAATGCACCCTTAGTAAGTTCGCAGATGACTCTAAGCTAGGTGGGCGTGTTGATCTGCTGGAGGGTAGGATGGCTCTGCAGAGGGATCTGGACAGGCTGGACCGATGGGCCGAGGCCAATGGTGTGAGGTTCAACAAGGCCAAGTGCCGGGTCCTGCACATGGGTCATGACAATCCCATGCAACGCTACAGGCTTGGGGCGAAGTGGTTGGAAAGCTGCCCAGCAGAAAAGGACCTGGAGGTGTTGGTGGACAGCTGGCTCAATGTGAGCCAGCAGTGTGCCCAGGTGGCCAAAAAGGCCAACGGCATCCTAGCCTATATCAAGAATAGTGTGGTGACCAGGACTAGGGAAGTGATCATCCCCCTGTACTCGGCACTGGTGAGGCCCCACCTCAAGTACTGTGTTCTGTTTTGGGCCGCTCACTACAAGAAGAACATTGAGGTGTTGGAGTGTGTCCAGAGAAGGGATACAAAGTTGGAAAGCTGGTGAGGGGTCTGGAGTACAAGTCTGATGAGGAACAACTGAGGGAACTGGGGTTGTTTAGCCTGGAGAAGAGGGGGCTGAGGGGAGACGTTATCACTCTCTACAACTACCTGAAAGGAGGTTGTCAAGAAGTGGGGGCTGACCTCTTCTCCCTGGTGACAAGTATTAGGATGAGAGGAAATGGGTTCAAGTTGTGTCAGATGAGGTTTAGATTGGATATTAGGAAAACACTTTTCAATGAAAGGGTTATTAAACATTGGAACAGGCTGCCATGGGAGGTGGTGGATTCGCCATCCCTGAAGGTGTTTAAAAAACAGATAGATGTGGTGCTTGGGGACATAGTTTAGCAGTGGTTTTGTCAGGGTAGGTTATTGGTTGGACTTTATGATCTTAAAGGTCCTTCTTCCAATCTCAGCAATTTTATGATTCTATGACTCTATGACACTCTTCATAAGAAAAGCAGAATAATGATCAGATGTGAGGAACAGGCCTTCCTTGGGACCACTTGAGACAGTTCTACTCACTTCACCTTCTAATGAATTTCTGGTTCCTCTTGTGCAAAGTTGTCCTTTTCCCGGGGCTTTCCCTAGTTTTATTCTTTTACAGTTTTATAGGAAGCCACAAGTTCCATCCCAGAAAAGAGGCAAAGAATTATTTCAAACTGAAACAGCATTCATAATTTTCCATCTCATGAAAACCCAATTATACCCACGAAATTAAAGCCAACCCAAAAAAAAAAAATTATTTGATGCAATTTTTTTTGAGCTTTAAATTTGTTACTGACATTAACAAAAATTACCCCACATAAAGAGGAAGGCAGAATATTTTTGGAAGCTTGACAAGTATTGAAGGTGAAATTGCATTTAGAAACACAGCTCTGCCACAGTGGAGGAAAATCCAAAATATAGATAACCCTCTCATCATAACTATGAAGTGTTAGGTTGCTTTTTTCCCCAATAACTCACAATGCGGTTAATACTTGCTCTCACAGAAAAAAATTACTGCTGTTTCTTCTCCCATGAAATTTCTCTGTCCTAAGCCAAAATGATTTTCCAGGCACACAGATGGTGGTTACTTGCCTATGTTGGTTATCCGCAGACATATGACTGCAGCCAAACTTCAGATCAGAGAAGAAAATTGTTCCACGCTGGCTATTAATTTGGTACTGGTGCGAAATTATGGGACCAATTATGGAAGCCAAATCATTAGGCTCAATTATTAGAAATAAAGTTTACCATTTTGTTTACCCTTGACTTGTCATAGCCAAGGTTTTACTTTTGACACCAGAAACTGCGTGTTAGAAACCACTTGAAGATTTTAATTCAGGAAGATAGAAACAGTTTTGTGAAACACTGCAGAGCGATCATGTACCATAAATGTACTTCAAAGTATAAAGAAATACAAATGCTCAAGATTAAGAAATCTCTAACTAGGATATAAAAAAAAAAAAAATACTGAAAAGCTAACCAGAATTAAAGAAAAAAGCAGACAGAAGACTCTGAAATGGTAATCAGGGGCTTTTGTGTGACTAAGAGCTATTGTGAGTTTCTCAGTCAAGCAGAGAATTAGGAGAATTTTATTTTCCACATTTTGAATATTTGCTTGATTAAAAAGAGAGTTTTTAAGTTTATTGTCTATATATAAAACTAGAGAGAATGGCTGTGAGATTTTGCCACTAAAAAATGGTAAAAACGAAGTGACTGATGACTAACAAGATCTCAAAGATCTCCTTAAAACAAGAATGGATTTAAAGACACTAATGGTATATTCTCAAGTCTTCTGCATGTAGAACTCAGTAATTCAAGTAGGATGTGCACGGAAACCTCTTATGCCAGAGTTTTGATGGCAGTCACCAACCAGAAAATGTCTCCATTCAATTTTATAACATTTAGGAAGCTGGCAAATGCTAACATTTCTAGTTCTCAAAAACTGTATGAATAGTATTATTCTACCAAATTGTTGTCTACTCCTCATCTTTAGACAAGGTGAAGCCACAAGGCAGTTGCAGAGCCTGAGTGCTTCCTCCTAGTGTGTTCCAAATGGCATCTGTATAGAACATTTCCCAGCTTGCCATGTGTATGCCCACACTGCCCAAAACCATATTTGTTGAGACGAACTCTGCTATCTAAAATATCAGTGCATCACAAGTTGGAAAACGCTGATTGGTTTTTAAATGTCAACTGTTTCAATAAGCGAATGTATCAAAGTCAAAACTTTGGAGACAATGCATGTGTTCCCAAATTGCTCCAATGTTATAAACATACAGAATTGGCTAGGAAGGTAGAAAGAGTCACATAGCATGTTTAAGTGTCTACCGTTTTTTTTTCCCCATTTACAGTTCTTTTCTTCCCAGTATAACATCCTCTTTCCCACTTGGTGCACTGTTTTAATATTCTTTTTTTTTTTTTTCTTCAGTACTTTCCATATCCAATATTCTTCTCTACCCTTATGCTAAGTTCCAAATTGGTCAGGAAAACTAAAAATGCAGACTAGACTGGCATATATTTTGAAAGACTAAAACCCCTTGACCTTCAGAGGTGGAACAAGTAAAGTTTTGGAGAGCCAATACTAACTGCCCCTCAAATGTAGTGTCACTGTACTTTTGTTATCCCTTTTCCTTGTTTTATTGCACAGCTTTTTTCCTTTGGTGTTTCAGTGCTTCAACATTTATAGTCCAAACATGATAGAATGGACTATGAGCTGGTAAGGGAGCTGCCACTCAGAATTTCTTCTGCCTCACTGCTTATTAAGCAACCAGTTTTTCTTAGAACCCTCATATCTATCAGGTTTGGCTCTGCTGGAAAAGTCATGAGCTTATGATATCTGAATAGGCTTTAAAATTCCTATAATGTAATACATTCATTCCTCTGAATTCTTGTTATATTATCTTATGTCAGAATAAATCTTTGTAGTCTGTTCTCTATTTTCCGAGATGCTTAAACTTGATCAAAAAAGAGGATGTTAACCCAAAATATTTTTATTTCCTTTTTCCTGTGGAACACACATGAAACATATGCTCATTAGTTACAGGAACTAATTTAAATGATAATGTTTTCAAATGGCCAACATCAAATAAACTTAGGGAGTAAACATCAGTGCAACATGGTAAACAAGCTATGAAGTGCAGCTGAGTGTGAAGATGATTATCAAGGGACAGGATTTGTGAGTACTGGGCAAGTAAACCAATCTACTTTTGGATAATAATGTAATTTCCTCATGCAATATGCCAGATTACTTCTCCCTCAGCTCTGCTCTTGCTGCTCTCTTTCAGTAATATTATCCATTTGGTGCACTCAATTCCGGAGCCATTGCTAGCTAGTGCAAAGACCATCAAGCTGCACATGTGTGCACATGCACATGCACACACCGCTGCTGGTATTAAATTTGCTAGTTGCTTTTAGATGTTCACAAAATCCAGAGTAGTCATTAATTTGTTTTGTCAAACAGAAGCCACTAAACTGCTTGTAAACCGGGGCACGCGAAGGGCAATTAATCTTTTCTCTCTCAGTAGCAAAGATATAAATGTTGTTACAGCGCTTAATCAGAGGAACTTTTATTGTATTTGTCATCTTGTTTTAGTTGAAATTTTTGTAGAGTGTACTTAATGATTAGACACTTAATTCCTTATTTACTTAAATTCCTTATTTATTTACAGCGTTGTGCATGATCTCTGCAATGTCACATTTTGTAGCCAAGTATGAAGGCATTGGAAGATATTACTGATGGATTTTCTTAGGTTTTTCTTGATACATGTTAAATTCTTTAAATTGGAATGTTAATCTAATCCACATTTTAAATGTTTCTACTTACGATGGGCACTTTTTCTTTCTATCAGTGGGACAGGTGTTTGTAAATACATGCATTTACTCAGCTCTTCTCATCTGCTGAGCTCAGTAAGTTTTCAGTGCCAATTATTTAACGTTAGAAGTCATTCTTACTAAATTAATTCTACAGATTTGTGAGATGAGGCTCTTTTACTCCAAATAGATTGTGATACATTTGGGGTACAGTGTGGATTTTCAGAGCAATGATTTTTTTTTGCAGTAACTTGGCCTGAATAATGCAGAAATAGAGGCAGTGGGTCCATGATGAGATTAAAGCGCGGCGGTTTTTTATCTGCATTCTGAGAAGAAAACCATTAGCAAAAGAGTATTTAAAATGAGTAATGCACCCAAAGCCAATTCCAAATTCCTTACTTTCTAATACTTGTGGGGTACCCACCTGAGAGAAAGCAATTTTCAACCTGATTTAAATTTGGGGTGCAGTGCCTGATACAGGCAAAGCAGGTTAGATACCCCAGGCAGGCTACATTTCAGCAAGCCACTGTAACTATACAGCAGCAGTGAATGCCGGGTCAAGTCAGCCCAGGGAAAGAAAGCCAGACCTGCTTTTTCTCAGTTGTGGAGGATGCGTCATCTGGGAAGGAACTCCTTCTCAGATGTACACCAGCTCAGCCCTGAACCCCGGGTTGCTTGCACCACCTAACACACAGGATTAATTACTTCTCATGGCAAAGCATGTCTCTCCTTCGCTGTTTGCAAATACAAAATTTCCCAAGGAAACAGACCTGATACACACAGATGGTATGAGATTCAGTCAAGGGCCAGTGGACAATTAGTCTAGCATTGCATGACAAGTCAAAGATAAAAGCAGGTGTTCCTTGCCAGTAACAAGCCTGGTTGCCACCTTTCTAGTTATTGCATATTTAGGGACCACTTTTTAATACACTGTTTGAAAATGTTAAAAATGCCTTCTACTTGATATTGGTGAATTTAGAAAGGCATTGCTTACAGTTATTTCCCTTCTGTATTTGTTTCACAGAGAGACAACCTGATGCTCTGGGACACTGGCTCGAAAGCTGAGGACTGAAAAATTATACTGGAGATAATTTTATTGATGTCGTGGTATATTTCCCAAACTCTGCTTCTGTAATTGCAATAAGTGCATGCAATGGCACGGAGTGATAGAAGATATACAGGTATTATATTTGTTATGATTTGTAAAAGATATACCTGGCTTGTCTTGCGGTGTAACTCTCCCAAGTCTAAAAACTTTATTCCATGCTACCATCTCTACTGCTCTAAAAACAGTAAACTAAGCATGTATTTAAACTTCCATGTACCTAATTTCTTATTTTGGAATAATTTTCCATGTGCATCAAGAAAAAAATTGTTCCTTTTCTTTTCTTCCTTCTATTTCTGCCTAGATGAAACGACTAAATTCTGTTCTTTTCTAAGAGCAGATCGAAAGAGACATTGATCATCCAAATAACAGATGAGTCAAAATATAGTCTGATTAACAGATTGTAGAATTCTAAGAACACATACAGCTCTTAGTAGCCTGGATTTGATCTTAAAAATATTAGTATTTTTAATTAATTAAGAGGATCGCTAAGACACTAATCGTGTAGCAGTATATCTGACCAGAACAGTATGGATCAGACTAGAAAATCCTGGCAATGGAAATCCTGCAGACATAAGCAGTCAGTATTACTAATGCAAGCCATAACATTTAATATAAAAATTTGCAGAGAGCAAACCCGAGTATCAGGGAAGGAATTGCTGCTTTAATAACCCTGGGTCCTTTTTGTATACAACCTTGCTGCCTCTACAGACCATCTGAAAATATTTTTGTAAACACTGAATTTTACCTGATTTACACCGCCATGATTGTTCCATTTGATAAACAGTCACCAATATGTAAACTGTAATTCACGAGGTTACAACTTAGCTTGCTGTTTTAGCACTTATCCTTTGAGGATAGTCAGGTATTTTTTTTAGATCTCTGAGGGGAGAAGTTTGTTGGTTTTTGTTTTTTTTTTTTTATGGAAAGATGTCACACCTCTTGTTTTGCATCTAGTGCGCTCAGACATTACTGAGCTCTGCTTAGAAGGCAGATTGCAATGTTTTCAATTTGAACCTTCCTTTTGCACAGGGGCGCGTGAAAAGGGTACAGATCAGGATCCAGCATAAAGTGGAACTGTTTGTATTTTAAAGTGGAATTCTTTTTTCTGTGAAGAATTATTTTTTTTGTCATTGTTTTGTCGTTTTGGTGGACTCCAAAAAGTCCTGGTGGACACTGCAGGTCATATTTTCTGAGGATGACAGGGCAGTAATGCAAGCCCTGCATTGCTCAGTGATAAATGGTCTCAGTTCATTAGGCAAGATTCCTTTATTCCAAGTGCTGCAAACCACAGAAAGTCAGTCCTCAATCACTACAGAGATGTTTGTTCACCTTGTTCCACGTTCACTCTGACTATGAAAAATAAGTCTGCTTGAGAGCACATAGCAGTGTAATTGACTATGGAGCAGCTGTCATAGGGGTTTTGCTATAAGAAATCATATTAGCTTTCCTTTTAAACTTGTTCAAGGTACTAAGTCATTGTTGACACTCAAAATTCGTACAATAAAATACCTTTTTTTAAAATAAAAACCCACACAATATGGAGCTTGGCAAATAACTAATATCAAATGTTTGTCATGCAAATTATGTCCATTTGTAAAAGTGACTTACAAAGGGGAGGAAGGAATGCTAGTTTCCTACCTTTCATTCATCTTTGGTTTTTATAGGCTATCTAAAGGTCAGGGAGAAGGCTTTTTTTTCTTTTCTAAGCAGGATTAAGCACAAGTTACTGGAAACATTTTTTTTTTATTATTTTAATGTGGAAATAGATGTGGTATTTTTTCTGGCAACCGTTATCAATGCTGCCAATAAAAGGCCACTTCCTGGAAACACTAGTTCTTTCAGTGGCTGAATAGGAGGGATTTTTAGTCATATTATTCTCAATTAGTGCAAGTGCATTTTAATATGGCTGTAGGTGTGTTTATTCTGAGATGTGGAGGTAAAGACTATCGTGAAATACTCTTTTCAGAAACTTACAGGACACCCCATGACAGTGTTGGGTCTTGGTTTGCCCTATCTGTTCTTTAATTCTTTCAGCTGAAAAAGTCCTTTTTCCACAAACACTGTTAATCCAGAAGAAGTTAGCTGGAATTAGCCTTCTTTGAAAAGTCCGGTCCCTTTGGTATACACTGCAGAATATTGTTTTCAACGAGGGATTCGGACCTCTTAAATATTCTTCACAGCAGTCCAGGATTACCAAAGTCTCTTGCCTAAGTAAACTACAGACCAGCTTGTGAAAGTGGCAACAAGCAAACCGCAGAGGCAGAGGAAAGATGCAGCTTCTCTCTCTTGTGGAAATACATAGGGGACAGTGAATAAACTGGGCCACGCTGATCTTCAGGATATGTAGTAAGGGTTGAGGAGGTCATTGTGGAATACCTTCTGTCTGGACTTAACTGCAAATAAATGTTGCTTAAAATAAATTGGAGAAGGGAGCACAGCCCAAATTAAAAACAACTAGGTTCTGCATCTTCGAGTATGTACTTTGCATGAGTGCTTGGTTTTTGGGTTTATTTCCAGCCTGCCAGCTGTATCTCATAACTAAGCCACAGGGGCTGGGTGCAACATGTTTGTACTGATCCAGCTACAGCCTAGGAAACAGTGACAGGGTTCAGGGAATCTAATTATATCCTTATACTCGCTTGTTGTTGTGGTCAAATATGAGGCTAAGTAGGACTAAATTGCAACGTGGCTGTCATAAACGGAACAAGATTTGTTCTCTTTAGAACTGGTCATTGTCAAGTAAACCCATTTAACTTGCTGCCTCAGTGTAGTCCAACATGGTAACATTTCACAGTAAGTGCCTGGATGAAATGGAAACTAATGGCCCATTAGTACTGTGACGTCTAAACCCCAAGAGGAGTGTAATTTTTTTTGTTCATTTGGTTAGGCTCAATTTACATCAAAATTTAACTGTGAATAATTTACATTTTCCATAGACAGTTTTGATAGTCTTCATATTTTGTTTAAATTCCATAAATAACCAAGTGCCTTAATTCTGTGCATATTCAAACACATAAATGCCCCTGTTTCTCAAAGTTCCCTCTGATTCAAGCCTCTGTTATGATGGTCTTCTGACAATACAGTGCGGTAAACTGTCTCGTAGCCGATTTAAACACTGTATCTTTCTTTTGGCTGCACTTTCTAAAAATACTTTTGACACCAGGTTGCTATGTTTAGGATTGTAAAGAGGGTGGAGTGACTCATTGAAAGTCTAATTCTACCCATTATAATCTTGCCTCCTGGTTTATACTATTTTAGAAGTGTTATTTGATCTGGAAGATCATTCTGTAACCTTCAGATTACTGCTGGGTGACTTCTGCAGAAAAGGAATTACCAATGCATTAAATTTGAATTAGCTTTGAGAAATCATGCAGATGTATGCACAGAACATTACAGCAATGCTGTCTCCAAGGCACAGCAGAATTGCCTTTATGCAGTTTTAAAGAATCACTTGAGCAACCCTTAAATTGCACACATGATGAAGCTGAGCCAGCATCTTTACTTGGGAAAAAAAAAAGCATGCATATACACATACACAGAGCAAATGTAGCTTTGAGAGTTGTCTTTCGGGGAAATCTGATCACAAACGGACTGCTGCTGAGTGGGCCATTTGGGCTCAGACCTGTTGTATTGGAGAGCACTACTGCACATACTGCAGAAGTGTCACTTAGACTAATGATTATGAATTATGCAGAGGGTCACATCCTCTTAGTTACAAGTCATTTCCACAGTTTCCCTCTAGACTGCCTAGCCTAGTTCCATTTTTTTCCCTTTTAGCGTTGCTAGCAAATAACACACAGAATGAATGCCAAGACCTTCATTTATTGACATTTTATTTTTCTCCCGTAACTTCAAGTCGGTAAAATGACTGAACAGTTGGAGGCGGGGAAAGGGAGCCAGCTGCTATTGGTGGATTAGGAAAAAGCTCCCTTCAGTTCAGTAGGTCATTTAGGAAAGTAGGACAGTAGAAAGCTGTAGAAACTGTGTGTTTTGCTGCAGGCTTTGGATCCCAAACATTTATGTCAAAAACCTTAGTTCTGCACCTTCCCAATTTGGTAAAAAGGCTACAGTTTGGCATATATTAAAAAAAGCATTGTTGTTTTGTAACTACTAACCTGACAGTAGTGGGGTGTGTGACCACCCCCTGTGTTAGTGCTAGCCAGAAAATCTACTCTCTAGATGAACAGGAGTGCCAGTGTGGTTCATGAAGCTGCTGTGGTTCAGGATGTGTGAAATGTACGGTAAATACATTCTCTGCCATGGCTGAGTATATCTCGCGCATCCTTGACATGGAATGGGAACACGTCACGTTTGGAGGGCAGCAGCTAAGCAGCAAGCTGTGGCAGCTGGGAAGATGAAAGAGTGCTTAGAGAAGAGCGGATGGGAGGATGTTTTCCTGCCCAGGGACTTTGCTGTTCTCCCAGTGATGCTGGGTACTAGGGGTAAGGCTAACAGCAGTGTCCGGCTCCAGGAGGTTCCTCCCTCACAAGCACTAAAGGAGGAAATGGACTGTTGGCTAGAAGGATACTTGCTTTTCTTAAAATGAATATGCCTCTTTCTAGCCTTTCTTTAAAAGTTGGTTAATGTAGTAGAAAGCGTAGTTCACCCCTTAGCATTACAGAAAGCTCCTCAAACTGTAACACTTGGATGGTAATACTTGCCTTTAAATACCTACCAGTCTTATTTTCCATTAGAACTTGAGGAAAATTCTTCAGGAGGTGTAAGTGTTTCTATGTACCATGCATTCAGGAAAGAAAAAGACAGGGAACTTTTCCCAAAGCTTTATTAATATGTGGCCATATTTAATATTAATACCTGGGAACAAAATCTTTCATAACACTCTAGGAAAAGTTCTGTCTTGCAAGAGTGTCTAAAACGCAAGTTATGTTTGATTCATAAGATACTTACTCTCTCTGATGTCAAAACATTGGGAAAAAAAACCAAACAAACCACTGATTACCTCATTGGGAACATCATCTGGACCTTTTTTAAGAAGACTTATTGGACAGTTTTTGTTTTCGTGCAGTGCACAGAATGGATATTCACCCCTTTTTGACCCCAAACCACCCTGTATTTCTGTTCCACTTTTTTAAATTCCTTTGTGTTTCAGGTGCGATTTTCCAACAAGAGTCCCAGGTGCTTTTCCCACATACCATTTCCAACTAGAACAGATGGATGGCAAAGACAAAAAAATGCAACAGGCAAGTGTGGCTAAAAAGAACCAACCTGGATGGCAAACTAACAAGTTCTTTTGTCCCTGTTTTCTGTGCCTAAATCAGACATAATCAAACAGTTTCTTGTAGATGTCATCTGGAAGTAAAACAGAAATTAGCACAGATTATGAAGTACAGATGGAGAAGCACAGCTAAATAATGTGGCATTGGATGGTATATTCCAGTGTTCTAGTAGCTTTAGGCCTAGGATAGACAGGGTATTCTGGAGATTTCAAGGGTCTCTATCTGGAAGATCACCATCAGAGATTTTTTTACTGTTTACTCTTAGCTGCTGTAATTCCAATGGTTTAAAATATCTAGGGATGCAGCAAAACACTTTTCTAAATCCCGTTGTTCATACTGACTGACAGAAAGTGCTTTATCCTGAAAATACTTTTCATTTCCATCCTGGATTTATTATTTTTTTAACTGAGGAGTTTATTCCCAGCTGAGCTTCAGGTCAAATACATGTGATACTCTTGGTGTACAGAAAATATTGCATATTCAGGTTATGGGGTAACAAAAAACATATGTAAAAGCATATAGCAGATAGAAAGAGATGGTGTGGCTATATTTATTTCCAGTAAGAGTGACAGCAATCATGACACCTTGTCCCCCTGAGAACAGATGTTCATTGAAAGCAAAAGATTTATATTTTATTTTTACTTACACTGACTCTTTGATGTTGTGTTTATATTAGTGTACGAATCATGGTTACCCATGGTTATTCCAAGGGACTCCAGTATACTTATACTCTAGTCAAGGAACTTAAATCAAACTATTAACAGCATTTGGCTGTAAATTTGAAAGAAAATCTATTTTAAAATAAAAATAGCAAGTTCCCATCATGGTAAAATACAGCATGTGTGTATATGTGTATAAATATAAAGAGACCTTAGTAGAAATCCCTTAAACATTATTATTGATGTGACTTCTTTGTGTGTGTGTTCAGGTCATTCTGTGACTTGATACTGTGCTCTCCTTCACTGACACAATGCAGAACCTAAAATGTGAAAGAAAAAGAGATATCATCATTCCTTTCCCTTCCCTTGGCGGCAGAGAAATGAACCGTGTAGTGTAGCAGATCGCTTTGATCCATAGTGGAAGCAGATCATTATAATCTACTGAAGCGCTAACATTGTTTTTTAAGTGTACTTTGGGTTTTCTGACTTCTTTAAAGGAAACCAGGGGCAATGCTGATGCCTAGATACCTGAAACCCTCATCAGCACGTCTGCCTATGACAGGGGCCTTTCCTTTCCCTTCTAGTGAAGCACAAGGACTGGGAATAAGAAATTTCATTGAACAGTAGGGCTGAACCAGCCCTTAACAGGGGAGACAGAACCACTGAAACAACCTCAGCTGCCTCAGGCTTCCCATTGCCTGAGCGACCTTGCTGGTGCTGTCAGATGGACGTAGCCTCCTCCACCAGCTGTGACCCCTCTGCCTCCTGTCAGCCCCTGACAGCTCTCCTGTCCTCCTCCACACGGCCACACTGCGGTGCTGAATCCATCGGAGGCTGTTTGGGGCGCAGAGGGAGCGCGGTGGCCCGGGACACCCGGGAGGATGGGGGTGAGCAGGTGGGCACAGCAGCTGGAGAGCAATCCCAGACAGCCGGCAGGTGGATGGAGCAGCAGGGGGGCAACACCAGACGGGCGGCAGGTGGAGAGGGCGGCGGGAGGGCAACACCACTTTGTACTCAACTTGACATTAATTACACTTGTTGGAATCCTGCGTGGCTCCTAAGACCTTTTTTAGGTGTTAAATTACAAATGATATTTGTTTAGATTCTGGAAATAGCTTCTCCTAATGAGCAAAGACTTGGGAGGAGCTTGAAGAGGAGGGGGGAGAAAGACAGCCTTCTTCCACCCCCAAGCTACGAAAATTAACCAGACTTTGCGGGCAGGTATAAGCTGGAGGGTCCTTAATTTGCCCCTGTCCACGCAGGCCTTCTAAGAAAAGCCCTTAGAGGCGTTAAAATGTTGCTGGATTTCTCCACGGTTCTACTGTGTAGAGTTCTGCATTGTGGTGTTTGCTGAGGTGCCCAGATGTTTATAATTAATTTAGTCTGATTACTTCTAATTACTCCTTCCTATCTGCATTATCTTGCATTTGTCAACTTCATATGTGAGTAGCCCTGCTGCCTGTTCGTTTAGTTTTGTAAGGTCCCTTTGGACCTTCTTAACCTTCTCTAGTGATGACTAATCTAAATAATTGTGCTGTCTGCAAATTTTTCCCACCTTTTTTCCCAGAACATTGACAAAGAGAACAGTCTTATCCCAGTACAGAAACATGAAGAATTCTATTGCAAACCTGTCATGATGAAAATTGACCATTAGTCTCTCTTTCTCTTTTTTTTTTTCTTTTACATCAGTAAACTGATTTCTGATTCCTGCCCATATTTTAACCCTTCAGTCTTTACCATTTGAATTTTTCAAGTCTCTTGTAAGCTATTCTATCAATGGCTTTTTAAAAGCCCAAGTAAATCATATCTATAGCACCTACATTATTGCAATTTTCAAAGAAATCTGTTAGAAGAGGGGAATGGATTTTCCTTTCTAGAAGGTGATTTCCTACAACATATCTTGCTCAGCTATCTGATCTATAATTTTAATTACTTTTAATTGCTTCCTTTTGGTTTTCCTGATCTGAATTAAAATGTAGTATGTAACTCACAGCTCTTTTGAAGTACCTATTTGTGAATCCTTCTAAAACTTGGATTTAAAGTTTCACACAAACTTCTTACTCCTCAGTCCCACTCCTTGAAGCCTTCTCCTATTGGTAAAAGTACATTTCAAAGAGCTGGTCTAATCTCTTCTGCTTGTTGTTCTCTCCAGAGGAAAATAGAAAGCTTCAGAGAAATTGATACACTTAAAATATTCACTAGTCACAGCTACAGCTATCTGTTAGAAGAACAGTCCTCTGACAGTATGAAGAAATGATAAGATAAGGCCCATATCCAAAATGACTTCACTCTTCTAGGCATCCTTTATTGCTTATACGTGACCTTACAGCATTGGATCTATCTTTCTGTATTGCAAAGGTACCAAACAGAGAAGGAGCTCCTTCACTCTCCTGTTCTGCTGGTTACTTTCAACGTCACATTTCTTCATTTCATGGCTTTTAGTCTGCACGCTGGAGCACATTGAAAAGTACAGAGCTCCCTGGGTGAGAATTTCTAAATGGGCAGGTAGCAGCAAGGTCTATTTAGAGAGCACAATAAACAGGGAAAACTGCTGGGATGTAGACGCAGGGGAGAAAATGTACAGATATTCTTTCTGTCTGCCCTGAAAGGGAAGTGAATTCTGCCTGTCCACTTCCCTCTGCCACTCAGGTGCCCAAACACAGGGCCTTGAATAGTAGGTAATAAGGGAGAACCTATAGGAGCTCTCAGAAAGGGCAGAGCATGAAACGTTTGCAGCTTCCCTTTTCTAATCCTTCCTTCCTGCTGCTCTTTCTTCCAGTGGTTAAGCTACAAAGGAGGCAATGCATTGCACTGCACTCTTCCCAAAAGTTGGAGAATTTGAAGAAAAAAGAAAAAAAAAAAGAAAAACCTTCATGTGGTTCCATGTGAAGCTTTCCTTTTTCCCACTGAAGGTGATCCATTTGCTTTTACCTCAGAGGGACAGCTTTTGACTTGAAGCACTGATTATTTTTTTTTCCATGTCTTTTGTAGAAGCTATGCAGCATTTTTTAATGCTTCCCTCTTCCCCCAGTCAATACTTTATGATCTGAGCTGAAGAGTTGTGATCCCTTTCTTTCTGAAATAATTTGGAAAAGGCATGTCTCGCAGTTTTGCTCAGATTTCATTTGTGTGCAACAGATGGACGTATCCAATTTTCTAAACCAGCACATCCCTTTTATTAAGACCATTAAAAATGAAACCTGTTTGTAGCTGGTGTGGCTTGACAGAATATATAGTAGGAGTCTCTAAGTCTGCTTTCTTGGCTGGTACAATCAGAACATGACTCACTTAGCCTTTCCAAAAAGTATTTTCATCCAAAGTATTTTCATCCAAAGGTTTCAAAAGCTTTACAGACTAATTAAACCTCACAGCTCTATCTATAATAAGTTAGATGGTGTCAGTACAACCGTTCAGCAGTTCAACTGTAAACAGAGCTTCACATTTTAGGATATCAAATAAGTATACACTCCTTTAAAAACACAACACTAATAGATTTAAGTGCTCTGGAAAGGTACGTATCGGAGAAGGAAAGCGGTCAGAATGAGGCATGACTCCTCGCAGGAATACTGAAGCTACAGCAACCCAAATTTCAGCCTTTCAATGGACCCTGCACATCTCTGGATCTGCTGTTCACCCCCACGTCCATAAACAGGCTGGTTTATTCTTCCTGTTCCTGTTTGCGCAAGGACTGACCACAAGAGGCGTCTTGGCCTGTTTCATTAGGCAGGTGAACCTTAGAGATAGCAGAAAATCACCCAAATGCTTTGGCATTGGCTACCGAGCCTGGGCTTGCTATCTCTAACGTCCTTCTGATAAGAAAGACGAATCTAAAACCTTCAGTAATGCTTCTGCTATTAAACTGTAATTTCCTTTTCCTGCAAGCAGCAGACAATGGGTCACTAGTCATGGTTAGGAGCCAAAATAACAAATTTACGTGTAAATAATTCAGACACCAGTTGAACCTTGTATAAAACCAAGCACATTTCCAGTGCCCCAAATCAGTAACGGTGCTTGGGCCCCTTGGATCTGCCCGTGCTGGCAGTAGCTCTTTTTTATGTTTGGATCTGCTTCAGGGTTTGCAGCCAGCATGTTCAGCAGTCTCCACCGCTCTTTCCCACTGCACTTGGGCTAATTGTGGGTATGTGAAGCACATGTGCAGAGGTGGGAGCGCAAAGCAGGAAGGTCAAGGACTGTTCACCTGCAACCTGCAGGGGTTCCTCAGTAAAGTTAATTTACAAAGGCTCTGTACTCGGGGCTCCCATCCTTCTAAGCCTTGATGAGGTATTTGATTAATAGTTCTGGAAGTCAAACATGAGGAGTGCCCCCTTGGTTTTGAAGGTCACAGGTAAATCCTGGCCTTATTCTGACTCCAGTAACGCATTTATCTAAATGCCACATCTAAGTCATAACCACTCATCAAAGTGGTGACTAGGTAGTGCAGCAATTTCTATTGAAACATAGAGCACCATGTGATAAATTACATCTGCAAGATTTGTTTCATACGTCAAGCACACATTACTTCTAAATCAAATGCTAAAACATGCCTTATTTAGTCAAAAGTAAGCAGAATGCTGTAATTTATAATCGTCTTGAAGCACACTGCAGCGAAAATGAAAGCAGACTATTAAAATTTAATGCCTGTTTGGTGGAGTAGCACATTTCTGGCCACGTTTGATGCACCGTCATTTTCTCACACCATTGTGTATGCACAAAAAGTCATCTTGTGTTTGCCAACGTTTGTGGAAACTAATTGAAAAAAAAAAAAATTATTTAGCTGTTAAAAGCTGACATCGGGCTGGAAAATTATTGTCAACGCAGACACTGATGGCAGTGGCTCCTTTCTCCTCCTCTTACCCCCATCCGCTTGCTTTTCACAATTGTCTGTTGTTCTTCCACCCAGCTCCCTGCAGTACAGTTGCTAGCAAATATTCATTGGGGTGTCATCTCTGTTTAAAGTCTCATCCTACACACCTATTCATCTGTGCTAAGTGAACAGCAGCATCAGCTCGAATTAAGCTGGCATGAAAACAGCCACTGTTAATAATTTCTGCTGTGATTCAGCTTAGCTTTGGATAACAGGTGAAGATGTTTCATAACGGAGGCAATTATAGCTCTGTAAGCTCTTTCCGGCTGCCTGTTTAATCAGAGGAACAGAGCGCGGTGGCTGCGGGAGCATGTGGCGCGGCTGGGCCTGGCCGCCATCGGACCACATTTGTTATCTGCCGGGTCGAGTAGGCTGCCTGTCAGGGGCAGATGCTGGGCACAGCAATTAGCATGCACAGCGCTTGGGAGGGCTGAGGTGAGGGGGTGAAAGTCAGCGCGCTTCATCTGAACTGGCTGCGGACCTCTCCCGCCAGATAAAAATCACCCCAACCACCATTCCTGTGGGGGGAATGGAAATTTGTGTCAGGAGGCGCGGGTGCACCCTGGCACCGCGGGTGCGTGTGCCTCCGTGTTGTGCGTGCTATGTGTAACTAAAAATAAGATTACAGGAAGTGCAGCGCTCTATTTCACAAATGAGGACAAAATCCTGTTTGCAAAGCGGTAACAATTGGCGAACTTCTGAGATGATAATCAGGTCTGCTAAAGAAGTAACCGTTTAACATCTGCTCATTAAGATGCAGATGAAGGAGTGAGATGGGTGGAAATTAATAAGTAGCAAAATATAAATGAAGCCTGTACTTTCATATGAGCAATGTAACGCTCCTGTGATGGATCTTTAGCAATTTTTTTTTTTAATTAAAGAACAATGTATTTCCATCTACTGAATCTCTATTGTTCTATTATTTAAGTTATCTTTCATGTCGGTGCCACATGGCTTGAAGTATATTAAAACATAGTCATATACTTAATTGTGTGGATTTGCAGACGGTTCATTTCCAACCAAATATTTTTTTCCTCATAGCTCAAAAGAAAATCTCTAACAGCCTAAATTGAATTTTTATACATTATGATTTCCAGAAATGTACTTCTTAATGGTTTCTGATGTGCCTAAAGGCATGAATCTTGAACTACTTTCGTAGAAATGTGTTAGAGAGAAACTGAAAAATGTGTTGTGAGTTGTTTTTTTCGGTTTGGTTTTTGTTTTTTTCATGGTTGCAAATACTGAATTTCAATTGTGTACGTTAACCTACTTTTATTGTATTGCTGTAGTGTTTTCTTGAGCATTTGTAATAATGAAAATATAACAGTGTATATTTCAAAGTGCTTGATCACAATTCCACCATATCTGCAAAATATGTAGTGTATATTGATTTCCAGAAACAAAAGACACATCTGCTTCCTTTTCAAAGAACAAACTTAGATGCTTTGAAATACTCAACGTTTATCTCTTACAGAAGGTAACGTCGAGATTGACCTATTTCCATATTCCATTTTTTTTCCAAATGCGACATTGGAGGAGTCTCCTTTCAATTAAGGGAGAATATTTTTGCAATTATTTTTAAGTGCCCAAAGATTAAATTAGTTCTGAGCTTGTATCCATATTCAAATTCTAATCTCCCCAGCAAGTAATTGTTTTATTCAGTTCTGACAATGCTTTATCTATTGTCATCTTGGACTATATTCTGCATACTGTCTCTTCCCCTGACAATTACTGCTGTTCCTTATCCCTGCAGCCTTTAAAAGCTCTGTGTAACATTAGCCTATCTAGCCTAGTGAAAATGTCTTTACAGATTAGTGTAATGTTAATACTACTGGCTCCCTGCTTTTGACCTGAAGTGGAATATATTGCGCTGCTGGAGCAGATGGAATCAGGGCTTCATTGGGAAACGGAGATTGCTTGGCTGCCCGCCAGGAGCGCGGGGCTGGCGGCGGGTGGCCGGGGCCCC
>NW_009661372.1:3280087-3307963 GCF_000708025.1 Charadrius vociferus | reverse complement strand
TGTGTGTGTGTCGGGAACAGTGTCTCTGTGTGTGTGTGTGTGTGTGTGTTGGGGCCAGCATTCCTTAAATTTGCTTTGAATCAAAATGCTTTTAAAGTTGCTCGTCCACAGAATTTTACACAGTGTTCTACCAGGAGATGAATCTTTCCGTGAAAACGGATTCTAAGTTTTTAGGTTTGGGGGATTTTAGGGGTTGGTTGTTGGTTGTGTTTTTTTTTTCCTTTGAGATGGAAGACGTGAGAGAAAAGAAGTATAAACCACAGAAAATAAAGTTGTGAACTCCTAATAACCTTCTGAATGGTTCTAGATTAGGTCATAACGACAATTTAGTGTAATGTTCCTATTGCTGTTAGTGAATCAAATCAACTTCTTTTCCTTTGTTTTTGTTTTTGTTTTTGCTTTTTTTTTTTACCAAAGTGTTATGATATCCTGACCAAAAGTATTTCCTTAAAATATTTACTTTTAGACCTCCTATGAAAGTCATGTGACACTAAAAAATAGAGGTGGATAGAGGGTTAGGGTGGACACATCTTCTGCTGCATGTTGTGTGTGGTTCAGAGATTAAATACATCAATCGCAACATGTGCACTCTGTTATTATTACACTGAACAAACCTTTCATTGAACATCCGTATTAAATCTGTCACCCCAGATTTCTACCTTTTTGCCCCTCTACAATCATATTTTTTCTCTCAAGTACTGTGTTTCCCTACCAGTAAAACATATGCTGTTTTCTGCCTAAGTAGATGGATAATGTAAGCTGTGATGTGGAAAGTATTTTTTTCTTAACATTTTCTTTTTTGAGGGTGTAGTTATAGTAACATATATGTGCTTTTATCTGTGATAAGAACTACCATCTGGTAGCTAAATGTGCACAGCTTATTGCTTGAAGTGCTTATACACATTGTGAAAACACACAGCTTTTGTGTATGTTAGGATACTGCCTATATGTATTATTAATAAACCCACATATTAGCTATTTGAATATGTCAAATGATTGTAAAATAGAACAGTGATTCTAGACGAGAAGGATTAGGACTGGCACGTTGCCAGATGTGTATTTATTCCAGCAGTACTACTGTGACCTTTTAACATCATATTGTTTGCAACCTCTTCCAGACAATGATTGTTTGAGGGGGAAAACGGAGCCTCTTTGACAAAGGAAAAGGCCTTTGTTATATTCAAGGAGCTGAAGCTTTCATCCTTGGTGTACCAATTCACAAAGATGTGTGCTGAATGTGTGCGAGCAGCAAGAGAGACAGAACATATAAATTTGAGTTACTTTGACCTTTAATCCAGGAGACCAAGAAGAGAAATGCACTAGGAAGGCTGGTTTGTTGCTGTCTGGAGACTGATAAGCTGTAATAAAGGTGCACTCTGTTGCAATTCATCTAAAGCTTCCATTGCTATCATCCTCTTTTTTCGATTTTTGTTACCTCAAGTACTTATCTAAATCCCTTTCAATGCCAGCTTGAATGCACTTTGTATTCTCTCCAACTGTGACTGGTGCTGTCTGTGTGTGTCAGTGTGCTTCAGCGTACACTCTTTGCCCTTGTTTGACAAGAGCCAGTGCCAACACCTAATTAAGGATAAGCTGTGGAGCTCTCTGCTCTATCTTTGTCAACTGCTATGTTCCCAGCTTTCTGCCTAGTTGAGCTTTTATGACAAGAGCAACATTTTGGGTTCAGCCCACTTCTGGCCTCTCTGTTCCCCACGTGAGAACTAAATGCAGCTTAACTCAGCAGTTGATTTTAGAAACATTTATGGTAACTAAATCCACAAATTTCTTCTGTCTCTTTCTGAAGTGTGTGTGTTTGTACGCAGATCTGTCTCTTCATATCTGTATAACTAGATGTGAATGCACACACATATCTGAACACAAATTAGACATTTTTCAGATTTCCTTTTGTCTGGTCCCCATCCCCCCCAAACTGTTTCCTAGGAGATGATCAGAGGGGTTGGGACGGTATTCTTCTTTTGCAAACACTGTATCTAAAAATCTACCAAGAGCCTTATTTAGCAGGACAGAAAACCACTGGTTCAGACTCCTGTCGAGCTGTTTTAAGCATTTTGTCTCAACGATACAGATGTATTTAGGTCACAAAACAAGAAACTCTTTCAAAGGGTTAAGCATTCGATAAGCTTGAAAATCAGATTAATATGACTGATAGGTAACTACCAGACAGCCAATTAAATGAGTACATGCAACAATTTTGTGGGGAGATTTAAGTATATGTCTGTCTGTATAACCAAATTACTTCAGAGAGCAGATTTAATTTTCTTTTTCTTTTTTTCCTGCGCCCAAATCCTTGCATCCAAATTCTGATATTAATTTTATGTAAGACTGTGTAACGTGCCAGGCACACAGTGAAGTTGCAATGGAGATACACTGGTGTAGTTCAGAACAGAATTTGATTTACTGGTCAAGTGGCAAAAATTACTGGAACTTCTAGAAGAAAATCCTGGCTACATAACAAGGACCTCCTTCGCTATTAAATACACATGTAACTAAAGGCAAAATAACTGGTTACTGGCTTCAGTGTTTGAGATCCTGCTTCTTGTGTTGCTAATGTGACTAGAAATGAAGGGAATTTGAGTGTGAATTTCTATCAGCAAGGCCTGAATCTTAAGTCTGTGCTAATTCTAACTGAAAATCCCACCTGCAGAGACAAGGGTCATCTGAAAAACTACTTGTGACATTCAGGACACGTATAAACAGCTAATATAAGTAGCCCTTCCCAGCTACACTTCACAATTTGGCCGGCTTCTAGTTTTGTAAGCTGTTTAGGACCAATTTCCTTTTGCACCTACGAGTTCGTCCCTTCCTTGAGTTTTGCCAGTGACAGTCAGCCTTGAGCTGCTCTAGTTTTAAGATCGTCCAGTTAGTCCTGCTTTTGTTCACCGCCCTTACTTTGTCAATACATTGGGAAGGAAGAGAAGGAGGTTGTCAGAAAGCCAGTTCTCCACACAGCTCCTGTCTTTGTAAAATTGCTTTGCATTCACGTTGAACTGTTTTCATAGCTGATTTCCTGGGACATCAGAGCAAAAACGGCAGGAATATTGTATTTACATTTTTGACCAACAGTGGGTAAAATCATACCAATAGCATCTCTGTGGTACTTCATGAAGTGCATAAAGACATTGTCTTGTCTTTAATGTAGACTATGATAAAACTAGCCTAAACACTTTTAATGGGTTAGATATGACAATGAGTGATATGCATTTCAAGGGGTTACTCTCTGCATTAAAAACAATATTTCCTGATGAACAAGTCTGTGGAAAAGCTGTTTAGAAACCAGAGGAGAGCAGAATACATTTTCTCATTATCTTAATCTTGCATTTATTTGTTTATTTATTTTATGTCAAGCAGCTCCCCAGCCAAAACAGCTGGAGGCTGAAAGTTAAAACCCGGCAGTGAAAGAGATCATAATGGGCAGACATGGGCTTTGTATGTTCCAGAGAAAAAATGGATTTGATTTGGCTTGGTTATGAGCCTTGGAAAATCGCTCTTCGTATGAACTCAGTACATTTAACGATAGTAAAATTAGTTTCAATCGTGTTAAATTCTGGAAGTAACATAAATGAATTTCAAGAACTTTGCTTGGGCAGAGCATGGAAAAGACATAGTATTGCAATGTGTGGTACCTATGTATTTTGAGTTTAAAAAAAAAAATCCCAAACAAATAAGGTTACATTGTGCTTCTTGAGAAACAATAGTGCAGACACATTATAAGATGTTAATTTTATTCATTACATTGCAATTACAAGAAAAACTAGGCTGGTGATCATTTTTGGTCCCACAAGTCTAAATGGTATAACCTTTTACTGCTTTACTGCTTCTCTGGAACAATAGGTACAAGCATCCTGCTGCTGCTCACTAAAAATATTGAGAATTTTTATGCTCCATTCTACTTAATGTCTGCCAGGATTACTGCAGCAGCCAGTTGTGTATTACAAGAAGCAGCTATTTCATCTACTTTTCCACAATGCAAACAAGCGCTTATAAATTGACCTTGGATTCTAATGCAACTGAAGTGTGTAGATTATAAAGATCTTGAAGCATATGTCTACATTAGCAGCTTTAAGCAGAACTAGCTTGAGTATTTCACACAAGTATTTAAATCTGAATTATCTCCCCCCCTCCACTCCCAACTGCACCCTATCATAAAGGACATGCAAAGAGCTCAGCTACAATTGCTTTGCCTCAGTGTTTCAGTTCAGCTACTGCAAGAAGTTTGCTAGTATGAACATAGCCATTGACTTGCAATGAGAGCTAGTTTCCTTCTTGTTCAAGCTATTTCTAAAAGCTATTTTAAAGGCTTTGGAAAATGTTACCCTAAGGAGATGACAGACTTATCAGCTTTTCTGTGCATACTCACAAAGATGACCATAGAGGAAGAAAGAAAAAGCGTGGTTTGAGGATTATGTGCACAGCCTTAACTTTTTTGGCATTTCTAGGGAGTAGCTGGAAAACATCAGTGTGCATTCTCTACAGATGATGGGCGTCTGTGGGAGTACGCACTCGAAACGGGGGGCAATCTGAGAAGTTTCAAGTCTGGTCATTCCCATTCCAGTGCAGAGACAGCAGGAAAAATACACAACCCTTATCATGGTAAGAAGTGTTAAGCACTGTAAGCCAAATTAACAACAAAATTAGGCTGTCCTCTAAAAAGCACAATGCAAAGCACTGATGTCCTCATCAATAGTGCTTATGTCACAGGCACTACCAAATACGGGGCTAAGACATAAGCTGTTTTCTGGCTCTAGGAAACTGCAGTGAGCAGTTTTGCATGTATGTGTCTGTGCTCTTGTGTGTGCATACCTATACATTACGCATTTGGAAAATGGCATTCTTACACTGCTCCTAGCATGGCACATGCACATTCTGGATCTGCTCCAGATTTCCCCCTTCCCTGGGGTTGCCTTTGTAGTTAACTTAAATAACAACAAACATGCCTGCCAAATTTTGCTTTGGAGCTTGGCTGCTTCTTGGGCTGCTCTCTGCAGGACCTCCTTTGTCCCTGCCACTAGTTTCCTGTGCTCTAGAGAGGCATTCACAACCCGTTCCACATCCAGGGCCGCCGCCAGAAGGATCCACCTGCTCTGCTTGTTGACAGACCAAATATCTCTGCATCGTTCGAGAAATCCCTAAAGCTTGACCACAGGAGCGAGCAAACAAAATAGCTTGGCCCTTGCATGTAAGGTATAGGTCCTGCTGCCTTGTTTATGAGGTGCTATGAGGTGTTTGTACACTAATGCACCCTGGCTGACAGAATGGGGCTGGGGGGGATTGAAGCAGCCAGAGTTTTCTTGAGTGGTTGATACGTGCATTTGTGTGTTTGCAGTTGCCAGGACTTTTCATCTCAGCGGTCATGTTTGCTGGCTTGGATTTCCGTAGGGATCAGCTCTGCTGTTTTCAATCACATGGCACCTTTCCTCTAAGTCCTTGTCCACATGCAAACTCTCCTCTTGTATCTGCCTGTGCTCTAGACTAGTCAGAAGTCGGTCATCTAAGACAGCAGATAAGTCATGCAGATGTTTTACATGACAGGGTGAAAAGAAGTCAGTGACTTAGAAATAGAGATTACTTCTCCATATACCAGCCATTGCTCCTCAGAAGTACTGTGTCGGTAACTACAAAGCAAACAGTAATAAGTCACCTGGAAAAGCCATGTGCAGCGTCAGCTTCTGGTTTTAGCAGCTTCTGTTGGAGAAGTGTTGTGAATGACGTAAAAGTTGTAGCTGAAGGTTTTATTTGTTTCGGTTTACTTTTGGTAAAGTGTGTATGTGCCAGTGTGAACTTAAAAGTCCTGGTATGACCATAAAGAAAGTTGTTCCAGGCTACAGTGTGTTTTTCCTGCAGTTTGCGTGAGAAAGGGGGCCATGTATATGTCTGAAGTCACAATACTGACATGCTTGCTCATTTTTATCACTGGGCTCAGGAGCCAAGGATGCCACTAGGATTCTGTCGTGGTTAAAGCATTTTAGCTGACAACAATGGCTCCAAGCATGTAGGACAAGCCTCCAGAGAAGTCCAGCTAATGCTATTAAATTTCTTCAAGTAACAGCTGATCTGACTTCCCTTAGCTTGCATACGCTTTTGCAGTGTTTTTTCTACAAATATACTAGCACTTAGAGAATATCCCAGATCCCCAAACCTTTTCTAATTAAGGTTAAATGTATTCTCTGCTGTAACTATACATAACTGTCTTTAAAGGAACATGGTGTTAAATTCTCCTCCTTATGTTCTTTAGAAGACAAAATGATAAGCTTGCTATTTCTTAGGAAAAAAAAAAAAATAACAGCATCTCATTATGGTAACTTGGTCAGAGAGATGTAAGTTAGTTTCAGCTATAGCAGAATCTGATGTCAGCCTGGTAATTACTAGGCAGAGTCAATAATACCTCTCCTCAGTATAATTGCAAATCCAGTACAACCATGACCAGAACTAAATTGCTTGAGAGCAATCAATAGAAATCTCCTGATTGCATTCCCCGGTGTACACATCAGATATAAAAAGGAAAACTGTCCATCCAAGCAAAAGGTCAACTTTACAAATGAAAACTGCAGTATAAGGCTAGGAAGAAGCCTCTCCACACAGAAGCTTCTTGGTTAACTCTGGCTAGAGGTGACAGGCCTGAATGGGAAGATGTATATTTTGAAGGATAGAGGCTATGCCTACATGAACAGCAATTTGATGCAACTGGAGTGGAGCAATAGATTCATGTAGCTGATGCTGAGTTCCCAATATTTGTTGCCTATGTGGTTTGTGGCTTTTAGTCTGACTAAATTTAGTCTGTTTCCTTAAACCAAATATTCTCATCACACATGGCTCAAAGCTGTCTGAAGCACCAAATTTTGACTCAGATGTCTGTGTTCCTGTGACAGGCTGGACGTCTGTACTGGCTTTGCATGGCCAGGTTTCGGTAGTGGGGAGGGCTACAGGGATGGCATCTGTGAGAAGATGTCAGAAGCTTTCACTATGTCTGATAGTGCCAATGCCAGCTGGCTCCAAGACCACCACTGGCCGAGGTCAAGCCCATCAGTGACAGTGGTGGCTCCTCTGTGAGAACATATTTAAGAAGGGGGAAAAAAACTGCTATGCAACAGCAACAGAGAGAGAGGAGTGAAAATATGTGAGAGAAACAGCTCTGCAGACACCCAGGTCAGTGAAGAAGGAGGGGGAGGAAGTGTTTGAGGCGCCGGAGCAGAGATTCACCTGCAGCTTATGGAGAAGACCATGGTGAGGGAGGCTGTGCCCCTGCAGTCCATGGGCCCCCATAGCAGAGCAGGTATCTACCTGCAGCCTGCGGAGGACCCCACACTGGAGCAGGTGGATGCCCAAAGGATGCTGTGACCCTATGGGAAGCCCACAGTGGAGCAGGTTTGTTGGCAGGACTTATGACCCTGTGGGGGACCCACACTGGAGCAGTCTGTGGAGAACTGCAGCCTGCGGGAAAGACCAGTGTTGGAGAAGATCATGGAGGACTGTCTCTTGTGGGAGGGACCCCACACTGGCACAGGGGAAGGGTGTGAGGAGTCCTCCCCCTGAGGAGGAAGGAGCGGCAGAGACAATGTGTGATGAACTGAACGCAACCTCCATTCCCTGTCCCCCTGCACTGCTGGAGGGGGAGGAGGTACAGAATTCAGGAGTGAAGCTGAGCCCAGGAAGAATGTTTTAAGATTTGGTTTTGTTTCTCATTACCCTAGTCTGATTTGATTGGTAATAAACTAAACTAATTTCCCCAAGTCGAGTTTGTTTTTCCCATGATGGTAATTGGTGAGTGATCTCCATGTCCTTATCTCGACCCATGAGCCTTTCAATATATTTTCTCTCCCCTGTCCTACTGAGGAGGGGGAGTGATAGAGTGGCTTTGGTGGGCATTTGGCCTCCAGCCAGGGTCAACTTACTACAACATCATTAGGTTTGCACCTGGAGTAGAACTTCTGGCTCAGATTCCTTGGAAAGGAATGTAGTTCGGGTACATCAAAACCACTGTGAGGACCAAAGCAAAGCATTTTAAGTAGGGAAGCTCAGGGGATTCAATTCGAAACTTCATTGTTGCTTGAACAAAAATAGTATGGCAGATGCAGCCAAACATTTGCTCCAGAAACCTAAATTGTTGTTTTCCTAGGTGCTTAGGGCCATATCCTTCTGCTTTTCCCTTCTTCAATCACTCTTGCTTGTACGTAAATCCCTGAATAAGCCTTTGATGCCATGTAATTCTTACCACTTGGGTTTTTCTTGTGAATATTAAGCAAAGAGATATCTAATGATTTAGTAGAATCCAAGATTCATTTTACTTATTAGTCTGATAGAGTCTCAGAGGCAATGGATGAGTTTGGTGCCAATGCTGTGGGTGGGCTCGTTTTAAAAAAAAAAAGCTTTTTCTGTATACACTTCAGGAGTTGAATATAAGCTTTGAAAAGTGATGAAACTCAGTCCCTTGAAACTTCAACTAGAATTTCTAGGCACCAGAGATGTGAGAGCCCAGCTACTTACTTAGGACTCTCAAAAACACCATGGAAAACAAGCACCTCGTAGCCCCTGAATTCCATTTGAATATCTGCCCCTGGTTGCTGAAGGGGCCAGAGGGATGGGTTGTTAAATTCTTTTTTTTTTTTTTTTTTATATCTTCACTATTTTCTTCATTTGTATTTTGGATTCAGTGAAGTGGCAACTGTTATTCATTCTGTCTGCTACTGCATTTCCTTTTCGAGCTTTCTCTTGCAATGGATTAGCTTTCTAAACTGACTGGAGTTTTCTGAGAAATCTACTTTAGCATAAAATTGTTAGTTTTCTCACTACATCAAATTATGCTGCCCACACAGTACACAACACAAAATAAATAAGTCTGCACAAAGCTGTCGTGTGGGAAACATCAAGAGTATTTTTGCTTAGACTGTTCTGACAGAAAATGTTTTCTTTCCAGTGTAACTCTACCTTTCATTTGACATGTCTTTTGCTACAAGTTTATGAGCCAAATATTTTCAACAGGTGCCAGATTTAAATATATATACATATATATATATATTTTTAGACACCTTCATAATTCTATAATGGGAGAAAAGGTATTTGCTCCATGAGAAAGTGCTTTGTTGAAGTCAGTATAAAATTCCATTTGATGCTCAACAGAGAAAAAACTGTGACAGGCATTGCATTTGCATTATGGTATGGATTAAAGTACTGCAGTCAGAATAGCTGAAAAGGGCTGTTAAATAGCTGATAATTTCATCGTGTTGGAACCAAGTGTAAAACTACAATGCAGTTGCATTAGTACTGTAATGCTACGAACATTTTCAATTATCATGCTTAACCTTGCTAAGAAGCTAAAATGAATGCTATCAATACAGTGTGGCAGGGAGTAGCACAATGGCAGCCTGCTATTCTCTTGCTTTCTCTCCCTCCCTTTTTTCCTCCTTGCTACGGTAAGGGAAATGTGTGGACTCTTGCCCACACCATTTCTAAATTGCTCAAGCAATTGTTTCCTGTAGATTAATTTGTAATTCTGAATCTCGAGAAGAAGGAAACGCAAGCACGTTCCTCCCCCCAGGCCATTTACAGATCTGGAGTTTTAATGTAATCTAAAGCAGAGGCTGAGGAACCGACACACGAGGAAAGGGAGGGTGGCAGCAGCAAGGCAACACCAGAGTGTTTCCTCAGCACAGGATTTTCTTTGTGTGCCAACAAAACTTGCTTTACCCAATGCCTACAGCTTCCTTGCTGTTTTCTCTCATGCGAACAGGCTTACGTAAAAAAGCTGGGGGAGGGGATGGTCGTGAATGAGTGTACATGGTGCACATACACACGCGGAACTATATTTCAAGGAGGCCTATGTATCACTACCTTCTTTGTTTGCATATGGTTGCTCTGGTGATGATAGATAGTTTCCTTACATGGATAAATTAAAACAAACAAACAATTTCCATCAACACTGACGCTGTTCTTCATCCTGTCTACACAGGGCAGTTGGAGCCGTGCTTTTAAGGTTATTTAGGCATGAAAAGAAGCAGATTGACAGATTTCAGGAAGGGTTAGAAAATATATAACTAGTGATCTGAACGCTGATGTCTTGTTAGTATTAAAAGCCCCGCCAGTGCACACATACAACTCTGTTGTCTAAATACCATCATGGCATTCCATAACGACAGAATTCCCCATCTTCACCTTCTTATGCCTTTTTCAACTCTTCAAAATAATTAAATCACCTCTGCTGATTTCTGTATAGCTTGCTTCGTCTTCATTAGTAGTGAAGTTTTCCGCTCACCTCGGGTTGATCAGTCTACAGTAAAAGATGGAACAGAGGCTAAGGGAACCCAGAAGGAAAAAAGTGTTACAAAAAGGGGGTAGCTAGTTTGGCTTTTTGCAAGCTTCCCAGAAGACTTTCCAGAGGGGGGTTCCCAAAAGGTGTCATTGCTCTCGTCCACTTCGCAGGGTGAAGGGAGATAAGTCTCCAGTGACAATGAAAGAGACGTCTGTGTGTGTGATTACGACAAGCCTTTAACACAGCGGACAAGTCATAAATGTTAGACCAAAAAGCTTATGAGAAGGGAATACTTTATGTCTTTACCAGTTTTCTCAGACGACTGCTATCAAGCAGTTTTAACCAGAATATTCCCAAATTCATTTGTGTTATGAGTCTTCATACACTCATACACTCCCTGATGGCAAGTGTAACTTCAGGTCTCCTGCCTCAAGGTTACCCCTTCTGTTCTGCCAAAGAACAGCCTTTTAAGGCAAATTGCCCTCAGCACACTGGAAAAATCATGTCCTGGGAGAAGGCAAAGGCAGGAAATCAAGTTGTTTTCCATCATTTCACCTATGAGTTCTTAAGCTTCGGTCTAGAGTGTCCATAACTGAGTGGAGAGCACGTAATCTCCTGAAAATTGCCAAAAAGCCAATTAAGGAGGAGAGAGGGATGTTTAGAAAAGAAATGTCTGTACCATTATCCCAGGGACTCCAGCCAAATTTTTCTCTCCTTTCATTTTGGCAAGGATTGGTGTTGATTTTTGATTGCTTAGTAAATTTATTTTCATTAGAAACTTAAGGGAGCATTGTTAAATAAATGTTTAATATTACTGTGGACTCTGGAGTATGCTTGTTTCACAGAGGTGTTAAATTCCCAGCCATTCTATTGCAGTGCAGGGAGGGGCCGAGGAGTTTATCTGTTCTCTGCCCAAGGCATATTAACTCCTGCCAAAATCTCTTTGCTCAGACAACAACGTCAAAGCTCACCTTACACCCATTCATAAGGCAAGGGAGGACAGAATAAAACAAATGGGCACCAGAATAGGAGGGGTTTCCAGGTGCTGTAGAGCAAAGGAGAAAGGCTTCCTGGGTACAACAGCCAAGATGTGCCTTGTTCTCCTCTTGATCAATTTGCTGTGGCACCACAATGGTACAGAAAGCATCTGAAATCCTGTCTTTGCCATCTATAATGGGGATCTTGCAGGTCACAAAGAAAATTTATTTGCGTCAAGAGGACACTGAGGTTGCCCCTGAGCACCTCCTGATGCCTGAGCACAGCTGGCTGGTTGACAAGGAGGGTCAGGAACCTGGAAAAAGGGACATGAGCTAGAATGAGGAGATGCCATTTGACTGAAGTTTGGCCATCTGCTTAATTAAGGTGGAGAAGGAAATCTCATTTGGGAGTGAGAGAATCTGGGACAGCTTTATTTCATTTTTACTGTTTATCATGGATCTGTTTTCCAATTACAAACATTTAAAACTTCCAAGATATAGCTGGTATTTACTCTAGTGGCTGGACTAGGGCTAGAAGCCCTCTGCATGTCTCTAATTGTAACCATTTAGCTTGATTTGTCCAGGAAATGGAAGGACTTATAGAACTACATTATATTTATGTCTCCCTCCTATATATTCTCTTAACCTCTAAATGTCTCAACTATTTCAGTTCAATTTGATGAGTTAGAAGGCCCTTTCATGCTCAAGTAAACTGTATGTGTTGTAGAAGTGTTGGCTAAAGCATGCTGGTAATCTAATGAAGTCAAAGCAGGTGTAGTTCAAACATGAGATTTATGTGTTGAGGTTAAACGTAATATGGCAACCTTGTGAAAACATTCCCATTTTCCTTTTCTGTTGTTTCTACTGTGCATGTCATGTGTGCAGACGATGTTCTAGTGCTGTTCTTCATAGAGAGACTGCTGGTGTGCACTCTTGGCTTGGGTGGTACTGTTCACTGGTGCAGCTGACCCAGGCCTTTCAGGCTGGATCTGAGACCTCCCTCCTGTTTGGCACAATTGGACTCTGCCCCAGGGTTGGAGTCTTAACTGCTTTGGATTGCAATGCAATTGAAAAGGGAGGAAAAAAAGCAGTAGCTACAGCTGTTCAGTGCCAAGCCAAGTTTCCAACCGTATGTACAATCTCCTCTTAATACCCTCAGAGCTTTCCAGGGCAGCTTTTCAGGTTATCTGATGAGCTTTTAGAGGGAGGGCTCTGATACAGAAATCCTGCTCTTTGAGCAAAGTGGCAGCTGTGTGAGGACCTTGAAAAATTTGGACCTTTCCTTTATGACATCTGTACTCCATGGGCCAGAAGAATTTAGTAGCAGGAAGCCAACATTTACGCCTAAGGGGCCTGAAAAATGTTATGTGGAGCCAAGTATTGCACTGTCAAACAGCTTTTCTTTGTATTTTACTGCCTGTGGGTCTATATTAGAGAGCTTATTTAAGAAAAAAAAAAAAAAAACAAAACAGAGTTCTTCTAAAGTTTTCCACTGAAATTCAAAATGACCCTATTTTTCCATTGAGCTTTTTGAAATGCTTGCTGAGATTGCTCAATATCTCAACACAAGGCTGGTTTTGCTTCATACACTTTACCACACAATTTGCCTTTTCTCTTTATCCTTTCCCTTAATTTTTTTCTCCTTGGCGACTTCGTGCAGTCTGACTTCAAGAACCCTTCATGGGCTTGTTGTCGAAAGCATTCAACTCCCTCTGCTCAGCACGTTCACTCCATTTTACCTGCCTTATAGTCTTGTTTATTGTTGTTTAACATTGCTGTTATAAGGTTCTTAGATTTTTTAGCTGTACGGGATCTTTGCAAGCTGGCAGGATGAATTGCTTGGTTTCCAGTCTTTAATGTTCATCTCCCCTTGGATCTCACCATCTGTTCTTATTTGGCAGTGCAGGTAAATTAACTTTTTTCAACTTCCTTTCATTTGCCCTGTTTCCTGCAGATACTTAGCTTGTCTGTTTCCTCTTTCTCTCTCCAGACATCATCAAGAAGGATTTGGTGGCATTTACTGAAACTGATGAATCTGACTGAAATTTTCTTGCTGGATTGTGTGTTGCAGGGTTGCTTAATGACGAGGAGGTAGGGATTTTTCTTTTGTTGGGGTTTACATTGACTAACATATCCTTATGGAGTGTAATGCAATGACATCCACAAAGTTAGAACTGTGGGGTTTTTTCCCTTCATTCAAGTGTATTCCTCCTAACTTCTTCCATTTGCCTTTATTTCTCACTGTCACATCTTTAAGCACATCAGCAAGCCACATACCTGTTCTTTTGGGAATTAACATCCGTTCTGTAAGAGTTCAATCCTCATATAGTCCAATTCCAGCACAGTCACAGCTAACGGAGGCAACCCTGCACTTAAGACCTATATTCAGTCAATGGAGTCTTGACCTTCAAAGATGGTGCGTTTTGTTTTTTCAACTTTTATCATTTACTGTCAATCTCAGAGTGACTGGAATCTTTCACTCTCTTTAACTTCTGGATTGCAAAGTCTTAAAGGGAGAATCTCAAACCTGGTGATCTGTTAGACCCTTCTGCATACTGCTGAAGTGAAATAAAACAACGATGAAACATGCAATGTGGAAAGGAGAAAGCATTTGGTTTTTTTCATATTTATTACCCATAGCAGGAAGCCCAACTTTGAAAAGCTGCCTTCAGTTTCGAAAGTGCTCTACTGCTGCCCTAGATAATTATATTTGTAAACATTTGGAGGTACAAATGCTGTCTTTCAGAGTCAGAGATACTATCCTCCTTGTGCGCAGCATTCACTTAAGGCCTTTTACAGTGTTCTCTCAGAGTATCTCTACTTTCATTATTTTTTAAAGTTGACATTGAAGTTAAACGGGATCAGCTTGTGGTGTATGCCTTAACAAATTACTAAAGGGCAGTTAAGGATCTGCCTTATGAAAGGATTAATCTGAATGAAAACCCACCTGCTGTTCCCTTTTCTCATTCATCAACTGTCCTCAGATTCTCTTCTCACCCAGACCTATGAAATAATTTGCCAGTTGTTGCAGTCTGTCAACTACGCCTGTTAACTAAAAGTCATTTCCATACAGCAGCTGTCCCTCTGTAGCTTGTGCGTAATGAGTTGGTTGCCGATCCGCTTCCAAAACCAGAACCCACAGCCATTTGGCGTTCTTCTTGGGAGTGCTTGTAAAGAGCCCAAGACCCAAGCTGACATCAAGGCTGAGTGCCAGTCTGGGAGTCAGAGCCCTTCCTGCAGCAACGTCTAGGTTTTTGAATCGCTTCATCTAGTTCATTAGGTCAGAGTGATGCTGAACGGGCAAAGTGGATCCTACATAATGGTTGGTAATGTTTTATCTGCTGTATGGCTAAACAGAGGATTTTGATTTTCCAGCTCTGTCAGACAGACGTTTTTCCCCAACTACCGATTAATTTTTAAACCATGCTATGAGCACTTTTACAATGATCTTCTCCTTCTTTTCCAGCAATTTTTGGCAGCTCCTGTAACTTCATGCTGGACCCTGAGATCCTTTCGTCAGATTAGCATGAGTTACTCCTTCATTCTGACTAAAGCCAAAGAAGCTGTGCTAGATGTTACAGCAGTGTCTGGACTATTGGCACAGGTGATATTTAAATGATGAATAGCTCCTTAGACATTGTGGTCCGTGATGATTTTGGTTTCCAGGGTACTGATAATGTCCTGATAACTGCTGTCTTCAACAATTTTGCAAGCAGCTACAGGCTATCCTAATACGAGAAGACTAGTAGATCATATCTGGTCTTTATACTGAATAACGTTCTTAATTTTTTTTTCCATTTGGGTGATCTTTAGATTCTAGACCATGCTCAAAAAATATTCATCAAGCACCCAAGCCTCTATTATTTGAAAAAAAATGTTTCCTGACTTCAGCTTTGCCTGTTTGATTCAAAAAAGCCTGTCTGTTTTTATTTCCTCCAGCTTCGACTAATAGTTCTGCCTGTTGATTTACCTAGTAAAATGTTTTACTGCACTTCAAGCTCTGTGTGAAATTCTGCTGTCAGAGTGCAAAAAAGCAGAGTGACACCAACTCAATCCTTGTTTAGGGCTTGTTACTCATGCAACGAAAGACAGATTTTGAGGTCCTGCTAATGTTCTGTAATGCCTTCTATCATCAAGTCCTGGAATACATTTCAGACTTGGATCTTGGTATTGCATGAAACGCGTTTCACATATTAATGCACTGGGCAACGGAATAAAAACGACCACCTGAATCACTGTGTTCTCTGATGCTTAAATTATCTACAGGGTGCCCCTTGCTCTCTTGTGTGGGTTATGCACTCATGCAGCACAGCACTGGCAGAGCGGGGAAGAGCAGCATATACGAGGCACTCTGTTTCACCACTCAAAACCACACAGGCTGTTGTTCAGGCTTATTTGGGTCTACTTTAATTCTCGGTTCTCAAATGACTTATGCTAAAACAAAGCCAGAACCACCACACAGTATCTCTGAATTTACTACATCACTTGAAAACACTGCTCATAGTTAAATCAGGTTAAACCCTTGGTGAAAGGGCATAGCCAGACATCCTGGTTGTGCTGCAGCTGGTTGGGTTAGGAGATGAGTGACTCCATTTGCACATTCTCAGCTGGTTCAGATTTTCTGGATTTGCTGTATTTGTAACTGCTGAGAATAACCCGTGCTAACTTGCATACATTTTAGGCTTTTTATTTTATTTGTAACACTTTTTTCCACAGAAACTGGTGAAGTTGTCACTGCTTATACAGTTGCTGGCATTGCGGAGGAAGCAGGCGCGAGACAGAGAAGGGAGTAAGCAGATAAGGACAGTGACCTCTTAATCAAGTTAAGCTGCAGCCACAGCACATCTGACTGTGCCCTGTACAATTTTAATTAAAAAAACATACAAACATTGACATGGGGATGGCCAAGAGCCAGAGATGAAATCCTGGCCATGCTGAGCATGCAACTGGGAGGAATTTCCCGGGTCGATGAATCCTATCCTATGTTTTTCCAGGAAAACATTCTTGAACTGATCATGGTCCACATTAAAGTTTATTTGGTCTGTTGACCTGCTACCCTTGAAAGCCAAACATCCCATAGACTTTATTTAGGTTGGGATTTCATTTCAAGTGATAGTTCAACAGAGCCATAAATATTCACATAAAGTTTCTGACTAACCCTTCAAACTGGTGCCTTCCCCACCACTCACCCCGACGACATCCCTGTTGCTGTCCTGCTGCTTAAAGACACTTCCGCTCAGAGTGCTGACCTCCATTTTACAGGGAAGAAGCAGAATGTCTCTATAGGTTGCCATAGGAGGGTTTTCTGCACATTAAATATGTTCTGCCCCACAACTGGGAAAGTTTTGTGGTTGACGTCTCTGTTTCCTAGCAGGCAGGTGATGGCAGGGAAAGACTTCTTGTTCCTTTTCTTACACAGGCCTTGCCTTCACCCAGGCTTTGTGCTGGTCATCGGGTTTTCCCCAGGCTAAAAGGCAAAGCTGAGAGTGTTAGAGGGTGAGGCACTAACCTAGCTTACATTATTGCAACTTTTTGCCATTGGCCCTGTGTTGGGGAGTTTCTTGTCCTTGCTCTGTAGTCTTCTGATCTCTTTCTCAGCCAGCTCATACCTCCCAGTTGTGCTCATTTCCCTGCCAGTCCTGGACAAAACTTGTCAAATAGGATCTGCCCTTTGCTTTCCTAAAATCACACATCTGTGTGTTCCAGATTTACTTTCAACACAGGATTTTTCATTTGTTTCCTGGTTTTGTCCTTTCTGTATTTTTCTGAAAAGCGGTGGAAAGGAAGACAAGTAAAAGAGACCATTTGCCTGTCTGGCAAGGCAAATGGCCTGATTTAAAAGTGGTTGAGCTAAAGAAATACTAAAACCTCCAGGAAAATTCTAACATTTGTTCGGATGTTTTTGTTTATTTTTGGAGCTGTGGAATATCCATGATTTTCAGTGTTTTGACCTTTACTTTGAAGAATGTCATAATTGTGCCAGCAAACTCAGCTGTCAATATTTTCATTTCACACCTCTTTATAGAAGTTCATAACTGACCTATAAAATTACACATAGTGAGCATATGTGGTCTCAGGCAGGAAAAGATTTAATAAATAAATACATAAATGCAAATGTGTCTGTTTAAAAGTTATAAAACCACAAAAAATGAAATTGGTGATTTCAAATGCATTTTACAGTCCTGTAACTCAAAAGCAAGCCAGTCAGGTTTTTCTTCTTTTAAACTCAAAATGATTGACCTCTTACTCTTTAATGTGGACTGATACAGTGCCTGTGGCCATTATGGCAAATAACCACATTATTGCATTTAGGAAATTAGCTACTGTGTGCTTGTGGTAATTTTGTCTCCATGAAAATAGCTCACAAATTTTAAGCAGGCAGATTTATTACAGGAGTCAGTTCTGCTTTTAGATACACACCATCTTTGTGCATTCATGTGGCTTCATCAGAGTGTATTTGAAAGGATCTTTTTCAGCCGGCTTTAATATTTGTTTTCCTGCTAAAGGTCGGGGGAAGAGAGGAGGGAAGGGGTCTAGCTTTCAGAACACTGTATGTTTTAGAAGGAAAACCAACCACTTTTAAAGAAATTCCCAATGATTCTCTTTTTATGATTCATATCCATTTTTAATTATTAGATGGTTATAGGTCTGAAAAAGTTGTTATGGTACTATGATTTCCAAACTGACACTTGTAGGGTAAAAATGTTGTTGTGTAAAAGTGATGATAAAATTCATAGGCCCTTTAATCTTCAACTCCCTACCTAACCTTCTTTCACAAAATATTGGGACCACCCAGTTACCTTGTGCTTCTGAATATTTGGCATGAAATTCTATTTTTTAATGAAACACACATCCTTAATAAGTTTTCTCCCAAAACTGAGCTCAGTTTAGCACAGTGCTGTATGGCAAGTATTCAACTCTACAAGAGGGAAGAGGAACGGTGGGCTATATGGCAGACTGGTGAGAAGATTTTATGCTATGAGGGTAGTGTGGGTGGTAAACTCTTCCCCTCCTTTTCTGCTCACTAAATATTAAACTGATATGAAAAGGGAGAAAAGCAGCATGTGCCCTTTGGGCAAATGCAGTGAGAGATGGGAGTTTTCTTCCAAAGAATATGAGAGAAGGAGCCTCTCCCACATTTTGATGAGAAATTACTCTCGCCATACAATCCAAGCTATCATTGTGTTGGTTTGGGCAATGCTTCTCCAGAATATCTCTCACAGTGGTACACTGTTCAGCCATCAGTCTTAGCAGTAAGAGTGACAGCACAGGTCAGTCTCGTGCTGGCCTTTTGTTGTCCTGCTCACACAGGCAGCCCTGAGCAGGGTTAAACACAGTGGTGTAATCTCTACATGTCCATGTTGCTTCCACTTAGGGAACTATGACTTCAGCAGGTAAAACTATTTTGGCTACTCCTGTAAAAGACAATAAAAAATGTTTCTATAAACAGATTAACAACAAAAGGAGGACTAGGGAGAATCTTCCTCCTTTATTGGATACAGAGGGAAACACAGTGACTGACGATGATGAAAAGGCTAAGGTACTTAATGCCTTCTTTGCCTCAGTCTTTAATAGCAGGACTAGTTGTTTGCTGGGTACTCAGCCCCTTGAGCTGGAAGATAGGGTTGGGGAATGGAATGAGACCTCCACTTGCAAAGGAAATGGTCAGTGACCTGCTGCACCACCAAGACATACACAAATCTATGGGGCCAGATGGGTTACACCCAAGAGTGCTGAAGGAGATGGTGGATGTGCTTATCAGACCACTCTTAATAATTTATCAGCAGTTCTAACTAACCGGCTGGGTCTCAATGAACTGGAGAATGGCAGATGTGATGCCCATATACAAGAAAGGTCGGAAGGAGGATCTAGGGAGCTACAAACCTGTCAGTCTGATTTTGGTGCCAGGGAAGCGCATGGAGCAGATCATCCCAAGTGTTATTACATATTATTTACTGGACAATCAGATGATCAGGCCCAGTCAACGTGGGTTCATGAAGGGCAGGTCCTGCTTAATGAACCTGATCTCCTTCTATGACAAGGTGACCTTCTTGACGGACAAAGGAAAGGCTGTGGATGTTATTTACCTAGACTTCAGTAAAGCCTTTGATATTGTTCCCCACAGCATTCTCATGAAAAAAAAATGGCTACCCAAGGCTTGGAAGAGCATACACTCTGATAGATCAAACACTGGCTGGATGGCCAGACCCGGAGAGTGGTGGTGAATGGAGTTAAATCCAGTTGGCAGTAAGTCTCATGCAGTTTTCCACAGGGCTCAGTGTTGGGGTCACTCCTGTTTAATGTCTTTATTAATGATCACAATGAGGGGATTGACAGCACCCTCAGTAAGTCTGCAGGCGACACCAAGTTAGGTGGGAGTATTGATCTGCTTAAGGGTAGGAGGGATTTTCAGAGGGACCTGGATAGGCTGGATTGATGGACTAAGGCCAATGGTATGAAGTTCACCAAGGCCAAGTGTCAAGTCCTGCGCTTGGGCCACAACAACCCCATGCAGCGCTACAGGTTTAGGGAGGAGTTGCTGAAAAGCTGCCTGTCAGAGAACAACCTGGGAATATTGATTGACAGGCAACTGAACATGAGGCAGCAGAGTGCCCAGGTGGCCAAGAAGGCCAATGGCATCCTGGCCTATATCAGGAATAGTGTAGCCAGCAGGGCTAGAGAAGGGATTGGCCCACTGTACTCGGCACTGGTGAGGCTGCACCTTGAGTACTGTGTTCAGTTTTGGGGGTCACGGTATAAGGAGGACATTGAGGTGCTGGAGAGAGTCCAGAGAAGGGCAATGAAGCTGGTGAAGGGTCTTGAGAATAAGTCTTATGAGGAGCGGCTGAGGGACTTTGGGTCCCTCAGTCTGAAGAAAAGGAAGCTGAGGGGAGACCTTATCGCTCTCTACAACTACCTGAAAGAAGGTTGTAGTGAGGTGGACATTGGCCTCTTCTCACAAGTTACAGCCAATAGGACAAGAGGAAATGGCATCAAGTTGCATCAGGGGAGGTTTAGGTTAGACATTAGGAGAAACTTCTACACTGAAAGGGTTATCAAAGACTGGAACAGGCTGCCCAGGGGAGTGGCTGAATCACCATCCCTGGATGTATTTAAAAGGCATCTAGATATGGTGCTCAGGGACATGGCTTAGAAGTAGGCCTGGCAGAGTTAGATAACAGTTGGATTTGGTGATCTTAAAAGTCTTTTCCAGCCATAATGATTCTATGAAAAGTTTATTTTAAAACTTCAATTTAAGGAGGGGAAAAAGGTGATGTTGGCTCAACCTTGAAGATTTCTGAATGCCTTAATGTTTCAGTTTGCACTGAAATCCTAAACCCTACTCTGCCTTGCATGGTTTTGCATTTCAGTGAAGAAAGTTCACATAGTTCAAGTCCTAAAGTTAGATTAATAAGGCAATATGCTGAAAATATAAAGGTGGAGTGTCTCTAAATAAGCTATAGTAATTCTGTGCTTGGAGTACATGACTTTTTGGTGCCATGAAAATCCTATGAGCATCTTCCACACCTAACTGTTTTCAGTTCATTTTTTTAACGATTAACCAATTGATCCTTTTAAGATCATGTTAATTCTCTTACAAATGTAAATTAGCATACCTTCTGTCTAGAGCTTTACAGGATAAACTAATAAATCTCAAGAAAATAATGAGTAGAGATGTCATAAAAATCAGTCTACAAAAATATTGTTTATCCCACAACTTATGTTGCAGAAGTAGGTAAATATTTGATAACTCAAAGAAAATTTTAGGTTTTCCAGCATTCCCTTACCTCTGTTAGGTAGTCCCTTTCTTTAAAAAGTATAGGCTTCTTTTTTCCATTTTGCATGGTACCATAATATGAAATGAAGACTAATGTCAGCTTTTGTATTAGAGCTGTCCACACCTGCAATAACAAAATTCCAAATGCAGTGAAACCCACCTAATTTCAGATTTGCTCACAGTTTTTGTTGTGTTTGCTGATTTTAGTGAGCAATGTACAAAACTGGGCAAGTTTGAGGCATATTCTTCACAGGCACTATGTACTGAAGTGTGTAAGGTATCCAGGAGCTGGTGACTGTGCTTGGGAACCTGGCAGCCGGTTTTGGAGTTTCACTGGTGCTGAACAAAGAAAGAAGTCTGGCAAAAGAAGTAAACAGTTCCATTGGTCCCCTGAGAGCTAGGATTGATTCCCCTGGTTTGCAAAGGAGTCCTCCAGAATGGCAATCAAATGGTAAAGATTTCCTTACAGACTCTATATTCCAGAAGACTACAAAAACACTTAACTAGGTAGTTCCAGCATTTCATTTTTATGGGCACTACATGTATTTCACAGTTTCATTTAAGTCTTTGTTTCGTATTTATTTTTAGTCCCTTGATAAAAACTTTGCACAGAGAATGCATACGAAGTATAAACCCAAGCTGCTCCTAGTAGAAGACGATTCTCATCTTACTAATGAGCAACTCACAGAGCAAACCTAACTAGAAATAAAGGGTTTATGGGAATTACAGATATCTCATCTTGGTACACTTTCTTAAACTATTCATATTGCAACCGAACTATTTTAACTTCATATAAAACAGAGTGCAAATTCAGCTTTGCCATTGGTCACTTTGGTATAAAAACACTAGTTTGTACTGTTGTCTTACTGAAGCAGAAGACGATATTTGGGCCAGGTAGTACTACCTGAAGATTTTTGACAAAAAGTAGTTAACAACCCATCCTAAAAAGCTGAAATCCAAGAACTTCTGCACAGTCATATTGGCAGAGTGCTTATGGACTCGTGTTGTACGGCGTGGGAAGAAACTGTTGCCAGCCTCTCAAAGTAGGAGGAAAAAAGAGCAACTCTACTTAGCTAAGCACACCACTTAATAATCGTATTGCAAATGGAGTTGGGCCCCAACCTGAGAGACACATTATTTAGAAAGTAAGGAGAGGGAGAATCTTTATTGCTGCTAGAGATGAGGCTGCGAGAAATCCTGCAGTTGAATGCCCTGGAGAACACAAGAGTTTTTCAATGTGCTCAGAGGATTACAATTCAAAGACAGAGGCAAATGCTGTATTCTCCAGAATAGCTATTGATTGACTGATACACTTAAAGGATAAGGACTGAATCCTGCAGAAGGCCAAGAAGCTGAAGACAATCATATATAAAGAAAGGAAAATCCTGTTCTTTCCAGAGCTTAAGTCTAGTACTCAAGGTAGGGGACATATATCTGGGTGCTGCTGAAACAGGGCTTTACTAAAACAGTGGAAGCACAGTATCTTGAAAGCTAGGAGGCTTAGTTATCAAGGACAGGCATATGCATCACTCAGATCAACCTCTTAAACAACGTAGCTGAAATTTCATAGATGATGGTTCAGTGAATTGAACTGTTGGATTTTATTTTTTTTTTTAATAATAAGTATTTGGTGAATTACCCACTTAAAATACTAAATACAAAATGTGGGAACTATTGTTTGTTTACACGTTAACCCAGTTCTCAGCTTTTCTGTATGGTAAGGAGGAAAAGGAGCAGGGACATTGAATTTTTACTTCTTATTTCTAGCACTTTTCTTATATGGAATTTTTTTTTGTGAACAGTAAGGCCTCTCCCTACGTAGCCTGCTGTCAGTGCTAGTTTTGAACACAACAAAAACCTGAAATTTCCATGTGACATGAGCTTACCTCATCACTCCCTCATTTATTGTTGTTTTCATATGCAATTTCCTTCTCCTCTTTGACTGTTCAGAATTATGATCATGTAACCCTGGATATTCAGCTCTCTTGTCTCCCCATAAATCAGAGAAGCATAAAGCAAATATTTTTGTAACATTAATGTAGCGTTAGAACTGGCCTGCCTCTTGAAAAATGAGCAATACCAGAACTTATGAAGTGCAAAGAAAATACACATGGAGAGGAACAAAGGGATAACCTTGGAACAGGGAACGAAAGAAAGGGAGTAGTATTTCTGCCTTTGCTACCAGGAATGGTGCAAAGGTTGGCTTCCGCAAAGAACACTAGCGTGCAAAAAGGAAAAAAAAAAATCTTCCAAAACTCTTCCTAATAAAGTCCCATCCACTACCTCTCATCTCAAGGGAAGGAGATAGGTCCAGTGGAAAACAAACAAACAAACAAAAACCTAAACTAACAAAATATCAGTTCTGTGAGTTCTCTTTTTTTTCTGTTTTGAAGTGTGTTATCCAAGAAAACAGCAAATCTGCCCAGGTCAGGAGAGAAGAAAATGTTTTTTTCCCCACAGGTTGTTCTTTTAATGTTGTGGTTTTTCTACTCTATGCAGAATACTTTACTTAACTTTCATGGTAAGGAGCTGATTCAAAACAGATTCCCTAAAGAGAATATGCAATTATAATGCTAAGCTAAGTATCAGAAAATGGAAACAATTGGTTTTGAGGACTCCATTGTATCTGCAGGATTTAAATACAATTGAAAATGTCATCAGTTTTTATATGCAAGTAGCAAGAGACAAAAGAAACAAAGATAAAGTGATGCACAAAGTGGGAAAAGTCTTCAGGGACATTAAGCCAATTCAGAACAATATGGAAGTAATCAAAAGTCAGTCAACAGACCAAATAAGACTTCATAAAAGAAAAGTACAGGCTAAAGCTGAGGCAGCTTAAGGAAGGCTGGATGGTGGTAGATGCAGTGTGTTTACATAAGAGACAGAGAGATTACAAAACAAGATATGAAATCATTATTGTTGGTTAAATCTCAAAAGGTTTGGAGCTTTTTTTCAGTTAGAACAAGCATCAAGAGGTTTGGCTGCTTACCCAGATCTTCTCCATGGTTTCAAGAAGCTGACAAACAAAACTAGAAAACTACACAAAGGAAGAATATACACGGAAATCCTTGCACTTTCTTCTTTCAAATGTCCCCTCCACCATGTTCTGCCATATTTGTTAATGCTTCCCAGAGGTACATAAAAGTTGACAATGACCCTAACATTTCTTTAAACACCTTGATTCCCAGGTAGCATTTGAGTTATGAATTATAGTTTACATATACGTGTACTTCTTCCAGAATAACTAGGTACACTTATAAAACTTCTAGTTAGGGAAGAGTTTGTGTTATTAAGCGTACAGTTTTATATATATATATTTGCAGACAGAGTGGAGACATAAAGTTGAGGAAAAGTAAAACATCCAATTTTCAGTGTGACGCTTTTTTTCAAAGACTACAGGGAATGAGGGGACAGGATAGATCCAAATAATAACAAAGTTTGAAATGCTTGAAAAGTTATTAGAAGGTGAAAAAGCAACAAAATGTTGTAAACAGAGCTGCACAGGGGAACGGAAAACAAGGTTAATTAAAAGTTCTGTTTCTGACTGAATTAGAGGCTACACACAGGTGTTACAGTTAAGATCCCAGCATAACAGCTGTCCTGTTGAATGTGCAATTAGGCTCTTACAGGCTGAACCTAGACATCATTGTGATCAGGAGTCCTGGGCTCCCAGTCATCCTCACATCACCTTTTGGTTGTATGCCCAGAAAGCTCACAGTTTTCCTTTGCCTGCATTTACAGGTCTTACCATATTACAGAACCAGGACACGGATTCAGACACAGGAATTTGTTCTTTGTTGCTTGCAGTGACAGACAAGTTTGGAACAGCAACAGCATAGCTCCCAGGGTTAAAAGGAGCCAGTGGGAATCTGTCAGTGTAAAGATTTACTCCTATCTTTTTGGTAGTGAATGGGCTTGGAGATGCCAGGGGAGTTTTATCCACTTCTCTCTCCCTCTTAGCATTTTCTAAACATTTGTCTTCTCTCCCTTTCTGGGATAGAGGCATAGGTCACTAAATCTTCTCCACATGTAGCAGTATTTCTGCACTTCACACTATCTCTGCATTTTACTATGTGGAATGTGGTCTACCTCTCTACCTCCAGTACAGCTATAGCTACTCCAGATAACACCTGTCCTTCCCGCTATCTGTATTTGATCTCTACACTGACATACTTGCCAAGGTTTGTATCTGACTCTACTTACTGCTACTCAGGAAAATCTTTTAAGGTCCTTTCTAATAAAAGTGTTTATATGTATGACAAAATTTGTGTAGTTTGATGGCTTATCACCTATCATATTTCTTTTTGCAGATAAATGTTGTATTTTCTTAATGTTGTGTTAAAATTGCTAGAAGTGTATCTCCCAATCCAGTATTGACTGTATTGCACTGCTCTGTTCTGTATACAGACTAGTGTACCACTAAGGGCAGCTTTCACACCCCTGGCTGAGGTTTTAACTCCAGGCCCTGTGCCAGAACAGGTTGATTTGCATTGGCTTTCCATATTGCTAATGAAGAGCGAGAAATAAATTATTTGGAGGGTGACTCAAACCATCAGTTCACATCAGGTGCTCTGAATTACTCTGTGGAGGAATCCCTCTCTCCTGCTGCCGGCTATATAAGGAGTCTACAGAGATTAGCGTACTAAACTCAGTGTCTAAGTTCAATCAGTGTAAATATCCTTCTTAACACTACTTCTGCTACCAAAATGTACTGTAAAGTATGTAGAGCAACTGCAAACACAGGGCATTTTTCACAGGGTCTCACAGTGCTTTGTGTCAGCAGTGACAATGACATCTTCCCATTGAAGAGGAGACACACTGGACACATCTGCTGTAAAGCCTGATCCTCCTCTTAAGGAAACATCTTAAACTAGAAAGAGATGAGCGCTGCTAGGAGGGAAAATACAGACAGCAGGCACAAAACCACTGACTGTTTCCATGAGCAGGAAAATGACGTAAGCTTCAAAGTGAGGCCGTGTTTCAAGCCTGCACATATTTCCATAGCTGTTGCCAGATATCAGTTCTAGGAATCTGTAAACAGCAAAGACCACATCCTAGTTTTGGCTTTGCTACACAACTCTTTCCATGAGGTCTTTAAAGGACTAGGAAGGAACTCAAGAAGTTTAAAGGGATTATGGTACGTGAGTGTTTATCAAACAGCAAAAGCTACGAATTTAAGCACACGAGTTAAAGCAGAATTGATGATTTCAAAGTGAAAAAAGAGGCATGCAGTCAGTTGTAGCCAATTTTAAATTATTTTTGGTGATGGCTGTACTTTGATTGCACCCCTGGATTTACTGTTCTTGCAAAACATGTGTTCCAGATTTTGCATATCTGTGTTCCCAGATGCTTAAAACCCATTCACCAACCAGACACATTGCAGAGAAAAGTTCATGCCCTGTATGTGGTAAACATACTTCTATTCTTTAATATGTGACCCTATCCATAGGGTCTATTCATTTATATTTTCCACCACTGAGCATTTTCTTTTTTGCAACCAATTGAAAATTTTCATTGTGAACGATTGTAATTGCAATTTTTCTACTTCTAATAACACAGTTTGAGTCAAAATCAGTGACACCTGCTGAGAGGGGATTACAGGTCTACTTACTGTCTCCACCATGAGTATTGTACAGTTGGCAGGTTTGTTGGCAGTCTTTTGAAAAAAAGCACAAGGAATTAAAGAGGTCAGGAGTTGCAAGTAGGTGAGATATAAAGTAGAGATCTCGACTCTGAGAAGAACGTCTGTGTTTCAGAAAAATCCTGAGGACTCTGAAGAGATACAGGATGCATCCAAATGGTCTTTATGTAGTGCTTTACTTCATAGGCAATAAGGGGGCTCCTTCAGTTCAGGAACATTTTATGTGAAGTAACCTTCATAGAATCATAGAATTGCTTAGGTTGGAAAGGACCTTGAAGATCATCGAATTCCAACACTCCTGCCATGGGCAGGGACACCTCCCACTAGACCAGGTTGCCCAAGGCCACGTCCAGCCTGACCTTGAACACCTCCAGGGATGGGGCCTCAACAACCTCTCTGGGCAACCTGTGCCAGTGCCTCACCACCCTTAAAGTGAAAAACTTCTTCCTAATGTTTAATCTAAACCTGCCCTCTTCCATTTTAAAGCCATTCCCCCTCATCCTGTCACTACATGCCCTTGTAAAAAGTCTTTCCCAGCTCTCCTGTAGGCCCCCTTTAGGTACTGGAAGGAGGCAATAAGGTCTCCCTGGAGCCTTCTCTTCTCCAGGCTGAACAACCCCAACTCTCTCAGCCTCTCCTCATAGGAGAGGTGCTCCAGCCCTCAGATCATCTTCGTGGCTCTCCTCTGGACATGCTCGAGCAGGTCTATGTCCTTCTTATGTTGGGGACTCCAGAGCTGGATGCAGTACTCCAGGTGGGGTCTCACGAGAGTAGAGTAGAGGGGCAGAATCACCTCCCTTGACCTGCTGGCCACACTTCTTTTGATGCAGCCATGGATACGGTTGGCCTTCCGGGCTGTGATTGCACATTGCTGGCTCATGTTGAGCTTCTTGTCAATCAGCACACCCAGGTCCATCTCCTCAGGGCTGCTCTCCAGCCATTCCCTGCCAAGCCTGTATTTGTGCTTGGGATTGCCCTGACCCAGATGTAGGAACTTGCACTTGGTCTTGTTGAACTTCATGAGGTTGGCTTGGGCCCACCTCTCCAGCTTGTCCAGGTCCCTCTGGATGGCATCCCTTCCCCCCAGTGTGTCAAACACACCACACAGCTTGGTGTTGTCAGCAGACTTGCTGAGGGTGCACTCAATCCACCTATCCACGTTACCAACAAAGATGTTAAATAGTACTGGTCCCAGTACCAACCCCTGAGGAATGCC
>NW_009661372.1:3183404-3279947 GCF_000708025.1 Charadrius vociferus | reverse complement strand
TGAGACTGACTGGCCTGTAGTTCCCCGGGTCTTCCTTCTTTCCCTTTTTTGAAAATAGGGGTTATGTTTCCCCTTTTCCCATCGGTAGGAACCTCGCCAGACCGCCACGATTTCTCAAATATGATGGCTAGTGGCTTTGCAGGCTCATTTGTCTTCATGTGCCAGTTCCCTCAGGACCCGTGGATGTATCTCATCAGGTCCCATGGACTTGTGCACTTTCAGGTTCCTCAGGTGGTCTCGCACTTGATGGTCACCTACAGTGGGCGGTTCGTCATTTTCCCAATCCTCGCCTTTGCATTCTGTGTCATGGGCAGTGTGGCTGCAGTCCTTGCCAGTGAAGACTGAGGCAAAAAAGTTGTTGAGTACCTCAGCTCTGTCCCTGTCCCGGGTAACCAGTTCTTGCATTTCCTTCTGGAGAGGGCCCATGTTTTCCCTAGTCTTTCTTTTCTTGCTGACATACTTGAAGAAGGATTTTTTGTTTGTCTTAATGTCCCTGGCCAGATTTAGTTCTATCTGGGCTTTAGCTTGTCTAACCCGATCCCTGGCTGCTCGAATGATTCCTCTGTATTCCTCCCAGGCCACCCGCCCCTGTTTCCACTCCCTATAGGTGTCCTTTTTTCTTTTGGTCATGTCCAGGAGCTCCTTGTTCACCCACGCAGGCCTCCTGGCTTTTCTGTCTGCCTTCCTCTTTGTAGGGATGCATTGCTCCTGAGCTTGGAGGAGGCAGTCCTTGAATATTGATCGTTGTCCGTGTCTGCAGCACAGCAGCATAGCGGTAGGATCTCTCCAGGTTTCAGAACCCTTTTGCCAGATTGTATGATACTCATGCACCAATTCTGTGAATCACTGGGACTGACTGAAGACTATGGACATTTCATCTCTCACTGTCACACACTTGAAAAGCTAGACCTGTCCCTAGGAATATTCCAGTCATACAAAATGTAATCACCACAGCAAAAGACTGAGCAACCATTTGTGGCTGATTTTCACTCTTTTCTGAAATAAACAGAATTTGGGAACAAAACCAAAAGTGCACTGCCTAATTCAAACAAAACTACAACAAAATGTATGTAACTAATTTATAAACTACAGAACAAAGTGCTGCATTCTATTCTTTCTATTCTCATTTCTTTTTATCATTTTTTGCATGTAAATATTCATAAAATATTCAGCAACAGTCTCATTATTTCTAACTAGAATGTACAATGGAGACAGCTGAGAAGCAAAGACTTTTCTGTCAGAGTCTATAGTCTGTCTTCAAAAGCAGTGTATACTGCCTTTATGATTCAGAGCTGATTTTCAGTATCAGTGTGAATAATACTTAGTAATAATTACCCACAATATCCAGACCCAAGCCACTAAGGATTGCCTTCACAGCCTCATATTTTTTTTACCTCTTCTCACTGTCTGTACTGTTCTAATTTGTCTGAGATTTTAAATATTGCATGATTGTTTTAACACTCCTTTCTAAGGAATGCAGAAAAGGCCCCCCGCGTTCAATGATTTTTTCCCAGGCTCGCTCAGTTTAGCCTGTAAGGACAGGTGCTAAATTTTATTAGACCCTGGAGAAGAAGTGAATTTCCATTTGTTGCATTTCTCCCAGTCCTAAAAATTGGGAAGACCAGCTACACAAACGTAATTTCACTGGCTCTTTCGTATACAAAGAATCCAATCATACAAACACTTAAGCACATGCTTGGCTTTATACACATGAATAGTCCTATTAAAGTAATCTATTACTATTTTAAAAGAGACATGAGCATGAAAAAAAAATTGCATTTAAAACTCTCCAAAATTAATATTACTATTACATTTTATAAGTATAATTTAATGAATACAGAATTCAAATACTCTCAGGGTTTAATTACAGGGTTGCCATTGAAAGATTAGAGTGTAAGAGAAGAGTATATAAAGGTATTCCAGTAATCTGGAACTCACGGTAAACTCAGTATGTTCCTTGATACGGAGCAAATTTATACCACATTATCTGTAATTTCACATGAAACCCACAGCATCTAGATAAAATGAGAAAAAATAAAGACTATGCAAATAAAAACATAGACTTTACACTACTTTTAGAAAGCTAGTAACTTTGTACTTGTTTGCTAAGGTAAATAAAAAGAAAATATAATCTCCCTGAAAGATTTCTGAGATAAACAGCCAACTCCTCTTTCAGTGATCGTAAAACGAGTATGAAATTAAATATGAGATATAACTCCAGCCCAAGAAATTTAAAACATAATAAAGAATGTGAAAATGCTATTGTAAAAGCAAGGGGACTGTATGACAGGAAAATCTGTGTGACTAGGCTATACTCAGTCAGAGAGTCTCGATGCAACAGCGACTGTATATCCAAATCCAAGTGCACAAATAACAGCCAAACAGCCTAACAAAGAAGGGATCATGGTAACACGGATGGGTGCTGGTAGCATATGCTGGGAACTCCAAATCAGGTCAGAAAGCCCATGCCAATACTGAATCTGTGAAACAGCCAACAAAGTGAACTAAGCAGTAATCAATGATATAGCTTCAAAGTCTATAAACACTACTTGAGATTTGGTTACACACTTGCATTCTGGATGCTGATATTTAAACAGAATGGCTGTGCCAGGCTGAAATGGATGATGCAGGGTGTTTTAATAGTTACATTTCTGGTGCTACAAGAAAGCTCATAACTGAAAATCAGTGAAGAAAATTGGGCTTCAATTATTGTTTCTTGGGGTGACCTATAAAGGTCTGTCTTTAGATGAAATTTTGAATTGCTCAAGGACGCATTTTTTAACTGTTGATAACACTGCTTCTCAAATGTTAGTATAATATGGAGTTAGATAAATTGGTGTACTAGGTGGTGATTCAGGGTATTTTAGAATAGGGTTTTTTTTATAATTATCACATACATTGGTTGAAAAGTCTCAAAAAGATACTACCTTGCATTACAAAAAGCTTATTCTTTGCATAATGGTATCTTGATAGGATGTGGGTGGAATGAGTGGTTCAGAGGGCATTAGCTAAGCAATGACATAGAGTATTTTTGGTTTCTGTAGCTGTTCATTACACCTTGATATAAACCAGGTATTGAATTATGTACACTGAAAAACAGTGTATCGCTATAAAAAAAAAGAAAAAACACATCAAGAAATTGTAATCCACATTTTTGCCATTGTTCATTAATACCACATCCAGTCACTTGATGGACTCCAAGCAATCTGGGGCATTTCTTTTGGATTTACCATAGTACAGAACTGGACATCTCTGGGACTAAACAGGGTTTCTGTTTTCCTGAGATGCTCATGTAAACATACCAGCAAATGAATTCAGAATGTCTCTTCTCAGAGAATCACAGAGTGTATGAGATTGGAAGGGACCTCTGGAGATCTTCTAGTCAATCCCACTGCTCAAAGTATGGTCAGCTACAGCAGGTTGCTCAGGGCTGTATCTCTTGACATGACAGATACCCCAAGCCCTTAACAGTCTTTGTAGCCCTTTGCTGGATGCGCTCCAATATGTCCATGTAACTCTGCACTGGGGAGTCCAGAACTGGACCAAGCACCTATATGTGTCGCTAGTCCAGTGCTGCACAGACAGGTAGGGTCACCTCCCTTGACTTTCTAGCAACATTCTTCCTAATGCAGTCCAAGAGCTTGTTAGCTCTTTTTTGTGGCAAACGCACAATGCTGGGTCAAGTTCAATTTGGTGTCCACCAGGACACACAGGTTTTCTAACAAGCTGCTTTTCAGCCAGTTGGACACCAATATGTGTTGGTGCCTGGGTTTATTCCCCGAAAGGTGCACGACTTTGCAATTCTTCATGTTGAAATTCATGACATTTTTATAGGCCCCTTTCTCCAACTTTTTGAGGTCCCTCTGAAGAGTAGCACAACCATCTGAATCAGTCTCCCCAGTTTTATATCTTCCGCAAACATGCTGAGGGTGCACACTGTTCCACCAGGCAGGTCATTAACGATGAGGTTAAACAGTACCAGCCTAGTATCTGGCCTGAGGGTACACCATTAGTGACTGGTCTATAGTTGGACTTCATGTCAATGCTCGCAAGCCTTTGAGCCTAGCAGTTCAGCCAGTTTGCTATTCACCTCACTGCCTGCTTATCGAGCCCATACTTTATCATTTTGTCAATGAGAGTGTGGTGGGGCACAGTGTCAAAAGACTTGCTGAAGTCAAGGTAAACAATATCCACTGCTACCTTCATCCACTAAACTACCCATTTCATTCTAAAAGGCTATCGGGTTGGTCAGGCAGGATTTTCCCATTGTAAATCTATGGTGATTACTCTCAATCACCTTCCTTAAGCTTCTGAAGCTTTTACTCTGAAGAGCTCATGAAGGTTTATGAACTTCACCTGCATAATTGTGATTTGTTTACAGCTGTTAGGACATGGACATTGTAAAATTCTCATACTCGCCAATCTTGGCATTAAAAGCACGATCCTCATGTAAGCGTGGAGTCTTGCGGTTAATAAAAGTGAGAGCAAGATGAAGCCCAGGGCTGATTTATATGAAGAGCTGAGTTTGGCACTGATGTTTGGAGACTAGTTTTCTATCTTTTCAAGCTGACCAATTGTTATAATGTTTTGTTTCTTCCCTTTGCTGTGTACGGTAAATGATTAGCATGATGTGCTTGGCTACAGTTCAGCAACTGAGTTGGTGAAAGATTATTATCTCTTCATAATGTTGTTTCCCTAATCTGTCTAATCAATGTGGCAGTATTCCTGAAAGCTGTTCTCTGGGCTAGCAGCTGAATGTGGTCTTGAGCGATGCACAATTGCATTATTGCAGCAGCGCAGGAAGTTACATTGCAAAGAAGAAAATAAATATTTAAAAGGTAAGATAAGTCTTGTTTATGTACCTAGGGAGAGGGTACTCATTTTAATAGTTCATTTATTGCAGTTATCTAGAACAGGCTGTAAATCCATTCTATAACAACACTGTCATATTTTTCCTCTCCTCTTATCGTTTAAAACAGAACAATAAAACTATCTTGATGATTCGTTTCTTTAACTATCTCTGTGTACGGTATATTTACAGACTGACTGCCAACCACAAATCAACAGTTTGGTATAAACTAATGTTTACACATTTCTAGTCACATTTCTATTATGAATCTTCTATTCGGGGTTCATAATTCAAATATTCCCATTAGTCTTAAACTGAATTAACAGCAATTTCTTAGCGAAAGAAGGACTTCCATAATCATCCTTAAACATAGTTTGTTTTCTTTCGAGCACCCACAGTATTTGGGCAACAGTAATTTTTCTGTACTCACAGAAACATTGAATTTTACTTTATTTTGAGAACTAATTCATAATGTTAGCCTTCAATATGGCCTAGATAGCATGGTTTGAAAATGCTTAGAAAAAAGCCCTGTTCAAATAAAACTATAAATATTTAAGTCCATATTTTTATTCTGAGAGTCCCATGGTTTCTAATTTTACCTTATAGGTGAGGTAAAAATTATTACATGACAAGGAACGTGCAACTTGTTTTGCCAAGGGAGTTTTGTTCATATGAGTTAGTCTCCCCCTGAGATCCTGTATCACAGATTTGTTGTCAAAGAGCAAAGGTTTTCAAGTATCTTTGCAAAACAATGCCACTTTTGGTGATCTTAGCACACTACTGTTATATTCCTGAAAGAGCTCCCACCTTGAGTAGGAACCAACAGTTCAGTATTCAAATATTACCTTTTCTTCAGTGTCATCCATCATTTTATGTATTGTTTCTGATAACATTGGCAACAATGTGTAAGATGTCACATAATGTTGTATTACAACTTTTCCTGGAAATTGTGTGTTGCAAAGGATTTGTGAGGCGTGAGGAGAAGGGAGAGAGGAAACACTGTGCTGGGAATGAGTATTTGTCACTACTGGGTGTTTGAGAAATATAAGAAGAAATGTGAGCTCACCCTCAACCTTTGACATGTAGACTTCTTCATAGGTGTTCGAGCTGTTGGATACACCAAGCAGTAGGCACATGATCTCTTATGCAAGGACTGTGAAAATATTCTGTCTGTGGCTTTCAACCTGTGTCTGGCAGATTCCTTCTGAATTGGTGAAGTATGACGACAAAAAGCTAGTCACTGACATTATGCAGGAAGCTAGGCGTGTTAAATTTGGGTGGAAAAAAAAAAAAAAGCTGAAACCCACTGCTGTAGTCCAATTATTTAATAAGAAACAACTCTTGAAACACTGTAGTAATCCTTATTACTGAGCAGAATATGCATAGTCATAGTCTACCATCTGATATTCTTTGGTTCTGTCACAAGGTCTGTCTATACATTATCTTTCTCCATGACAGCAGAAGGTGCTGTCAATACAGGCCAAGGACTATTTTAATTCTCCCCTCCATTGCACCCCTGGTTGGCTATGGGCTTTTCTGGAAGAGGGAATGTTTTGTTTTCTTGAACTTAAAGTAAACGTACGTGAGAAAAATTCATAAAGGTGCACCAACATCTGAGCTCTAAAGCTGAGAGTGAAAGTAGATCCAGCAGAGCAGTTAAGTCAGGGATCACCAGGCATCGGGACCAGTCAGGACCAGCGCAGGAGCCACAGGAGGCAGCAAGGCAGGTGGGACCATGCCCACACCAGGAGACTGTGTGCAGCTAAAGCCCAGGTGGGCATCGGATGTGCTCGGGCACCGGCAGCACGTGTCTGCCCACAGGAACAACTCCCGGGTGGGTGAGTACAACATACAGCCCCTGGGGGAAAAGAGAGAGGGAGAGAGGTGACTACCTAGGGGAGCCTTCAAAAATTTCAATTATTTATTTTTTACTCATCCTGTGCAGATTTTGAAAAATTAAAATACATCAGCAGAAATAGACCAGTCAGTGCTTCTTCTTACCAAAGCTTAGGTGTCCTGTTGGAGTAAGGTCATCATCTGTCTATTACTCTGTTAGATAAGCCCACTGGCCCCGGAGGGCATTTACACAGGTATCTCGAATTCCAGGCTCTCATCACAACCATAAGCGCATATGAGGCACATAAAAATCTTTTATTTCTTTTCTGAAGAAAAATGCCCACAGTAATATATCTCTGTAACATTGTCAGTGCTGAGCAAAATGTGTATTTATTTTTGCCAGACAAGATCTAGCTTAGTTTAATAAATGTATGTGTGCATGCATGCGGTTAGCTTTTGTATATGTTTGTATATAAACAGGAAGAACAAGTAAATAAACACAATGAGGCCAGATTTTCTAAATTAAATGCCATTTCCTGCAGTTCCTTTAATGGACAAACCTTTTCCACATGAAGATTAATTCAGACATTGTATTTAAGCCGAGTGCAGAATCTCACTGTCGTTTTTACTGAACAGCAGACAGACACACTGTCTTGGCATAAGAACATCAGTTGGCTTATCTAAATGTTTTTCCCTAATTATAAAAATTTATGTTGCGTTGCATTGTTATTTTCACTTGTAACTGGGGTTACATTTGTGTTCTTTAAGAACATTGTCAATATTTCATGTTGTGTCTCTAAGCTGTAAAGGAGGTCTTGGAGATACTCATGTGTGAAAAGAAAGGTGAGACAGCTGTTATTACTGAAAGTTGCTAAAATGTGGTATGTAAGTAAAACATTAAAATCACTTATTATAATTTGTGTGATAGGATGAGGATACCAGACATCAAACACTTGTTAATCATCAACAATTCAGTATCACAAAGCAGACTGGAGTAGGATACTGATAACTGTTTTCCAGAATATCCCCACTTTCAAACAGAAAAAAACCAAAAGATTTGGGGGGGCTGGGAGGAGGCTCTAAAGCATCAATCTGTAATTCCCCTGAAGAAAAAATATGGTGGCAGGTGATTTTCGTGTGTGTGACATTTTGTCAAATTCTGCAAGCATCCAGTAATAACATTTCCATTTATTTTCTCAAAGAAATATAAATTAACTTATTTATCTAGAAAGTCTTGCAACTAACAGAATGTAACTCATCTTGGCTCTCATTCTGCTTGTGAATTTGTGAACTTAAAACTAGCAACTGCTTAGATATCTTGATCATGACCTTACGGCATTTACTTATGACAAGAAAACACATCGCCAACCACTACTGTGTATTTTTGGATCGTCAGCAGGGCTTCCAAAGCTTAAAGCAACTGACAAGGGAAGTAAATTTTAAATGGAATTTTATTCGTTGCTGCCAGCTCTGAAAATATAGCTGTTAACAGAGAGATATCAATCAACAGAAGTGTTTCTTCTGGGAGACTAATTCTTGATCCAGCAATATTTTTATGAACAAATCTGAATGTTGATATCATGTCTTTCCTGCAACAATTTTCAGATGGGACAAGGATTGGTCTAGCAATAAAAAATAAAAAGGAAATTTTTTTTTTTTCTGACCTGAATCACCTGTTTAAACAGTTACAGTCCAACTCAGATGTTGTAGTACAGCTGATGCATGTGAGGATAACAACTGCCAGTGTGTGAGTGTGGGGTAGGAAACCTGCTGGAAAGCAGTGACTCTAGAAGAGCTCTCTGGAGGTAACGTGTGGTACTGTGATGGAGAAGGCTAAGACCAACTTTCAGAATATAAAGGAAGAAAAGAGTGTGAAGGTGACCTAGTATCTGAATAACTAGCCTCGCATAAGGACATTCAATTCTTCGAGGAGAAAGGTGACTTATTTACCCAGGCAACTACCGCAGGCCAGAGCCCTCATGCAGAAGGGGAAAATTTCTCAATCTGAGTAGCGAAAGTGTGACAAGTTTCAGTGGCTGGTAGTAGGCAATTATAAAGTGCTGAGGTTGAGCACTGAGAATTTATCAGGTGAAAAGTTACTAGCAGGAAGCTGGTAGTCTGAGTTTCATCTGAAATTACCTAGATGTGAATTTCAATCTGTTTCCAGGGGAAATTATTTAAATTACCTACTAGTTGTTCCTTCTCATTTTGTTGTCTTTGACTGTCTGAGCCTTTGCCTTGAAAATATTCCTTCATGGGCCTTAACTTCACTCCTCTCAACATCATAGAACTTCCTGTTCTGCAGTAAGTGAAAAGTCATTTTTTTAAGACAACTACCCAAATGGTCAGGAACACTTCTTTTTTCTTTTTTTTCCCTACTGTGTAGTTGGCCAGAAGGCTTCTGTCATCATTTTCTGCTTTTTCCTGTGCTCCTGGAGGAAAGATGCTGGAGGAAGTGGGGCCGGGGGAGAAAGCAGAACATAGTTGTTCTGATTTGTTCATGTATTCAGCATTAAACTGACCACATTTTTTGACTGGGAAGGAATGCTTCCAGCACATTAATTGATAGGGTTTGGTAGGTCTTATCTGTGTTGGAACAACCTGCATTGGTGGTACCTATGCAGCATCTTCATTTAGAGGCATCAATGGCACTGTTTTCCTTTTGTCCCTGTCTGTGGTCAACAGTTATGTAGACCCCAGAAAGTATAAATGATTTAGTCTCTCATTACTTGACTCATTATGGAATCACCTATTGGTTAAAGCAAAGGAAAATCTATGGTATTCAGAAAATTAGACTGGATAACCTCACCTAGAACTGCATGTACTTATTATTAATATTATTTTGCATTTTCTAACAAGAATCTTAACCTCTTTTGGAAGGATAAGCGGCTCATAAAATACTAGGAATTTTCAAAGATAAAATATTAGAAACCCATTTGCGATGGACTAATTCTTTCTGTTGAGAAAGATTGCTCTAGGAGCAATCTTGCTCACGTTAACACTGACTTTCAAATCCAGGCACTATTTTTCATGAGGAGTAGGGTATGTTAATAAGATCTGATGCATTATTTAGTGACTTTAAATGATATAAGATGCTTATCTTAATTCATACAATTCCTTTTAAAAAGTATCAATATTCACATATGTTTAATTAAGCGTATGAGAAAGGCTGCCATCTTCAAAACATTCTCATCAATGACAAATGACCTGAATGGCTCTTTGACTCTCTCCTACCTGCTGTACTTCTCATGTTCATGTTAAATTTAGAGAGATAAGTTCAGAGATAGGTGGGAGGACTTAGCAGTACGAGTAATAGCTGCTTCTTAAGATAACACTAAATCATTGTGCAAACCAATCACTGGTTTGCTGTATGCAAGAGAAAAATACATGACACAAGAAGGTTTCACTTTACAGAGTGTTTGCAGCTAGACTGAAAAATACAGATTTTCAAGTGTTTCAGGTTTCAAGTTCAGCAGTAATAAGAGGCTATGCAATTCATAAAGGATTATTTGTTGTTTTTCCCCCCCTGTGATATTCTTTCTGCCTTGATTCTGCCATCTACCTTATGTTCAGATCAATACCATCTGGTCTTTAGAAACACAGACTTGTAGATAGCCTGACTAATTTTTCTTCAAAGTGGGTGAAACTCAAAATAAAAATGTTTTTCAATCCATAACAGAAGGACAGGCCAAATTAGGCTTATAAAGGGAAAAAAAATCCATTTCATGCTTCTTTATAGGAGCCTTCATCCTCACAGTCCCTGCTTAGATGCAGCTAAGGAAGCTGCTGCTCATGTAACTTTTAGCTGCCATAATCCTCCTTTCTCCACTTCAGGATAACCAGTTGACTTGTATGATTGTGACTTCCTTTGTTTCAAAACTGCAAGTGTGATACTGCTTCACCACCATTTGGATGGGTTTACAAAAAGGCATATTTTTAGAACAATTAGCTTCCTGTGATGTAATGGGCATGTGTGTACTGTCACGTTTCAGCTAGTTCACTAGCTTAAAACCAAAACTCAGTAGATGATTTTTGAGTATAGGACTTCCTTTACCCTCCAGAACATGATTCTCTCCCCATTTGTTCGCCAGAGATTGGAATTTGTAATTTATAGTTGTACTATTTCAATTTCAATATTAGTCTCAAAAATGAAAATTGCCAAGAGGACCACTTTAACTGTTTCTCCCCCAGCTCTGTCAGTGAAGGAGCACTGGAATTATTCTGGTATGCTGCAGTCATCCAACAAATATGTAGCATGTATCCATGAACTAATGCCCCTATATCCCTAGTAGTGATCTAACAAATCCTAGCTCTTCTTTAATGGTGCAGTCACACTTGGGATCACTGTTCTTTGGGAATATTTATAATATTGATCCTTCAAGCACAAGGGCACACTTTTTGCTTAAAAATAAAAACAAAAAAATGGGCTTGCAATATTGACATCTCAATGTTTTGTGTCCCGCTTGCTCCATTTTTCTAGTTTTGTATGCTTGAGAATTACATCAAGTTATTTAGAATAATGTGATCCTTTCGTTCTTTTTTTTTTTTTTTTTTTTTGGCAAATATTGAAAGTAAACCAGTATATTTTCCCCTAGCCTTCAGAAAGAGTTGTGTCTTTTCTGTATGGTGGATCTACACACATATGCAGACACACTTATGGCTGTGGCTGCAAGTTTGTGCCTTCTGTTTATAAAACATCAAACAGTAAATAGCAAGAGCTTCTGAAATCATACTATTTCATGTGGATCTATCAGAGTACAAGGCTAATGCCACAGATACCATCTCAGCCACTGATTTCAGTATCTTGTAGTCACAAGCACCCATAAAATAAGTCTGGCAATAATTTCCGGAGGATGCACAGAAACATTTGATGTGCTGTGACACACCTGTGGTCACAAACCATATAACTATCACCCACAACAAAATTGGGACTGGAAAGAAAACTTCTGAATCCAAACCTAGCAATTATTTCAGCCCTGAACACAGGGAAAAGGATGTCAAACTGGCAACTGAGAAATTCCAGTGTTAGTAAGAGCCCCATCAGACACTATCTCTTGTTATAACCATCTCAAAAGCATCAAAGGAAACAAACCCACCCATCAAGTTTCTCTTTCTGTGAGTGCATCAAAAGCATAAAGGTTTTCCCAGCCCCATGGACAGCCAGCAGAAGCACCAAAATGATATGAATATATAAAATAATATCAACATAGCAATATATCAGACAGCAAGTTCCCGTGTTATGTTGCATTCCCTGACAGATTCCAACACATTACAAGCATAAGAATTCACTTTGCAATTAAACTCTCTTATCTTCAATATTTTCTGTCTATGATGCAATTCTTCCTATAAACTTAGCTGTACTTTCATTTGTAGCACAGAATACATAGTTTAGTTGCAATATTTTTCATTGCACACGTTCTCCTGAAGTTTCTTGTTGATTTTGGAAAATGGAATTTGACTTGAGTTGAAGCGAATTCCATTTGAAAATTATGAGTCTTTTCAGACACGCGAGTCCTATTAGTACCTCTTTTATATTGTTATTGTGCTTTGACCTTAATGGTCTATTAGCAGAACATTTTTTTATTAAGGTCATACACTTCTAAGATATGATAGGTCCTACCAAACTGACACTGATTTGAGATTTCTTTTTCTTAGGAAACTTTTTTTTGGATATGTGGCAATTTTTGAGATGATCTGGGAAGGAATAAAGCACAACAATACACCTTATCAGTTTATGTGGTTACAAAGCTTCTCCCAGAGAACATATGATGCCTGTAATGATGTCATCACATTCCAGTTTTTGTGGAACAGCTGGTGGCTTGAAGTGTCCAGGGATGGATAGCATTAGTGATGCTTGATTTTGTGATGCTTGGTAAAAGCTGAGAATTACTAGCTTTATATTTTGGTTCTTTCAAGACTATAAACTCTATAGATAGGCAGAGTAATCACAACCTAAAGTCATAAGAAATAATAAACTTCAAATAAGCTTAGGCTAGCTGTGCACTTAGAATATAGGAAATTTGCAAATATTACAAGTATAATTTCTAGCATATTGAGTTCTGCAAAAACATCTTCTGTGTGGAACTGATCAGCAATAATCCTGGATAGCTGAGATTTTTTTGAGACATAGTCCTATATGTAGGTATCCACTTAAGTCAGGCATGTTTTGTATTCGTTGGTCTGTAATTTTAATGTTATTGCAAACACAGTTTTACTGTGCTTTCATCTAATTCTAGCATCTGTGTTTTGTTGACTTAAATCATACTCGTGTTTCTCAAGTGAAACCACACACTATCCAAAGCCAGTTTATTCAAATCTTCACGTTCTTCCATAAGTTTCTAAGCAACTTACAGGACACAAATTGAAAATTAGTGGGGTTTCAAGCCAGGATTACTGCAGGGAACAAGCAAAGCTTGGCCTTGTGTGGTTGCAAAACTTCATAATCATAGAACCATAGAATAGTTTAGGTTGGAAGGGACCTTAAAGATCATCTAGATCCAACCCTCCTGACATGGGCAGGGACACCTTCACTAGACCAGGTTGCTCAAAGCCTCATCCAACCTGTCCATAAACTCTTCTGGGGATGGGGCCTCCACAGCTTGCCTGGGCAACCTGTTCCAGTGTCTCACCGTCCTCAGAGTGAAAAATTTCTTCCTCATATCTATTCTAAGTCTCCCCTCTTCCAGTTTGAAGCCATTACCCCTCATCCTATCACTACATGCCCTTGTAAAAAGTCCCTCTCCATCCTTCTTGTAGGCACTCTTCAGATACTGAAAGGCTGCTACAAGGCCTCCCTGCAGCCTTCTCTTCTCCAGGCTGAACAACCCCAACTCTCTCAGTCTGTCCTCAGAGCAGAGGTGCTCCAGCCCTCGGATCATCTTTCTGGCCCTCCTCTGGACCTGCTCCAACAGGTCCGTGTCCTTCTTATGTTGAGGGCTCTGGAGCTGGACGCAGTATTCCAGGTGTGGTTTCACAAGAGTGGAGTAGAGGTGCAGAATCACCTCCCTTGACCTGCTGGTCACACTTCCTCTGATGCAGCCCAGGATACAGTTGGCCTTCTGGGCTGCAAGCACACATTGCTAGCTCATGTTGATCTTCTCATCCACCAAAACCCCCAAGTCCTTCTCCTCATGGCTGCTCTCAGACCATCCTCTGCCCAGCTTGTCTTTTTGTATGGGATTGTCCCGGCCCACCTGCAGTACCTTGCACTTGGCCTTATTGAACTTCAGGAGGTTCACACAGGTCCACCTCTCAAGCCTGTCCAGGTCCCTCTGGATGGCATCCCTTCCCTCCAGTGTGTCGACTACTCCACACAGTTTGGTGTCATCGGCAAACTTGCTGAGGATGCACTCCATCCTAACATCCATCTCACCAACAAAGTTAATAATTCCTTCAAAAAAATTGGAGGTACCAATTTTTTAAGAATCAGAAGTGTTCAAGGCCTCCTTCTTGCTTTTGAAAGACTCTGTCTGTGAAAATGCTTGAAAGTACTTACATGTCTTACATCTGTTCATCTCAGTGCTGCACCTTGCGTCTTAAGAGCTGCACCTTGCTGAAACTCACTTTTGAAAATTGTATTTTGGTTGCTAACCTGCTTTGATACTTGCAAAAACTTTATTCAGAGGTTAATACAAGCAGGGCTTGTTACAACAGGGTCATAAAAAATGGTCAGAGATTGTGATGTTCTCTTTGACAAGTCCTTGTTCTGAGTTCAGGAGACGTATAAACGTTTGGAATAACTATTTGGAGAATATTTATCTATGCACTGACTTTGGTATTTGTCTTTTTGAGTTTTATTTTTAAAAAGATTGCTTAAAATCTCTCATTTGTGGCCTGCCTCCCCAAATGGTTGCATCAGCAAAATGTTTTCTAGGCAAAAAATTACAACATGGGCGCAGGTACTAAAAGAAGGAGAATGGGAAACAGCTACTAAGCTTTTGCTGTCAAGACACTGTTTTGTATACTGCCTGCTTATTGCTTGCTGCTATTGTACACTGTTTCTACTTTCAGGTATAGTGACTGATACTTTAGGATTTAAAAGCCTGCAAGTGACCACTATCATGATCCAGGCAGATGTGTCCTGTATTACAAAGGCTAGAGACATGGGCCTCTTTGAAACAAACCTGTGATTTCCTTCTATCTGATCTTGGTTTCAAGACTCGCACAGCAGCAGACCAGCATGATTCTGCTTATTGTTCTGAATAATTACAGTCTGTGCTGCTCTACCTTTTCCAGCCTGAATTTGACTGGCATACATCTTCCAGCCATTGGATTTTGTTATGCCTTCTTCTGTTATGGAGCCATTTATAATCAGATATCACTTTTACTTTTGGATACATTGTCACAAGAAAAACAGTCTTGAGTTGGGGAAATTGCCTGTTAATATAAACTTCTGACCATTCGTTTGAGTGCTGAGAGAGGAAAAAAAAAACCCACAAGCAATGAGACAAGCACTTAGATAAACATCTATCTTTCCCTCTCTGCAACCTCAACTTTTTTGTATGTTTTCTGTGAGTTGTGCTCAGTCTATGAGAGTTCACCTGACGAGGTGGGGGTGGTATAGGAGGCTGAGATGCTCTGGCCAACAGCTTCTTCTTGTTCTTCACCCAATCGTTTCTTTCTGCTGGGTGACACTTCATGGTTTTCCCCCACTCCTCGGGTAACCATGTCTACGACTCTGTTTCCTGTTCTCCCTGCTCCAGTGCAGGTCACCCACAGGCTGCAGACCCTTCAGGGAGGTACCTACACCCTTCTGGCATGAAAGCCACCCTAACAAGACATCACCAGCTGTCACTGGCTGCCAGTGCTTCTCTGCAATGTGGCTGAGCAGGGCACCCCGTGCTGCTCTGATTGGATATACTTTGGCATGCAGTTTTGAAGTTGGGTTGTTGGTTTGGTTTTTTTTCCACTGTTGCTTAAATATGTTTCAGAGCCAGTGGCAATGGTTTTCATTTGTCCTCCCACAGAGGTCACAAGCAGCCCCCTGCTCCCTAAACCTTGTAACTTCTGCTCTTTACATGCGCATACACAATAATAAATTCACTATTACTGCTTCTTCTGGACAAATAAATTGGCTAAGCTAGTTAAGTGTCTCAAGACAAGGACTGCTTTCCAGATATTTTTAAGCCCTTTCTAATTTTAACAAGTTTTTAGAGTATGGACAGTGGATGCAACGTGCCAGTACACACTTATTTACAGCGTGTAGAAATGCCGACCTCACTATTCAGATTTAAAAGTTTACCTACTAGGGTATCTGCCATTTTTTGCAATTGCTGCTGCAGTGTGTAATACAAGCTGAGAGCAGTGTCCAGCGATTCATCTATGACTAGCACCATGTCTTCACCTTTCTGAAGAAAAACAATTTGGTATTCCTGTGGCAATTGGAGTGTCCTGTATAAGTTCTTTATTCCTACTGTTTCATGGTTTGTGCTGCCTGATTTAGAAGTCATAGATAACAAAAATGCTGACCTATTGATCCAGGCCTTGCAAGGGGGGTAAAAACTGTCTTACCCTGCAATTTCAGGTGTGCAAGTTGCAAGCAATATTACCTCTATTTTACTTTTTGACAACTGAACCGGGGAGATTAAGAATGCCTACTCCTAGTCTTATGGGTTCAAACCAGAGTAGCTTTGCATAATATGAAGATAATAATCCTCTCAAAGAGCACAGGAAATGTTTGCTAGCCTTGAACTTCATTAGACGGCTTGCAGTGAACTCAGTTAGTATTAAGCACCAATTATGCGCAATTATTTTTCAGAGATTTAGAAAGAAAAGCCATATAAATTATGCTTCAGCTCTGCTTTTGCAGGACCACCTGTAAGTTAAATACCTCTAGTTTAAACATAACAGTATCACTGCTAGCTAGCTCCTGCTTTTTCATTGCCTGGGCACATTCTGTTGGGGACAGGCTCCTGGGCTGGCAGGACATCACTCCGCTCCCACACCCTTCCTTCTCAGCCAGAGAGCAGAAGTCTTGGGAGGGTCGACAATGCTATCCAGGTCTCTAGGTTGCAGGGGAAATAATTAATATGTAGGATGTCAGTGGGCATTTGTTTTATTCTGCCTGTTACCTTAATGTTCCCTTTTTCAGTCAGCTCAGTCGTAGGAGAGACCTGTTCTCCTGCTGCTGTTAAAAAAGAAGAAATTAAATCGTTTCTTCCAGTGGCTTGCTGCACAGCCTCCTGTAACTGGCTAATTGGCCTCCTATAATTATTGCCCTAGTTGAAATACATTTACCATTAGATGTGAGGTTTATGTAGGTCATCTGGTTTCCTGGAAAAGTTGAGATGTGCTCAGACATGAAACCAATCTACCTTATCTCTGACCTTTCTCGTTTGCTAACATTGAAGTTCTGCCACAAGAAAGCAGGTTTAACGGCGACTAATCTTTTGCACGCTGGGATCATTAAAGTAGGAGAACTAATTTTAATATATTCAGAGCTTTAATGTACAATGCTGTGTGAAATAACAGTCTTCCTTTGCGTGGTCATTCCAGACAGTAATTGATATGTGTACAGTCATGTATGTGTCTATGAAACTTTGACACCCTTTGGTAAAGTACAGCCTCAAATTTCAAGGTTAGACTGAGCGTGCCTGTAAATAGATGTCCAGCTTGGATGTCCATACAGTTGCATTAGATGTAAATAAATGTGCAAAACAGACGTTGTTTTACTTCTAGACCTCGGCTTTCAGCTTTTTGTTTTATTATGTAAGATTATCTGCCATAATTTTTTCCCGTTTTTTATATGGATAGAGATATACACCTCAGATGGAAATTATGCTACAGTTTAATTGTTTCAAAAATAGAATTCTGTCTATCATTAACCTGTTTTGAGATTAACTGGATGTGTAAAGAAACTTCAAGTCCTTCAAGATCTCAAGCATCTCATTAACAGAGGAATTCCTTTGAAATAGTAGAACAAAATTTTCTATTGCCTCTTAAGACCATCAACATCTACTCTTTCAGTTTGCTTTTTCTGGAAAAAAAATGTCTTTATCAATACTGAAAACCTGTTTAGTTAGTTGTTTTCCATTTTCTTTTCTCCAGTTAACTTGTGCTTTAAATTCGTTACAAACTTTCCCTCTGTATTTTATCTTTGACTGTAGCAGAATTTCACCAGGGTGGAAGTCTCCTTGGCTTGCCTGGAAATGGACTTTGTTATTATTTATTATGTGACAGAGGGGCACTAGAGGTCCCTTTCCTTCATTGGCAATTTGAGAGCTAAAGGGCTGAGAGCCTGTGCAATTATGGGCACAAAAGTAATGCATCAAAGCAGGGTTCATTAGAAATCTACATATATGGCTAGTTGGGCTTCCCATTATTCTACCTATCGTACACAGCAATTTACAAATTTCCTTCTGTGCCAAAGTACCAGCCAGAAACCTTGTATGCACACATCAGGATCCTAGTAAATTACACTGAGAGCAATCAGATAACGTTGTTAATATGACTCACTTCAGTGCAATTTCTTTGCTCCTCCCTGTATGATTAATTACAACCAAATTGATGTTGCCAGCAATGATTAATTTACAAGTTGAGATGCAGAGTAAATGAGCTAAGCAGAGCTGAGTTGGCATTGCCCCTCATTTAAGAAACTGCACAGGAGATCACAATTCACAGCTAACCTTGTGATCCATTACTGCACTTGCATAAAAATTGGCTGGGTTGAATAGCTTCAAAATTATAATTTATTATTTTGTGATAGCTGTTTAGAAAAAAAAAATATTTGGTTTAGTTTAGCTAAATGAGAAAACAAGAGGGTGAATCAGGCTTCTACTGTGAAATTTCTCTGAGATTCAAATTCTTGATCAGATAAAATAAAAATGCCAAGCCTTTGATAGGGAATTGAAGACAAGGAACACATTCTTGATGAAATTCCCAAAGTTCTCTTCAAAAAAGAATGGCAGAAAAGAATAAATACATCACATTTGATAACTGTTTTTCCTTTAATGATAATAATAAATCCATCCTCTCTAGGAACTACAGTTACTTCCCATGTTGTACACAAGTCAGAATTGTCATCTGTATTAAGGTCTGTGTTAGTTTTAAATTACAGTACTTTACCGAGTATTTGAGCATCTTCCCTGTACAACCAATAGAAGTAGTAATTTTGAGGGGATTGCAGAGACTCTTACTCTAAAAATCTCACAGGTTTTTATTTTAAAATCGCATTTCTTTGTGGGTTGTACAGAGTTTGTTGGGTGGAAGTGAAATTCAGAATTCAGTTTTTTTCATGAAAGTAATGAAGAATATTCAGCTGATGGCAAGTATTTCTGAGGAATGAGAGAAGTGACTGGCAGCCTATCCTAGGCTCCTTTTCCACTACTTTAACTTATTTTTTTACATAAAAGTTGATTAAAAAATAAGTACACTTTTACTCACCCCTATTTGCAGTTTCACAGCGGGGGAGTTCTTGAGGCTCTGAAACTGAGTGTTGAAGAAAGGCAGTATCTGGAGTGAGAACTTTTGGTTAGTACCTGCTTTTCAGAGAGAGACATTTTTGATCCCACCTGACACAAATGAACTCGAAGGAAAACTCCCTTCTGATTACGAAGGCCTCATATCAGTCCACAAACCACTGCACTGCCAATTATAAGTTCCCTTGCAAATTCTACCCTTAAAGTTGCTGGTTTAGTATCTGTCATATGGCCTGAGAGCTCATGTCTAGATGACTACTGTATGCTCCTGATTGTTCTGTGGCAGTTTGAAGACAAAGGGAGCAATGCAAGGATGAACACCAAGAAAAGGTCCAGGATGGATTAAATTGTAGTGGTATGAAGATTCAAGAGCCTACTTAAAAAGTGAAGTAACAAAAGCTTTGGAAGCAGCTAAGGCAACAGCCACGTGTCCTAGTCAACTGTTGCTCCTCTTGCACTCCTCTTTCAAAACTATCTGCCCAGGTAAACAGACAGTCTTTGGACCAAGACCTGCTATGTTCCATGAGAGTTTCTTAACCCCTGTGCTGAGCAGCTGATATCTCCCGGGCCCAGTGGATACATGCATCCTTATCCAGTAGGAAACATAAAGAGATGCTTACCTGAAAACAGTTGTTGCTTAGTGTTAGAGTCAGACAAACCATGTGACCCTGTATATTTTATACCATGGTAAGTATATAAACTCTCAATGTGTTTGCTTTTTGGGGATAGATGGGTCACACCAGGTTTCCTCCTTCCTTCTCTCTTTCTCTTTGACACAGACACATGCACACTGTTTTGAAATGCCTGGGATTTATCCCAGCACAGAAGGGAAAAGCTTAAATTTCAACTGTTGTATGGGAGGGGAAAACCATTTCCCCTCTACGTCTAAATCTAATGCCAAAAAGGATGCAAACATTGTTAATGACCACCAAATCAACCTATAATCAACATTTAGCTTTTAGTTATCAGAAAGTATGTCTCCATAATTGTAGGTACTCTTTTTAATATAACAGCTTACACAGTAGAATATAGAGGGACACAGTAGAGAGGAACATATAGAATAATGGGGGTTGGACTAGATGATCTCCGAAGGTCCCTTCCAACCCTAACCATTCTGTGAATTCTGTGAATTCTGTGAATTCTGTGAAATTTTTCAAATGTCTTGGAATAACCTAATCTGGATTGGGACTGTATAAATTTGAGTAGCAAAGTGCTAAAAAACTATTTAAACTGAAAATGGAACTTCACTGCTCAGCTGTTGTTAATTACTTACATGACCTGCAATGACTACCTGCAGATAATTTTTGGTTGCCAAGCAATGCTGTAGTTGTTGTATACCCAATGTCCCAAAATTTGCAGCCCACGGGAGACACAATGCATCAGTTTTTGCCTTGTGAAACTCCTCAGAACTCAACAGAGTTGTAGATAACATGACTTCTAATTGAAGATTATTTGGATGTTGTCAGCACACATATCCTACCCTAAATTTTCAAGTTCTTATTTGCATTGTTGCAGAAAAATGACCCTTTTTTTCTGCAAAACAGAGAAGATATGAGATTTAATCCAAGCTGTGTTACATTTGTAATGACAGAGTATGTGAGATTATTATAATGAAAAAAGGGATGTACTAAGAAATCACACCACACACTGCAGAAACCTGGGATATATGCTGGCAATATCTGAGTCTAGTAGACTCTTCATCCTTGTGCGTATTGCAGGGATAAAGAACTGTTGTATGAACTCTGATCTGCTAATGCTAGCCTCTGGATCTTTGGAGTTACACATAAAGTCACCAAAAATAGTCAGGCTTTTGTGTTACATCAGATTAAATTACTGGCACATCCTGGCAAGAGTGATGAGCTAGGGAAAAGCTAGCTGTGTTCAAGAACATCTGGATGATTTTAATAACAGAGTTCAAGAAAATGTACATATCAGGTATTATAACCTGCATGCACAAGAGCAATTTGTGTGCTTATCTTGACATTCTGCCAGCTCAAATAGAACAATGAACAATTGGATTGAAATTACTGAAATTCAAGTCCTTGTTCAAAGCATAAATGTGTTTTCCGTGTAATTTTATGATATCCATGTAACAGTTTGGACCTTGCTGACCTCCTAGTGCTATTGCGGAGGCCACCTGTACAGCTTCCCTAAGGAGCAGGCTGTGCTGCAAACAGTTCATTACACAGAGCCCCCTGAATGTCTCTCTCTTTTCAAACCCGAGTGCTCTTTTCAAACAGGATAGGAATGATGCCCTTTCCTATGGACTGTGGACTATTTTACTGTTTTTCAACACAAGCGATTTGTCACTTTTGAATTAGGTATACATTTGTATTTCACAAGTCTCTCTACTTTCTAATTATGAAGTGGGTAAATATAAGGTGCTCTCTGCAGACACTGTGTAGCCTCAGTAGGAATGCAGTAACAGGGAAAGAAAGATTCAAGTGGATCTGTACTGGCATGAATGGTCCTTTTGAAATAATATAATATTCATAATTCATTTCTTTCACCATAGTAATGTCCACCTTACACAAAAGAAAAGTCACCACAAACGGCTACCAGTTCCTGCTTCATGGGTACACCTAGCGAAAAGGCTAAAGATTAAGTTCATAATAAAGATGCTTCCTCATATGGGCAGTCAAGATTGAGTCAAGAAAGAACTTCCATTTCCTTGTCACCTCTGCCAGAATCACAGCTCTGGATGCCAAGTGAAAGGATGTCCCAGGGTCTGCCATCTATGCTGAGATTACTGTAACCTCTTCTGTAAACACAGGGTTCCAGTCCAAAGTGCTATCAAGTTGGCACTCTTCAAAGGCTTTAAATCCTATTGAAATTAAAACAGATTCATAATATTTCTTCTGACATACATATAAGATGTGACAGAAAAGAATGAACAGCACTTCTGGATTTAAAAACCACCACACACCAGTGTCCTTCTGGAACTTCCTTACTGGAAACTGACTCAAAAAGCTAGAGTAATTCTACATATACAGCAAATTTTACTTTGTTTCTGTTCCTATTTATAACCAAAATCAAGTGAGTTTTCAAACTCACCAGGTTATTGTAATTTCCTGGATGTAACACAGAAGTTATTTTTGTGTGAAAAATAGTTCAATATAATCAAACTAAGTTTAAAATAAGCATACATTAAATTAATAACCTGTTTATACGACAGTATTGAAATTCATGTAATTTTAACACCTTTTTTCAGAATACGTTAAATGCACCCATTTTTCTCATGTAATGTATATACATTTTGCATGCTACTACAAGTGCTGTATAAAAATGATTTGAAAACAAGTAGACAAGTTATTTTGTAAAACTCTGATGTTTAATGGGAAAGTTGAAATCTTTCAATTATTTTAAAATTCAGGTTAAAGTTTAAACAAGGAGGCTAAAGAAACCATCTCTTTTGTGTTACCTTATGCAGTAAAGCCTTTCCATTCAGGTTCAATGCTAGTTCAAGTGAAATTTCGGGTTAGATTCTTGCAGTGTTTTACTTTTTCCCCTTGATTCAACCCCAAACATAGCCCTAACCGTGAGATTGTGTAAACATACGGAAAACATAAAAGTAAACGTGGATATTGAGTAATGTAACAAGATACATGGTATGGTGTGCTGTGGAGCAATACAAGCCTTGAGGCTTGGGAAAACTAAAGATCTTGCAATACTGTGTTGCAAAATCTTTATCTATTAGACTGTTTAGATTTCTATTATAGTAGACCATTTAATACAATATGCAAATGTGTGATTTTTTTATTCTGTTGGTTGGAATAAATATTAAGTAATCCCTCAGTCTTAAGACTTAGATTCAGTCTTTTCTGGAAAAGTGTAAAGGTGTGGTTTTAAAATGAACTTACACTTAACAAAATTACTGGGGTTTTAATATTTTATTATTATTATTATTATCATATCCTCTACCAACAGTCTTGATTTCATATTTAAAGTACTAATACTGAAGACATGGGGAAATTTTTCTAGATTATTCATGCAGAACTTTTTCCTCTTGTATGAAATTTCATCACCCCTGCTGGGCTGGTTATATCTGACATTTAAGTCCTCACTGAAGATAATGAACCTTATATTTTATTGATTAAGTTAGTTATCTGTATTAGGAGTTTTTGGAGCTACTGAGTCAACTTATTTTTTTCTCAGATAAATGGGTACAAACTCTGTTAAGGCCCTGGGAGACAATGAAGTTCACATTTGTCAGTCTGTATTACTCAATTAGCTTTTCCAGTAAGAGTGGCAAGTATACATTCCCCTATTGCATAACTATAAAAACAGAAAGAGGAGGGACTTCAGTACCTGAATGACCCCCATTAGAAATTAATATAAGGTGGGGTTTTTAATAGAAATTCCCTGAAGGAATAAAAAGAAGCATTTAATGTTATTTGATTTTGTCATACATGCCCTTTTATTAAAGTTATAACTCACCATCCTAAAGTGTTTTTTTTTAAGGCCACCCTTAGCAGCAGACTGAAAACTCTCCTTTTTGTAGAAACTTATGGTTTACTGTAGCCTGTTTACACTCAGGCTTCACTTGTTCCTCTCAGGCCTGACTTCACCGCTCACAAACCTACCATCTTCCTGCTTCCAGTTAAATGGCTTCAAAAGTGATCAGACAAATTCACGGAAGAAAAATCCTTCTAGGGCAATACTGGGCTGCACAAACCAGCTCCGAAGAAGCCCTTGAGCCCCCAGCAGCTGATAATGAGTGAAAATGCCAGAGGGAGGATGTCTGTTGCTCTCATTTTTCCAGTCCTGCCGGCTTCGGAGGCTGTCAGGCACAAAGCAGTGAGCTGGACCCAGGCAGACCTTAGATCTGGCACTGTGCACCTGCTGTTATGCAGTTAAATATTTCGTTACCTGCTTTCTTTATTAAATGCTCAGTTTTAAGTCTCAGAGCTCCCATACTCAGAACAGCACCTTTTTATTTCACAGAGGGTGCAAACCTAGTTCTTGACAGCTACAGCATAAATATTCCCTATTAGCGCAGATTCCCACCCTTAGGAGGCCTTGTAGACACTTAGTATGCTGCGGTCTTTCTTGTGCACATGCGAGGAGTTTATTGCACTGATGTTTCAGCAGGGTGGGCGAGAAATCGACACTGAGAGAGGCAAATCTGTACTTTGGTTAGAAACCGAAGTGGCAATCATCGTCTCCTTTGGCGGCAGAACAAGGCCAGCATTAATAACGTGTACTTCTAATACTCTCATGGTGCCTAATCAGTCAATAGCTCTGCATGTCTATGGAGCTGGGGGATTTCTGGAGCGGTGGACACTAGGTGTGCTTCAAATTCCACAAAATGTGGTTTTGTGCTTGCTTGCTTTTCTTCTTCCTCCTTCTGCTCTTTCTCTGTAGAAGACATGGAAGAAAAAAAACAAAAAAACCCAAAAAAACCCAGCCTATGGGCAAGCATCACATTTCAAGATCTTTCTAAATGCTGCTACCAAGACAATCTAGAGGGAAGAATGAAAAAACATGTGTTTAAGCTTCTCCATTGCTTGTGAAAGTAATAAAAAAGTTAAATGATATGTCTTTTTTAGTGTTCGGTTTAGTCTTGTAAATTTTGATCACATCAATGAACGGTTTTGACATAATTCACTTTAGGGAGAGTATTTCTGCATTTTATTTTATATGCTTAGATGAAAGGCACACTTCCCATAATCAAACTACATATCATCATTCTGTGCATTTCACTTAGGGCAACACCACAGCACCTGTACCGGTAGTGATGGAATGAAACTCTTCCTGGTGTATGAAAGGATTGCTTTTTAAGGGTATGAGGGGTAATTTACCTGTAGCCTATGGGTGAGAATAAAGGAAATGAGACCTTTTTTATCATTATTTGTATTACCTCAATTGAGGATACCTCAGTCACTGGCAGCCCTTGATGAAGTGTGGTTCAAACTTCTAGCCAGCATCATTTAAAATGCCAGAAGATGGGGGTTCAAGAATAAGAGTATAGTACACAACCAAAGCAAAAGCCATGAAAGAAACCAAGGGCTGAAACTTAAGTAATTTGCTGTATGAACCCTAATCTATTGAGTGATGTTTTGGGGGGAAAAAAAAAGAAAAAAAAAAGAATCCGCCAAAAATTAAATTTTGAAACAAGGCCAACAGAAATGTACAGGCAAAGAAAAATGGATTTTTCCCCAGTCCTTCAGATCACTGTCTCCATAATGACATAATTTTAGCAGATGACTGAGCTGTGGGATGCTCCAGAGCCAGTGATGTGGTATCTTGACAGCCCTTGGCACTCTCTAAGACTCTTCAGTGAATGTGACCTAGCAAAGCCTGGCAAACAGCACTGACATTTAATTTCACATGCAATGTATAGAGGAGGCTGTGTGCATATTCTCTTTTCTAGGAAAATGATTTTATGACTTGGTGTGCTTTAGTACATATGATGAGCAACAGGAACACAACATTAATAAACAGGCATCTGTCATCATCTGAAAATTGTTACTGCATCTTCTGCAGTGTTCTTTTTTGTTTTCTTCAAGATAATATTTAAAACTAATAGTAGCAACTAATGGTTGTAAAAAGACAAATGTATGTATTTTTACTATGACTGTGGAGAAGCAAAAAGGAATGAAAGAAAGAGACCATATGTGTAGTATATTTGTTGTTACAGCTTGCACTGATTAAAACTGTGTTTGTCGTATTATACATCATTGTACTGTAGTTGTAGTAAATGTTCCTTGTAATGCATTTTCAAGTACAAAAATTGCCTCAGAAAAGAGCATTTAGGAAACTAATTCTATTGAAACCAATGAAGTGTTGACACATTGCCTGATGTGGATTTGTTTAAGGAGGCATATTTTAGGTTATAAAAGTACAGTCCTTAAGGCAAAAATCAGTGACTGCTTGGTATAGTGACTGAGAAGAACACTGCAACAGTATGTTCAGCAAGAAACCCCTCATTAATCCTTTCCTGTAATTCTACCCTATTCACCTTCCCCCTTGCCTGACTCAATAGAATTTAAAACCTGCTGTCAGCACAGTAACTAACCCAGAACCCATTCATTACTCAGTCAAGGCATTTGAAATGTTTGCTGATTTGTCCATGAATGGGAACACAGTGTAAATCTGGACTGAGGAGAGCTTTTTTCCCCTTGTCAGTTTAATTGCTCCTGTGTGATGTGTTCAAGTGTTAGGAATCACTGGGGGTTTTGACACCCTCGTCTGTTTGAACTGCCATAGCATTTCACTGCACCCAGCCCCTGAGAAAACCCGAATGTTTACAGCTGGGAGGAAATATGCATCACTTACTAAAAGCTGCTTATTAGCATCAAACTGGGCCACTGGCACTCCCCGCAAACTTCTACTGCCTGAAGCCTCTGCTAGAACTAAACATAAAAAAGCAGGCATCCTCCTGCATCCTAAAAAGCACTCCAATGTGTCAGAATTAAGCAGTGTAATGATTAGAGGAGGAGACAATTAATTCGGTGACTGAGCTGTTGCCAGAAGGACGCATGCTACAATTTTATAGGGCTTGTGTTGAATGGACAAAAAAGGCAAACAGCAATTTGTAGAGTATTTACATGGTCCCTAGGAACTACTTCCTCAGCAAATGGTGTCTCTAGATTTAACAACCAGTAACGCAGTTCCAAGAAAGTTGCCCAACTGGACTCTCAAGAAAATGTATGTGTGTCAGTCATTTGCTTGATGTACCAGCACCATTTGTTGCTGACATATAAGAAAGGCAACAGGGGACACTTGGACATCTGTGATAAAGCTCAGGGGGCTGTTCCTTTTGGCAACGTTGTGCCAGGGTTTTGTACGTATCCTGCTTCACGAGTAGCCGTCTTTGTTAACCGGTGGAGGCTCTAGCTGTTTGTTGCTTTGACATCAGCAATAGGGAGGGGAGGGGGCAGGCAAGTTACCATTTCTATTTTTGGTCAAATAATTAGCTGATTCAAGAGAATTTTCTTTTCTTCGGCCCCTCCACTCCTTTACTCTCCCTCACAAAAAATTTGAATTTTTTTTTTTTACTACAGGTCTTGCTCTGAAAGCCTGTCTTTGCTCTCTGTATAACATTGAAAGCTTTGCTACCTACGATACAATGATGTTTGCACACACATACCCACACGTAGCCCTCAGCCTGCAATATTGGCATTGTCTGACATCAATTGCTCATATAAACTGCACTGTACCAATGGATCACTGAGACAACTCAACAAATAAGATGCTGCCAACAGAGCAAATAAATCATGGGGGTAATTCCTCGCGCCTCAGGGGAACTTCTCCCAGGCTGAATGTGACTCAAAATCTAAAAGCCCTCTCTAGCATGGCACAAAATCAGCAGCCAGGCTCTCAGCTGCCCAAGCACACAAACCTGGTAGTGTTGGTAGGAGATTGGTAGTGTTGTATTACCTTTCTCCTCACCTGCCCTGACAGTCAGTGCTTTGGGCTGTAGAGATGCTTGTCCCTGTTGAGCCCGGGGACCTGACGCTGCTTTTATAAATCTCCTCCTCTCAGGCAACAGCAACAGACGTTTCTGATGAATCTGTCCAACTAACGCCTGCCTAACTTCCAGTGCAAAAGAGGCACTACTTCCGTTAATTATGGTCAAGCCCCATGCTAAGGAGTTTTTGCACTGCAGTTTAGGGTTTCATGCTGATCCAGTTGACATAGCTTGGATCAATTTGACCCGCTACTGCAGTTGTTCTCCTTTGATCCAGGGCGGTTTGTAATTTGACCCATTCAGATGACTTTCTTATAATAGCCCTAGCAAGACAAAACCAAATCAACTCCATTTATCTTAATGGGCTTTTTTTCAGACATGAGGCCTTGCTGATCTTTTGTACAGAAGAAAAAGGAATCTGTGTATCTGATGGGCTTTGAAATACCATCTGGTGTTTAATGTTATTGTGCTCTGTTCTCATAGTGCTGTGCTGAATCATATCTTAAAAGTTCAACAAGCATTCACTCACAGCCACCATTCAATACGATTGTGTCATTATCAAAGATTCGGATTTACCAAACGCAGCCTGCAAACAAAGCAGAATTTACAGACGCTTCTCCCTGAGGCTCTGGTAGCTGAGAGGAAACTTCAAGTGTGAAGCCTGTGTGCCTTGCATCTTTAGCTGCCATTTGGATGCACAGTTACTCTGTTTAACCTCTAAAATTATTGTTTGAGTCATAATCACAGGTGTTACAAGAACAGGAAGGGTTTTTATTTGGGATGTGTGAATCTCCTAGAGGCTGAGTTTTTGAGACCCTACCTATTTAGAGGTGACTAAACGAGATTTTCAAACACCCTGCACCCCTCCTCTTGAAATGATGCTTCAGTTTTTGTCAGTACTTCTCTATTCATTCAGTATTTACAGTATTTTGGTGAAAATAATAATTAAAAAAAAAAAAAAGGTGTATTTCCTTTTCTAACTGAAGAAGCTTGTATTGTGCATAGAAAACAGGAAAACAGCTCTCCCTCCCAAATGAGATTATCCACCAACAGGTGACCTACATATGATAGACATCACGTGTATCTTTAAATGCTGTTCTCTGCTCCTGCCTTCTTGTTGGGGTTTTTTTATTATTTATTTATTTTTGGTTTAGCAGTCTCTGGATGGAATCTTGGCTTCCTTGAAGCTGGTGGCACAGCGCCCAGTGACTTCAATAGGGTCAGGATTTCACCTTCTGTGTATTTAGTTTTCCACTCCGTTTACTCTGAACTCCATTTTTCTTTGCTTTTTTTTTCCTGTGCCCTGTGTCTGCTTCTTTCATTCTTTCTTCCCCTTCCCCCATCTTTACTGAAACATTATGTGAACCAAAGGACTTCTCAGATGAACTTGCAGCCTGTCATCTCAAAGGAGTTATTTCACAAGCTAGAAACCCAAATTTCTAATCCCTATTTTTAATAAAACTGTATGCCTATCATGTTTCTGTCATTGTACACATAGTCTTACTATACTTATATTTTTCTATATAAATAGATGTAGATGTGTATTAATAACTTTTTCTTTAAATAAGAATATATGCCAATCAAGCAAATAATTTTCTTCCACATTTAGTGGCTTACAAATGCTAATGCTCTTTGTGCAAGTAATTATCAATTAATCTTTTAAAGGTACTTTAATTCCTGATCTTGTGCTTAGAGTGTTCAGAAAAACAATATGATATTGTTTTTATTTAATAATGATTGGAATGCTTTTGTATGAGACACAACTGTGGAGCATTTTTTGCATAATATTCATGAACTAACCATTTCCCCCAAAATGCATTTTTGCTTTTATACCTCAGCGAACAGCTCTGTTTGAGTAAATGATCCATCCTTGACTCATTGTTTATACAGAGAGAAGATCTGCCTTTGATTGTTGTTTTAATAAACTGGAAGTCTGCCAATGTTCTCTGGGAAGAGGAAGAGAGCATTAATGATAGCGCTGTGAAGCTTGTCCTTGTTTGGTCTTACACTAAATTTAACCCTCAATGGTCATTTTTTTTATACTGAAACAGCTACTCAGGCTAGTAAAAAAGCACAGAGCAATAATTGCTGTGATTTGGAAACAAGAAACTTTTACAAGTGCAGAACATGGCATGTTTTAAATTCTTATAGCACTTAGATAGCACTTAGAGGACGGTGATTAATGAGTTTGTTATCTATCAAAAAGCTTCAATTTGTGTTATCTATCAAAATGCTTCTTCATGCTGCCTGGTGTGGGGCAGGATTTATGGTAAAGAAAAACCTGCCATCCATCCATAGTATCTAAATCTATCAACTCCACACATTCATGCAAATAATGTTAAATGATAGATCTGTAGCTATCTGGAGATTAAAAAAAAAGAAAAAAGAAAAAAAAAAAGAAGAAGAAAATAAAAGAAAAAGAGAGAGAAAGAGAGAAACTGCCAAAACAGTGTTCTTAAAAAAACTGAAATTATTTCCTTCCAGCCTCTTGAGCTACTGAGTGTTCCCTTTGTAGCACCAATTTCTTATTAAAACTAAAATAAGAAATTGCCAGTGATCAAGTGGCTTTGTTAGCAATGCTCAATATTTTTTTTAATTGTTTTATTTTATTCTGTGGTTGTCTCGAAGTTATCTGTCATATATCTGATAAGGGTCATAGATTTTCATACAGAGACCTCATAATTGCTCTGCTTTGTTCTCTATCTCTTAAGCTTTCACGGAGAAACCCGCCTGCACCTTGCATAAAGCACTCTTCTCTCCATCTGTCAGGCAGGGAATTCTCCGTATGAGAGCAGCAAATGTAGGAAGAGGAGAGGAACATATGGCCTGTCTTGGTCCTCCCACCCCTCCCCTGTTACCTTGTGATTGCTGTCTCTCATTCATTTACATTTTTAAATCAATTTGTATAACGTTTTATCAGTCTTAGAACAGTAGCTAGGGATTGCAGACGTGTCAGTATCTGCCGTGTAGTACACATTATATCGTAGTGACTGCCCAAAATGAGGGGGCCTGCTTTATTTTTCCCTACCTGGTAGGGAGTGAATCAGGCTTATTCCTTCTATTTCACAATTAACTTAACCTTTGTGCCTTTGAGACTTATGAGCACATGAAATGGGTATAATAACAGAATTTTTGAGCTCCTAATATCTTTCATATTGCGGCCAACAGAGATTTCTGAGGTAAGAACATGTCTTTTCACAAAAATACTACTTGCCACTTGCTATGATTTCTGTTCAGTTTCCCACTCATGTAGAAAGCTGGCTTACATAGCATGCTGTAACCTCAGGTTCAACATTGAGATCAACAGCCGTAACTTGATAAATTTGTGTCCTTCTTCGCCTTTGTTTGAGCACATCATTGCCAAGTTATCAACCAACATCCACAAAAAGTTTGTTACTGAATAGACAGCTTGATTTTTTTGTTGGACTAAGTACAAACACAAGCAACAGCTCCCTCAGGAAGACAAAAATGTGTTTACTTTTTCCAAGATTATTGGATGTAATCAAATTAAGTGAAATTATATCCTTGGGCCTAATTCCAACCACACATTGGTACAGATGCTTCAACCATTATTAAGGTCAGCGTGAGTTCTGTGTTTGGAGGTTTATGCTATTAAGGCTTAGAGTGACCGCCAGAAATATCATGTCTTTTTTTTTAAGCCATTCATTATGTTTGTTATTCAGTAGAATTAACCTCTTATATTGCTAAAATTTGCTTACTTTCAAGCAGTCCAGAAGGTTTGTTGAGGGTCATGGAAGCAACTTTTTGACTTGAATCCTGGATGTGCCAACTGAGGGTGGTGGTCTGTCGTTGTAGAGATGGACACGACACTGAATATCCAGTTACAGCAATAGTCCCTTTATTTTACAAGCAGTGCTCTTTTATATCCTCTTAGCTGGTTGCTTATCTGTGCATATATTCTAACATTCTGCTTTTGCTCAATCCGCTCTCACATCACACACCATCCAGCCAATACAATTGTTGATCACGCGCTGTTCATGCTCTTGGAAAAGCCAGGATGTTTGCCACCCCTTATCTTGTTTGCTCGGATCTTCTCAGGATTCTCCTGTCTCTTCAAGGGTACACAGTATCTGTTCAGGGTCAGTGTTAAACTTGTATTTTGATCCCTCGGACCAGCCGAGGTCTCCCACAGTGGTCTTCTAGATATGCTGCTCATAGACAAGAAGAAACCGGTTGGGATTTTTGTCTTAAGGATTTCCTAAAGGGGAGATGGTTACTACTTCACTTAAAAAAATGACATATTAAAAAATAACTTAGCATATTTGCTTGTGGAAATATATAATTGCTTAGCTATGACAAGAAAGTAATCAAATGTAAGGAACTAGTCAAGCATGAGAAAAAAGGGGGAATGCCCATTTCATGTACCCTCCAATCTTGACCATTCCATGACCTTGAACAAATTAAAAAAAAATAAAAGCTGAAGCCTAGTAACAAGAAATCTGCTTTCAGCCCACTTGCAAATTAGTTAGTCAAGCTTGACATCTAAAGTGCCTTAATGGGTGTAATTAAGTCTAACTAGTCTTGGCTACTTTCTCAAATGTGTAATAAGAAGGGTGAAATAACATCCCTAGATGTTCTTGTTTTCCAAGGTGAAAACCAGAAAAGTTCAGAGAGATTAATTATATTATGATAGCGATATTTTTATTGAAGTAGATTTATGTGGTGTTTGCGTTCTCTCCCATGCCCTGATGATAGCAGTTGCATTCCCTTCCAGCATTCCTCCTCCTCCACTTTCCATACTCAGTCATTATCAAATGCCTCCATCTTGTTTAAATAACACGGTACTTAACCCTTGTTTGATGTTGGGAATGTAAAGTTGCTGAAATTACGACTAGGAGGATATGAGAGTGCATATAGATGTGTATTCAAAATCTTTGACTTAAGAATTATTCACCTAAGTAACTGAGTTGCAGTCAGTTAAACTTACAACAAATGTTTTGCTTGAAAGCTCTGATTAAATTAATAACAATTGACCCAAAATATTAGAAATTATGCATATAATCTTACTAATTCTGTTTCATTAGGGTTATATGATATCTTAAATATGTCCTTTTTCCTAGTTAAATGTGTGTCTATATCTTATAGATTTATTTTAAATTGTGTATTCCATTGTGTACATAACAGGTAGGTAAAGAGCATGGAGATAAGGAGAAGTATGGATTATCTTTGCCTGAACACCATGGGGTGGCAACTAATCTGGAGAGCAAAGAGTTGGTTGACTTCCATTGTCCCTCATATACATCAATTCAAGTTGTCTTGTGAGAGGGAAAGGAGGTCGCTGCTAGGCAAAGCTGTCATTCCAGGACCTTGAGGATGCAGAGCACTGGGAACTGTTTAGAGGAAGCAGGGGCTACAGTCCCCTTCCAACTCTCTTTTCTCTGTCAAATTTCCCTCGTCTTTAAGCCAGTTGCAGAAATGGCTTATGTTATATCATAAGAAGCCTGAGTTGAGACCTTGAAAATTATAGTGGGTTGGATGGAAATGAAAAGGATCAAATAAGCTGGTCAGGAGAGCCAAAGGAAAAATAATTTATTCCCTTCTAGGAGGGGAACAATAAAATACCTGAACTACCTACCAGACATGAAGGTTGCTTTGCGTCGTACATTACTTAAAACATGGGTTCTGCTTTATGTGAATTCTCATACTTGAGTGTTCCATTTTTATCCAGTTTCTATTTTCAATTAAAAATGAGAAATTAATAAAAAATAGAGTGAAATTCATTTTGCAAAACAGGTTCTGTGGAGTTTGTGTTTTGCAAAGAACGTGAAATACAAAGAAAGCTCAAGAACCGATTGCAACTGCTATTCAAAAGCCTGTAACGCCAAAGCTTGCCATACACAAAACGAAAACATTTCACACCAAAGGGGAACAGAGAAGAGATGCCCTAACGTAGCTTTTACACTCTTCACTAAATACCCTGATATGCTGGAAGAACCATGATTCCTGACATTGGCCCACTCCCACAGTGCTGTACCTTGCTGCTGTCATTTAACCTTATGAAATGCGAAGTGTATAAACGTTTATCAATCTGCACATAAATTGTCTGATGTTTCATAGGCAGGCATGTCACTTATAAGGGAAAAGTAGAAGTGTTTTTCTCCCTCAGACTTTTCTTTTCCTTCCCTGCTGGCTAGAACACCTTCTTCCTATTGTTTAGCTGTTCATTTTAAATTGCCTGCTTCTCTGCTTGCTACTATTCAAATCCCCTGAAACAATTAATTTTCTGGTCCTTACAGCTGTGGCTAATGTGCCTAGAAGACACTACTTCTGACAGCTACAAGAGGATATACCAGAGCTGGAGCAAACAGATCGCAAAAGTGAACAGGCACAGAAACCAGTATTTGGGTTCACAGTGGACCCGATCTTCTGATGGACTGGTGAGGTGGGAAGGCAACTGTGTTGTGAGTCAGACTGTCATAGGAGAAGAATGTTAAGGAACAGGAAGGATTCAGATGATTAAATAGATAAATATTTGCTTAGTGTCAGAAGCTGGCTATATTTGAGTCGCTTCTTTTGTTTTCTGCTTTTCCTCACTCTTTGAAACACTGTTTTACTCCTGATGAACTCTCCATTGCAGGAAACTCTCAATATGCATTCTACATCATTGTTTGCTAGAATATTTCAACTCTTGCTTTAGTTAAGGTGGGGGTTATTATAATGTGGAGGCTGCAATAAACGTGGAGCAAAATAATTCTAAAATATTGTAATACAGTTGTTGAGGGAAAGGTTATTTTTTTCTAAATACTATTTTCCTGACATGCTTTTAGTTAATTGCTGATAATTTATCTAGCTTTGTACAGTGCACATTAAGAAACTAATTGTCCTTAAGAGCTCTAAGGAATCCTTCTTAAATAAGTATGAGAGCATATGCAAAGACCAGTTGTGGTTAGCTCACTAAAATGGGATCTGAAAGTCCTATTTTGAGTCCTTTCCTTCGCTCTATTCAGCAAGTCATTAAATCTTCATTACCATCTGAGATATCACCAAGCTAAGATTAGAGAAAGCAGAAAGGTCTCTTGGAAAGAGTTCAGTGTCAACTCCTCTTAAAAAGTGGCCACAGAGCTCATATTTTTCCCCACACTGCCACATTGTGTTACTGGCTTGGTCTCTGTTAGCAGAGATTCCTAATGCAGTGTAGACTTGTCTTCATTGCTGTCTGCCATGTGTCTGTGTGTGTAAGGTGGAAATCCTGACAGATGCACTAGGCAGCAAAGACATTTGTCTCTATTTCATCTTCCACTGCATATTTTTTTCCAGAAAAATATGGTTTCTGCTTCTTCTCATTCCGTTGCCTATTAGTTTGGCACTAGTACAGCAAGGAAGATTCTTCACTCCTCAGTTTCTCGGTTCATAATAATGATGACTGTTCTTTATTGGAATTAAATTTTCGCTCCCTTCCATGGCATGAAGAACAATAACTTATCCCGAGGAAGCAAATTAGACCATTTTGGAGTGATTGAGCCTAAGCTGGCTCTGTGTGCAATAACAGCTGGAGTTACTGGAGGGGCTACTGAAGCTTGTGATGGGCAGAGGAACAAATAGGAGCAACCTCATGTTCACAGGCCCTAGTACACATGGGAAACTTCAAACAACCCCATATCTGCTGGAGGAACAACACAGCAGGACATAAGCAACCCAGGAGGTTCTGAAGTGCATTGACAACAACATCCTGATGCAAGAGATAAACAAGTCAATGTGGAGAGGTGCCCTGATGAACCTCATACATACCGAGAGGGAAGGGTTCATTGGGGTTCTGAAGGTTGAAGGCAGTGACCACAAGATGGTGGAGTTCAGCATCCTGAGTATTGGAAACAGGGCAAAAAGCAAGATCACAACACTGGACTTCAGGAAGCAAACTTTGGCCTCTTCAAACATCTGCTTGGTAGAGTCCCATGAGATAAGGCCCTGGAGGGAAGAGAGGCCCAAGAAATCTGGTTAATATTCAAGGATCACCTCCAAACTCAAGAGAATTCTATCCCAATGAGAACAAGTCAGGCAAAAATGCCAGAAGGCCTGCGTGCATGAACACGGAGCTCCTGGCAAAACTCAAACACAAAAAGAAACATACAGAAGATGGAAGCAGTCAGGAAGCAAACTTTGGCCTCTTCAAACATCTGCTTGGTAGAGTCCCATGAGATAAGGGCCTGGAAGGAAGAGAGGCCCAAGAAATCTGGTTAATATTCAAGGATCACCTCCAAACTCAAGAGAATTCTATCCCAATGAGAACAAGTCAGGCAAAAATGCCAGAAGGCCTGCGTGCATGAACACGGAGCTCCTGGCAAAACTCAAACACAAAAAGAAACATACAGAAGATGGAAGCAGGGACAGGTAACCTGGGAGGAATACAGGGACGTGGTCTGAGCATGCAGGGAAAACATTAGGAAAGCCAAAGCCCAGCCAGAACTGAATCTTGCCAGAGGTGTCCAAAACAAGATCTTCTGTAAGTATATAGATGACAAAAGGAAAGCCAGGGAAAATGTGGGCCCACTGCTGAATGAGAAGGGAGACCTGGTGGCACACCACATTGAAGAGGCTGAAGTACTGAATGCCTTCTTCACCTCAGTCTCTAGTAGCAAGACTCGCCTTCAGAAATCCCAGGCCCCGCAGACCCAGGAAAGTCTGAAGCAAGGAACACTTTTCCCCTGTGGTGGAAAAAGACGAGGTCAGGGAACGCTTAAGCAGATTGGGCACATATAAGTCTGCAGGACCTGATGGCATCCACCCACAAGTGCTGAGGGAGCTGACAGATGCTACTGCAAGACTGCTCTTGAAAATCTTTGATCAGTCATGGTGATTGGGAGAAGTGCCTGAATATTTTAGGAAAGAAGATGTCACTCTTATCTCCAAGAAAGGCAAGAAGGAGGACCCAGGGGACTACAGACCAGTCAGCCTCACCTTGAACTGGTGGAAAGTGGTGGAGCAGCTCATCCTGCAAACCATTTCCAGGCACATTAAGGACAAAAAAATCATCAGGTGTGGTCAATATGGCCTCATCAAGGGGAAGTTATGCTTAACTAACTCTAACTTCTATGGTTAAGTGGCTGGCCTGGTAGATGAGGGGACAACAGTGTGTATTTTTAACCTGGGCTTCAGTAAGGCTTTCAACACTGTCTCCTATAAGATCCTCATAGAGAAGCTGTTAGTGTATGGGCTGAATGAGCAGGCAGTGAGGTGGGTTGAAAACTGGCTGAATGGCTTGGCCCAGAGGGCGATGATTAGTGGCATAAAGTCTAGTTGGAGGGTCGTGACGAATGGTATACCCCAAGGGTCAACACTGGGTTTAGTTCTGTTTGACATCATTAATGATTTGGTCCACTGCTGGGCTCCTCAGTATGAGAGAGACATGGGCGCACTGGAAAGAGTCCAATGAAGATCCACAAAGATGATGAAGGGACTGGAGCATTTCTTACCTGAGGAAAGGTTGAGAGAATTGGGACTGTTCAGCCTAGAGAAGAGATGGCTCAGGGGGTTCTTATCAATGTATATAAATGCCCACAGGGAGGGCATAACGTTAACAACAGACAAGGAGAAGACTGAGGTACTAAACAACATTTTTGCCTTAGTCTTCACTGGGAATGTCTCTTCCCACACCTCTCCAGTTGATGGACCTCAAGGCAGGAACTTGGGGGAGCAAGTTACCTCCCACTGTAAGAGAAGATCAGGTCCAAGACCACCTGAGGAACATGAACATACATAAGTCTATGGGATCTGACGAGATGCATCCTAGAGTCCTGAAGAAGCTGGCTGATGTAGTGGCCAAGCAACACTCCATGGCATTTGAAAAGTCATGGAAGTCAGGCGAAGTCCCCAGTGACTGGAAAAAGGGAAACATTGCACCCATTTTTAAAAAGGATAGAAAGGAGGACCCTGGGAACTAGTGACCTGTCAGGCTTACCTCTGTGCCTGGCAAGATCATGGAACAGATCCTCTTAGAAGGTATGCTAAGGCATGTGGAGGACAGGAACTCAATTCAACACAGGCAGCATGGCTTCAATGAGCTGACAATGCGTGTTCACAGACCAGAAAGCCAACTGTATCCTGGGCTGCAACTAAAGGAGGGAGGCCAAGAGGTCAAGGGAGGTGATTCTGCCCGTCTACTCCGCTCTGGTGAGAACCCACTTGAAATATTGCATCCGAGCTGGGACCTCAGTACAGGAAAGACATGGACGTGTTGGAACGGGTCCAGAGGAGGACCACAAAAATGATCAGAGGGCTGAACCATCTCTCCTATGAAGAAACAGTGAGAGTTGGTGTTTTTTAGCCTGGAGAAGACAAGGCTCTACGGAGACCAGGTTGAAGCCTTTCAATACTTATAGAGGACTTATAAGAAAGATGGGGACAAACCTTTTAGCAGGGACTGTTGCAATAGGACAAGGGGTAATGGTTTTAAACTGAAAGAGGGAAGATTCAGACGAGATATAGGCAAGAAATTTTTTACAATGAGGGTAGTGAAACACTCACACATGTTGCCCAGAGAGGTGGTAGATTCCCCATCCCTGTAAACATTCAAGGTCAGGTTGGACAGGGCTCTGAGCAACCTGATCTAGTTGGAGATGTCCCTGCTTATTGCAGGGGGTTTGGACTAGATGACCTTTAAAGGTCCGTTCCAGCCTGAACCATTCTATGATTCTATGGAAGGACAACAGAGCTAGTCTCTTTCATTGGTGCCCAATGACAGGGTGAGAGGCAATGGGCACAAATTGAAACACAAGAGGTTTCCACTAAACATCAGGAAACACTTTTTCACTCTGGGGGTAAGAGTACTGGAGCAGGTTACCCAGAGAAGTTGTGGGGTCTCTATCCTTAGAAATATTCAAAGGATGTCTGGACATGGTCCTGGGCAACTGGATCTAGGTGGCCCTGCTTGAGCAGGGAGGCTGGACCAAACAACCTTCAGAGGTCCCTCCCAACATCAACAGTTCTGTGATTCTAAAAGAGCAGCAGCTGTAATTATTATCTTTTCTTCAGAAGATGTCTCATTTGCAAATTAGTAAAACTACTTTAATAGAAATAGAGGACTGTAACATCATATTTGCAAGTGACATGCAGCTGCAATTCCGCAAGCAGGTATGGTACTTGTGTTCCATGTGTGTATTTCTAGCAAGCAGCAATCATGCAATCAAACAGGGTTTGAGAAATATTTTATCCATTTATGGCTTGCTATTTATACTGAGCTATTTTGAAATTCTAAAATCAAGCTTAATATGTAAGATATTTTAAATAATTGATAATGTACTTAAATAATTAATCACTAGAAAGATACTTTTTCACAGAGAGGGTGCATCTATTTACATTCTACAGTGCTTGAGGAAAGATGGTAGTTGCCTTTGAATTACTAGAATACTTGTCTGTGGTGACTTGCAGGAAGCTTCCCAGAAGCAAATAGGATTGAAACGTGTCCCCCACTTATTTGGTGCCAGTGAATAGCATGGAGCACCACTGCCAGAGAGGGTTGAAAGGTGTATAGTAGAGCATAGGCACTACAGATGCACCTCTCTTCTTCTTCCATCGATAGAACAAAGAATTAGCCATCGGGGAGACCATCTAGAGAAGGGAAGCCTCACCTCACCTTCTCCCCCCATCCTCAGCTTGGAAATACTTTTTGCTCATGAATGCCTTTCTTATTCTTCAGGTGCTGAAGGTGTGGCTGATGGCAAGGAGCTCTCCAGTCGGGGCTTACAGCTCTGATGGTGTCTGGGTTGCTCTGGGTTCCCCGGGGAGATGCAGCTGACTACTCAGCGTCATTGCCCAGACATAAATGAAAACTGGAATTCCACTTTGCATGTAAGATGTCTCTTGAATCTTGAAATCTAGTTTCTCAGCAGGTAACCTCTGTGATACCAAAAGGACAAATAGGCTGGGGGTGTGTTAAGGCATGATGTACGGTTTCTGATGAAAGGTTTGTTATCACACACAAGTGTTGCTACAGCATAGAGAAAATACTGCCTCTTAAAATTCATCCTATACTAGTCATTTATGCATTTATCTGTTCCACTCAAAGCAATACATCTGAAAAATTACCAAATTCACTGCAATTGAAGCACAGAATGTCTACAAGTTCCCATTTCATTCAAGAAAATGAAGAAGTAGACCTGTGCAATCCAACTTTGTTTAAGCCAGGAGACTTTAGTGACAGTTATTTTGTAAATTTCTACTGATACTACCCCATTGGATGACCTAATACAATCTGCATGTAAAGTAGCATTACATTCAGAATGAAGTGTCCATAGTTCTGGGCATGCACATATTAAGTATCCAAATGCTGTGGTTTGTTACTGGCTCCCTAAGAATCTTTTGAGGAAAACAGCACACCAAAATGGTATCCAGGATTTCACCCACGAAATGTGAAAACAGAGCAATATTCTCCTTTAGGCTCTTTGTTTTTCTGTTGTGTCAATTTATTTCCATAGCTGTTGAACTTATTTGTCTATTTCCCTTATTGTTTACAATATTATTTTCAGAAATAGATCTGAATTAGTTTATACACATAGAAGTGCTTACAGAATGATTGTTATGTGCATTTCAGAAACTACATACACAAAAGTGCTTGTGCAAAAGAAAAGTTATTGGAGATTGTTACTGTGCCATGCATGCTCTAATATTTTCCTATTTTACTGATGCTTCTCTTCTTTCAAAAACCTCTATCGGGTATACTTCCACCAAGAAATCATTAAAAATCCCAAGAAAGTATCTCGGGTTTTGCTATAGTAAAGCCTAGCAAGATTTAAACTTTTGTCATCTTCCATTTCCTATCTCCTCCTATATCTTCAGATTATTCAGCTCTTCTCTCATGCATTACAGTGAATTCACATATGTGATTGCATTAGTTATTTTGGACTGTGTTGGGTTTGGGTTTTGTTTAAATAGTGGTTTGACATATGTTGGCAGTAACATGCAACAAGATAAGCCAAAAGTAGAGTTTCATGCAAAATAAAAAGTAAAGTTATACTTCTTAATCTGGGGAAAAACAAAACAATTCAAACCAAAACAAACCAAACCAAAACAAAGCAAAATATAATGGGTTAACATGGAATTAAATTGTTTCAGGTATTTGTGTGGCCCTTCTATTGATGAATGGCGGCTCTATCACTCCAGTACTCCCAATGATTTTCAAAATTAATCCAATTTTGCTGGAAGTATTTCTTTTACCACATTTCCCGTAATCTGAAACATCCAGTCCTGCAAAATATATACATGCTTGTGATTTACTGTAGCCTTAAAGATACAGTAGCATAATGTAGGAAGTACACTAACAGTCGGCAGCATCAGATGCATTTCAAATAAATATATGACCTGCTGCCTTTTATCATTTGTTTTACATGCAGAGCTGAAGATGATTGCTTAAAAGAATGATCAGCTGCATTTTTCACCTTAAACCAGCTGTTTTCTTTACAATGACAGTAATGTCTGTGTTGAAGGCGTTGGACCTTGACTGTTGACCTGATACAAGGATAATAGGTATGTTTTTAATCATCACTTGTCTTCCCCAGCTGAATGGACTCTAAACCGATGTGTCAATATTATGCTCGATAAGGACAGAACTGGCTCTACCTCCCTTTGTGGTCTTATAATCCTGAACAAATAAACCACCTGGTTTTGTCACCCTTTTAGGCAGTAACTACGTATTCTTTGTACATGCAACGTACAAATTCAAATGTTCTTCTGTCTACTAGAACAATTACAGAGGAAACTTGGAAGGCTGCCAAATTCCTGGTAATTGGGAAGGGAGGGGAAACTTCTCTAACTCAAATAGGCAATGGAAGGTAACTTCCATGCCCTTATCTATAAATATTTATGGAATTGTCTCACAAGAAGAGACGTGAGAGTGGGGGTAGAAGAAGGCCCTCATAGTTTATAAGAATTCTTTTGAAGCTTGAAAAAGATAGCCCCTGTTACGTGATACCCCAGCACTCATGCCCCTGGTGAAAATGATCTTATGATGCAGGATACAATTTCTGCAGGGGTCTGTTGGATGCAATTCACAACAGTCTAGAAACACCCTATAAATCCTGTCATTAAAACCAGCTGGGACTTATTAGGAAAGCAATTGCAAGGGAGAATTCACCTTCAATAAGGATAAAGGAGGAATTGTCAGGATTGCCTACAGGGTCTGTCTACCTAAACTTGTATGAAATCTCTCCACCCCCTCTCTTCTCCTTTTTCCATTTCAATGATACTGAAAACTGGGCCAGGGGGTGGGGGGAAGGAAGGAGGAAAGAAAGAAAGAAAGAAAGAAAGAAAGAAAGGAAATAAAGGGTTACACAGAAAAACTGCTACAGTCATCCTATCCCTTTCTTTTTCTGCCTAAAGTTGTCCTATGCCAAAGTGGCTTACTACAAGTGAATTTGCAGGAACATAGACACTAACTGTAAAGGCATGTCCCTATAAAACAAATAAATTCATGTGGATATTGGGTACATCTAGATCAAAAATATAGACTTTCAAGTGATTTTCATCTGCAGAGAGTGTGGTTCAAAGGAGATTAATTTGGGTCAATGTTCATTTACAAACAAATTTAAGGCTGGTTTTCAGAACCACTAAGATCTACAAATTCCAGCAGGCAGTCTTGCAAAACAGTTTTCTCAGGGGAGTCCAGGTGCATTCTACTGTAGTGCATAGTATCAAATGAACAACTGCTTTTACGGCTCAGTAGGTACTTTCTAAAAAGAAAGACAGTTTTTTCTCACAGATCTGATCTGTGTTTGTGAAATATGACACTACTATAAATTTTAGAACAGAGAAAACCCCCAGAAGCACACAAGCTCAAACATGATAACCGGCAGATCTTAATCCTAATCCTATTCCTAATCATTAAAGCACTTCTGGTTTGCAGTTGAACTGAGATTTTCAGATGAGGCAGAAAACACCATTCCCGTGATTATATTCTTTTCTCCTAGAGCCAATCTGTTTGGAACAGTTCTTCCACCATTCATGATAAGCTGCTATTGAGGAACACAGGTTAAAGGTCTATAAAGTTGGAGTGGAAATTTCAGTGACAAGTTCTGCCTTTTGCAATGGAGAGGGGATGTGTTCAGAGGGGTTACAGGTGAAGCAATTAATGTCAATCAGCAGTTCTGGCATAACTAGGAGAGAGGTGTGACGGGACCTCTTCACTCTGCAGGTGATGACCTGAGATGTCTCCAGAACTTCTTCATAAGAGAGCAGATATGCATATGAAAAGCTTGTCCTGACACACCTGCAGTCAGACTGCCCAAGGGAGGCCCTGCTGGTTCAAGAAGGAGTTGCTGCTGCTGCCGTCACCGTTTAACAGCTGAACAAGACCTGATGGATGTGTTTTCAGCTAACCATGCTAGCAATTATAAAACAAAGAGCAACTGTCAGTGCTGTGAAGCTGTTTTTTAAAAATTCATTATTGCTCTTTATCTGTGGATGTAACTAAAATTTCGGGGGGCGGGGGGGAACAACTGGCAGATTCACAGAGAATAGTGTCCTTAAACTGCTGCAGGCGCTGGGTAACTATCTCTAAAAACAACTGTAGGTTTGTGATGATGGGCTATGGATGCTCTGCTGTGACTGAAATAGCCAGGCAGATTGTCTGCAGTTACACAGGGAACAGATCTGTTGATTGGTGAGGTGAAGGACATCCCAGAGCAAACTGAAAAGAGCGAAAGAAAAAACTTGCCATCTGGAGACTGAACATCCTATCAGATAAGTGGAGAGCTATTGAGATACGTAGAGAGCCCTTGCAAATTTACCCTGCTTGGAAATCTGACTGAATAGATAATTTTTCCCTTGTTCCTGTTCAGACGACATGCTGAGCAGTTAGTAGTTGTAGAGGTCTACAAAAGGCTTGTGGATTGTGTTAATGTACCTTTTGTTCTTGGTTTGTTCCTTACATTGAAACTAAACAATACTTTGCTTTGAAAAAGCCGATTATTCACAACTGTTAAAGTAAAATACTATGTGCTGAAGAAAGAAATACACCAGAGACAGTGCATAGTACATTTCAAGGGAGAGCCTGAAAAAAATAATACTCAGAAAGATTAGCAAGGGTCAAAGATGCAGGTGGGGCATCGTGGTGAGCAACTACAAATTTCCAGTAGGACTCAGAGTAAAACAAGGACTCTCACTTACAAAAAAAAGTTGAAATTCATTTTCATTTTTCATGATTACAAATCTTTTTTTTTCCTTTTTTCCCCCCTGTTTAAGTAACATAGAATGTGTAAATGTGCATGCTTGTGCTGCATATACAGTTGACTACATGCAAGGTGCCTAACCATGTCCATTCTCAAAGCCAGGCAGAGGTGAAATGGGGCAGACTCAGAATATATCCCAAATTAAACTGTTAACCCCACCTTGTTGTAGAAAGACTCTTGTAATCATGAAATCTTTCCTACAGCTGAAGATGCCATGCAGAGATAGCTTTGCTGAACAAGTGAGTTTCTTGAACCAGTTTTTGGTACTTGCTGTCTTCTGAAAAAAAAAAAAAAAAATGCACCAACAGTTTTCATCTGGGCCAAGCTGTGACCTCCACCAAGGAGGAGTCCTTGGAAGAAGCTGTGCTATTTCCCAAGCAAGTTCTGTGGGCAGCAGGAAAGACCCTCACTGCTTTCACAAGAACTAATGCAGGTGTGATTTTGTGTGTGTGTGTAAATATGCAGAAACCAAAGCATTCCCCTTTCTGTGAGACTCAAAATAAGCTCCCTCTCCTTGAAATCTATTTACGGTTCCTACATAAATAACATGAAGTCTGTTCTTTCTAAAGATGAGTTATAGTTATGTGCTGTAAATTGCATTTCTGTGATGATAAAGGGAGTATGTAGTTCTTGTTGTACAGTAGAAAAGCTTTTTTTTAAAAAAAAAAAAGATCTAAAATTGTAAATGCTCTGGACTGACTTCATCCTTTTTACCTTTGATTTATTTGGGGAATGAAGTAATGAACTATGAACCTTTTAGCTAGCTCTAATTTTGCCTCAGGAATGCTTGCCTCTGCCCATCGTAAATTAGTGTTGTTGTGCATTAGGCTTGACTACAGCTCTATCTATTTCAGCCCATTTTACTGCCATCTTTCACTACAAAAGAAAATAAGGTTGGGAATTTCTAGTTTTCACCCATTGCTCTTTCAGTCAATTCTGCCTCTCTCATTGTCCACAATGCTTGCTCTCAAATCAGCGATTGTGCTGATTTATTGACAAACCACAGTTTACAGTAAATGTCATCCTAGGGTAACATTATCTGAAGCACCCGTACTGAGTGACTGAGTAGGAGTTGTCACAATGGATTATTCAAGACCATACTTTCCAAAACCAGCATATGTCACAAAAAGACCAAACTGACTGGGAAGATATTATTTTATTTTTTTTTTTTATTTCAGGATCCTTATCAGCTATCATTTAAGCTCAAAAGAATGAAATGGGAAAGGTTAGTGACATGCTGAAATCACTTGCATCCACTGTAAATTAATTTTTTACTGCACAGAGTGGCTTCAGGATTAGACAAGCACAAAGGTGATCTTCAAAATTGTTCCATTTAACTGGTATCCTATCTGAGTTTGCCTTTGCATATGCTTGCAAAATTTTATTACTCTGTTTTTGCTTGATAATTGAAGCATTTAATGTGGATTAGGTCCTGTGTCTGCTTGAGTCCAAATAGTCACACCGACTCCAGAATTTGCCTAAGCTTCAGATTTTCGTGTATTCTTTTCAAATAGTGACACGTTTATACTCCCTTTCAAATAAGGAGTCCCTTAACACTTAGCAAAAGTGATTGCTTTTCTTTATTTAGAGAAACAAAAAAAATCTGGATTTTGTTCCTCAGCTGTTTTTTGACTGTTTTTAGCAACAGATGCATCACCGAGATAGTGCAGCTTGGGCTTGTTTTGTAAACCAGGCAACCTTTCTTCTAACTGTGGCAGAGTTATATGAGAGGAATTTTAAACAAAAGCATTTCCAGCAGCTAGATAAGCAAGTGTCTTGCTGAGAAAGATGGAATACTCATGGTAATTCCTCTGCCAGAAAGCAATGGAAAATAAGAGCTGTCATCTAGAAAATGACAAAGCCATTTCTAGTCCCTGTAGATTAGCACTCTATCTTTCACTGAACAAATATGCTGTTAAAGGTGTTGGCCTGTAAACCAAACACAGAAAAATGTCACACTGGTATCAGAGTGGAACTATTAATCTGTATTTGAAATGTATTATAATTATTGAATAGTTTCTATGAGGAGTGAGCCTTCCTAGAAACTCTCTTTTTAAAGGCATAGGCAAAACACTAAACCACTATAAACAAAATGCTGCTTTTCCATAGACCTTGCAAGAAAAACAGATAGGACACGGTTCAGGGGGTTGAAGAATCTTGTCCCCGTGTTGATTAGGTCAGTGGCAGAACTAGAGATAAAGCATAAATTTCCCCAGCTCCCACTCAAGTGACCTATTCACTTGGCCACACGGGCTGACAAGTGATGACACTGAGTCACACACAAGATCGTTGGAAATTTCCTCTCTAACTTTTCTGCATCTTTCTCTTGTACATCCTTTTTTCCCCTGAAAATCTATCTGCTTCTGGCTGGGTAGGACTTTACCATTGCCCTTCTAATAGCACTTTTTTGTCTCTCTCATTTTTCCTGCTAAGCTGCTTATTAAACAGACCGCTCTATGCAGCCAGTCTGAGAGATTAGCTGTCTATATAGCTTTTTTAAGTTATTCCCCTCCCCCTTCCTCCTATCTTTTGGTCAAAAATATATACTTTCTATCTGATTATGGCTGGCCTCTGCTCAACCTTTTGTGCAGGGCTGATTTAGATTTTCCAGCTCAGTCACAGCAGGAAAGATAAACCCTGAACCACATGATGATGTTGGCAGTGTCAGACGGTGGAAATGAAGTCTCCGGGGGATACCAATTGACATTTCAACACTTCGGCTGCCAAAGAACGGGCTTGCACAAAAAAAAGTTACAGGGGAAAAAAATGTTAAAAGTCTTGAAAGTTGAAAGCACAGTGAAAAAACTACCATGCGTTTATAAACGGAAAGTGAGCATCTATTTTACTTAATGTGTGTCTTTACATAACAGATGGAGACTGACCTTAGGTACTTCCTGCCCTCCAAAAATACCACTTTAAGTTCCCAGGAGTTATAAGTAACTCAGACATACTTTAAGAAGTGAAGAGTTATATTTAAAGTGGGACTGTGACTGTTTTGTTCTGGTAGGAATTACAAGGATGCAAAGCTCCCTTATAAATGTAATTCTTCAGTGAGTTTTATAAAGCAGTAGGCCTAATTTTTTCTTTGACTTTACACCTGACTTATACCAACACAGCTCCATGAACTCAGTTAATTCTAATTCACAAGTGGCAAAGAAGAATCTCCCTGAACATTTTTGACAGAGAGAAGTTTTTTCTCATCCGAGTCCTGCATTTTAATTTTTCTTCAAGCTTTAAGTTACATTTCTTTTTTCTTAATTAAAGAAAAAAAGTGTGAGAAAATAGAAGAGCATACTAAAGTCATACTTAAACCTCTGTTTGATTTCTTCCACCCCCTTTTCTCTTCCTCTTTCTTCTTTCTTTTCAATGACATTTCCTATGATGAGCACTCAGAAAGAATAGCTATTGCCTCTCTTGTCAGTTTTGTTTTGTCAGCTCTGAATGCTGGGTCTTGCTTTGCCATTTTCAAGGTCTCTTTCAATCCCTTGAACACAGCTGGCGCTTCAATCAAGAGCTCACACCGTGAAGAAGCTGGCAGTTGATCCCCAACCAACTATGTGGAAGATATATAATATATTTCACAGTACACAGTGGAATACCCTTTTCATTTCATCATTGAGAGAGACTGCTTCACTCAGGAGTTCTTCTATACAAAAATATTAATAATGTCCCAGTCTCCTTGGGGATGTGAACATTTGGGGTTTGAACTTCAGTGACCCCTGCTTGTCAGGTTGATGTGACTTTAACAAATTCAGTAAAAGAAGCCTTTTTGTGCCGCGGTTTATGGTTTCGTTAGCTTCACTTCTGAGAATGTTTTTTAATCACTTCATGGAAGAAGTCGTGGGAATTGAAGGCTGTGAAGAGAGTCTGTGGATACCCAAACATCATAGAACTGCATAATTGAACTGTGCTGTAGAAGGAATGCTAAAAGATCTGAATATTCTCAACTTTGTTTGCATTAATTATATTTCAGTTATCAAAGACACAACTGAAAACTCTTGCTTTTTCTTTTGTTATGTGTTTACTCGTCAGTGTATTAGTTGGTGCAGTTAGAAATTGTCACACAAAATTTCCACCAGCTTAAGTAAGGACTGCGGTGTGAGTGCAAATCTGGGCATGTTGTGAGAACTTTTCCTCCCTTGAGAGGGGAAAAATTTGCTGTTGGTGAAGCAGGAGGAGCAGGACCCACAGCAAGCAGGGCTGGTGTCTAAGGGTGGCTTGTGAACCAGTGCCTTTTGCAAGCCCTTGTTTTGATTACGGAAAAAGGGACTGCAAAGGCCAGTGCGTGCACAGGAAAGCTGACAACAAGTCTATCTTTTCTAAGCTAGAGAGGATTTCTGTGGTACTTACTACTTGCTGTGCTAGGCTGGTCCTGTAAAGCATGTGAATCTCTAAGTTATTTGAGTCTTTAGTTCCTATTAGCCCTGTTGAACTAGGATCTTAGCCCTCAAGCAAGAGAGTTCATTCAGTTCTGCTTTCCTCTTATGCACTGAGTTAAAGGAGTTTCGTGAAGCACTTTCTTTCTTGATTTACATGTACAAGCCAAAGAATTGTGCTTATTAGCATATTTTCTTTTAAAATGTGCACATTTTAAAGTCAGTTAGAATATGCTGGAAACGCTCATAAAAGAGAAACATTGGCCCTCTTTTTATATAGGGTGTAAGTATCCATTCTTACAATTCCTTATTTTAGGATCAGGGAAAACAAAGACACCAGGGGCTCTTGGAATTGTAAAGAATATATTGAAAAGAAAACATCCATCTGAGTGTGAAAAATCTGAAGCCCATTTAGTAATGAGTTTGGGGAACCCTGCATTTTTGCTTCAAACACAGAAAACCTGCCAGATGGAGCCCATTTCCAGCAACACCCAAAGCGAGTGGAATGTACAATATTTACAGAAAACTGGATGCTTAAGTGGTTTGGTGTGCTCATAGGACATTTTTTTCTTCTGTTTAATTTTTTATAGTCTCTCTTTCTCCACTCCCTCTTTCTCTTGCATGAAATGACAACCACGGCTAGTTTACCAAGTTAAGATGTCAGTGTGGGTTTCCCTTACTACAAAGGAGACGTGCCACTGTCAGCGACTGATCTAACAGCAGGCATACTGGCCTGATAGCTGAAAGCTGTTCAGAGCTGTCCTTGGGCTTTCCTCTTTCTTCTTCACCTCTTCAGAGTAATCCTACCTTGTCTGGGGAATGGCTCCTCTCCTTATCTTAACACCCAGATGCTCATTGTAAACAGATTGCGTTTCTCTTAGACAATCCATTCTGCAAATTTTCCAAATACGAGTTCCAAATATTAATTCAACATTAGGTGAAGCACACTGCACGCGTTTTACAAAGGCTTAAGTGCAGCACTCTAGCCAACATTTGTAAGGGTAAGATGCACTATCACCATAGTGAGATTTGGTCAGTCTGGGAATGCTTTCAATATAGCTAATGAATTGACATGCATGATTTTGCAATTACTTGACCTGAGGGGAGACAGTTCCCACCTTTAATTTTTTCTAATTTTATTTTAAACAAAAATTCAACCTATGTATTCAGTTATGTATTTAATTCACACAGAAGAAAATACATTACATGTATTTAAACAACTTCATATATTTGCATGGAACAAGTATTTTAGTTGTTATACTGATTTGTGGTGAATCATAATAAATCAAGATAAAAGATCCATTTTCTCTAATTCTGTACCCACAGCTCACATGAATAGAAAATACTGACCATATAGGAATTGCAGATGCCTCATTTCCAGGCATTTTAAACTTCAGTTTTTAAATAGCCAATAGCTGAAACACCTTATCTTAAAAATAATAGCTTTCCTGAGAATTTAATTAGGTCATCTATAGGGGTTATCTTTGGCACTCTGGAATTAGCTTTGTTGCAGACACTTGGGAGGACAATTAGGACCTATCTTATTAGCACTGAAGGTTAAAACTCCAGTACTGTCTTGTATCAGAACATAATCTTTCATGCTTCACAGCTCCAGTTTTCACAATGAGCTGCAGTGGAAACAGTAGAGGGGGGAAGGGAAAAGGGCAGACCTGAAAGAGCTAAATAAATATCCAGTTTAAGGAAGTTCCTTCAGGCTTTTTAGTCAATGAACCTGATAAATATGACTCAGAAGAAGAAACAAAGCTGGTGGGGATTGGTGAACTACAATTAAATCCAACAAATTCTCTTAATTTAATTCCTAAAATGGTGTTTAAAGAACAGGATATTTATATGATGTTGAAATACAGCAGGGTTTTTTGTAGAGGAATGTTAAATATAAACTGCATTAAGAATCCTTGTGATAATCAGATACATTACCTCAGAATGAAATTGTTTCATTTTCATTTTGGTTGGGAAATACCATGCTTCAACAGCTGTACTGATATTAAACATGAAAGTCGTAAGAATGAGTTTGTGCTCACATGATAACTGTGGACAAGATTTCACATCTCATAATTCCTACTTAAAAATACACACTTTATTATGCAGTTGGTGAACGTGGCCTGTTTCTAGATTCAACATAATCAATTATTTGTAAAGATTTTTGTTTCAGGGAGAAAAGTGTTTTATAAACCTGCGTTTTCTTGTGATAAAAGGAAGTTGTTGTATCTTGCTTGCTGATTATACACAACCTTTTCATAGGAAGCCTCCTTCCCACATGCATTGTGCAATAACAAGTAAAATGACCCTCCAGGGTCATGGGATAACACTCATGGGTTGCTGCTTAGGTTTTTTTCTTTTTTTTTTTCCTTTTTTTTTTTTTTAAGTGGCACCTGCTGTGTGGTTCTCAATATAAGTAGAGACTGCTAGCAGCAAATCACAGATGTTTTACACACTGGAAAAATGGACAGGAAGCAATCACTAAAGGAAAAGCAGAAGCAGTGGGGGAGGGCAAAGGAGGAAAGAAGAGAAACTTTGCTTTACATTTTCTTGGCATTTTCTTACTTAGCAGTGATCTGGTGCTCTACTGCTGTTAGTTTTTAGTTAAAAGCTTGCTTAGCACATACAAGATCACTTTGCTGTTGTTATACTCTCCCTTCATGAACATCAAGCCAATCAATAATTGGTTTTCCTGTGGAGATGTGGGAAGCAGGCAATGCTTGTTTGCTTTTCTCTTTAATGGATTAATAAAAAAATAAAATAATACAATCAAAACTGCTCATATTTCTCATTTTCTTGTTGTTCTTAAACCTCTCTTCATACAGTTATATCTGATTGAATTATATTTGTGTAGAATGAAGAAAAACAGCAGGCTACGGAGATCTCTTTGAAAGGTAGCCAACAGGAGAAAATACTTTGTGAGCTGCCCTTTCAGATTCTACACTGCTTCCATTTTGTGTAAAACCCTCTTATGTCCTCTCCCAGCCTCTTCCATCCAAATTCAGTATATTTCAACTTTCACAGTATCACAGAATCACAGAATGGTTAGGGTTGGAAGGGACCTCTGGAGATCACCTAGTCCAACCCCCAATTTCAATACAGGATGGATATGAATCAGCTCCAAGACCCTCAGGAAGGAGAAAGAAAGTTTGAAAGAAAAAGAAAAGATGATTTGTAATTTTAAAAATGTTGTATTTCATGATTACTGAAAGCTGCAGACACATGGACATCCCCTCTGATACTGTGCGGCAGAACTTCTCATCAGTTTTTCCAGTGATGATAGGATCTTATTAGCTATACTAACTTTGTTACAGAGTGCCACAGATTGAATAATTATGCATAGAAAAACAAATACTACAGAAATAGCAGCTAAACTTAATAACTGGGGTCTTTTTATGGATTTTGTTTGTTACAGGGTATGTATTTGTTTGGTTATTGTTTGGTTTTGGGTTTTTTTTTAGTTTCTATTCTAAACGTTGCACTGTCTTCTTAAAATAATTGAAGTATAATTTCTCTGAATGTTTTGGGGGGCTTCTCCTATTTATATGGGGATCCTGTGTCTTGGTCAAGCTATCAGGATATGTTCTGTACACAGTGTCTCACCTCCCTGGCAGTGTTGTCAGGAGGTACCCAGAAGGCTGTGAGTACAAGGCTGTGACTATAACCACCCCACAACAATGACTTGATGAATAGGTCTGGAAGATCATTGCCCAGAGTTTACCGGCTAAGACTCCTTGTGGAATGACTGTTTCAGTAGGTTTTTACCAGGAATGCTTTGTGACAACACATATCAGCATGCTCTGGAGGCTGAGGAATTAAAGTAAACTTCAGAATTGTTTAAGGACATGAACGTATAACCAGGTTATCTCAGGGTTCTTAAAGAAAATGAGTCAGAAGCATCTAATCTCAAGGTTCTGAAGACAGAAGACCTCCTGGAAGATGAGTTTGATTCTTTTTTTTTCCCCCTACCTTGTTTACCTTTATTATTTAGTTATTTTTTTCTGACTGTTCCACATCCCATGGCTAAGATATTATTATTTTTTTTTGCCTTAAGAAGGTCCTGGGGTAATATAGGCCTTACTGTTCCTTCGTCACATTGGACATCAAACCACACAGGGTCTGCTTGGCAGGCAGGACTGATGCCCCTTGCAAGGTAAGAACATCATGGCAGGATAAAGTTATACAAATTCTGGGAATATATGCAACAAAGATGCCACTGGTTTTGACTTTTAATGTGGTTTCCTGGCTGCAGTAAGACATGTTGGACCACCAATTTCAGTGGACTGCTCATCAGAAAGCTTAATATCTAGGGTGTTGCGGCTGTGTGAGCTACTGTCTCCCTCAGACTTCTCTTAATCCAGATTAGATCATCTGCGGTGCTGATTTCATTCAAGGAAGAACTGAAATCTAGAGAAGGGAGCTGGGCGCTATGTACAGCAATAGATAATTATCTTCTCAAGGCTGATCTAATTGACCTGCTGGCTATAGGGGTTACTGACAGCTGAGATAAAAAGTGTTTCTCTTCTCTGGAGTGAGCAGTTTGAAAGAGTGCTTCTGTGTAATGACCACTCAAGGGTCTTCCCTAATCTACCAGGTGAGATGTAGCCTCCCTTCTCCAGGGCCAGGTAACAGTGCCCTTCCAATCATACCATGCATAAGCTTCTTCACTACCAATGCAGTCATGCATACAGTGGGTATAATTTGCGAAGCATGAAGATTACTGTAGCAAAGACAAATATCTCTGTGAAGTAAATCTCCACTGTTTTAATATGCAGTATATTTCTCTTTCCTACTGTCTGTTTCAGTATTTTCCTTGGTTTTTCTGCAAAAAATAAAGGCAGATTTCTTTAAGAATCTGAGATCTGAAGAATTAGTACACAGATTACTGTATCTAGAGCAAATACTGAAAACACAAGGACAAAATCAGAAGGTAACTTCGCTCCAAGTAGCTGAGATCACGAAGTCAGCAATTTCATTTGGGAAGGAGGTTTCAAGGAAAAACTGAAAAAGTGATACCTTTAGCTTGGCTCAGACAGTACCCACATAAAAGAAAAATATCGACTGTACCCATACAATGTGCTACCCTTTGAAGAATACACACTCAGCCCAGTCAAAAGCCTTCCTGTGAGGCTAAGGAGGCAGATGACTGCTATATCCTTCTTATTAACTTGTATAAATCTGGGATTTAACACTCTATGTAATCATGAAATAAAAACTTTTCAACTTCAACAAGATATCTGTCAATAAGTAGCCATTTGAAAAGTCAGACTGATTTCAGCTAAATAAATAGAAATGAGATGCAGTAATACCATTTTGAAAGAAAAGTCCAAAAAGGAAGACATCTTAAATTTGTACAGTTCTACTCTAGAATTTTTGCATCATACAACACCACGTACAATTTAGTCCTCTCTTTTAACACTGTAAATCTTGGGTAGGGAGTCTTTAAACCAACTGTTTAACAGAAATATTGAATCATGTCTTGCCTGAGGCTGTAAAATTCTTAATTTTACTGTGGGAAAACTATACACCTTCTTTTGATTAATGATTCTAGGTGTCATTGTTTGTATTTGTGAGAAATTTGAGATTGGGATTGGATTTTTTTTCCCGTAATCCCTTTCTACGCACCTTTTTACATAGTCTGACTTGCTGATTTGTTTCACTAACTTTACATAAGAATTTTAATATACTTTTAAGAAGATTTTCATTCTTTTCAGTTTTTAAGTGAGATATGAGCTGATTTTGCATGCTAAAAAGTGACAAAGCTTGGTTTTGTCAGTCTATGTCTATACAGCTGAAGGCAGGCAAATGAGAACTCACTCCAAACCAACTGGACCTGAACTTAGTCCAGACTAGAAGCTGTGTAACCACATTAGCGTGGCACTGAGCCCAAGATAATAAGCCCTACTAAGAGGCACTAAAGTAGCTACACAATTTTTGGATCAGAGCTGGCTTGCCTCCAGCTAGCTTGGAGTATAACCAGGATGATCTCAGGTTTGTCAGGAAAAGGCAGTATAGACTGAGTCTCAGATCCCCGAAACATGCAGACTTAACCTGTATTCTAAACTTGTTTTGTAGCTTACTGTGAGGAAGAAGTATGGAGCAGGCAAATGTGAGAACTGCAGATATTAGGTAGGGATGTTTAGGAAATAAAATAGTACTTGTATATTCTAATTACTATTCTTTCAACTTGTTCCATTAGCAAATCCATTTGGGAGATGTTTAAATACCACTTGAAGGGAGGGCACAAAGGACATGTTTGTAAGACTTAGACAAAGTCAGGGTACCAGCAGAGCAGAGCATCAGGTTCCTCTGTTTGTCTGTCATCCAGTGTGACTTCTAGGGTATTTTAATTTAAGTCCTATTTGGTCTTCTACAAAGCAAATTCTTTAATAACTAGTTCTTCACTTAAATCACATTAACAATATACCCCTAAAAGTATTCTCCTGAGTATTCCCATTTTTTTAAAAAAATGACAGTTTCTCTACAGAGAGGAAAGAGCATTTGAAATAATGTTGGGTATTTTGCCAAGTCTGTCAAAAGAGTAACACTTCCACTTTCTCAGCTCTGTCTCATTAAAATTGTATTCTAATTCTGTCTCAACTTGGTCTCTTTGCTTCATAAGTCATTGCCTGCTCATTACTTGTAGTGTGAGAGATGAAATTTATTCAAACCTGATAGCAGGCATAAAGAATTGAAAGGCAGGCAGCTGGGAGAAATGAAATTAGCTTATTCTAATGCTTTTTTGACAGGATTTTTTTCATTGCCGTGGGTTACTATAAGTGTCAGTCTGGATTTGTGGTACCGTCTTTGTTAGGTTTGTGGGGGATTTTTTAAAACAGTCTTAAATGCTAAACTATGCTTTCCTTTGTCACATCGATTGAAATAATGTTCCATGTCTGTGTTGATAATAAGGTCAAATATTACTTGCTACAGTAGTCTGTAATTATTTTATCATTATAGTTGTCTAACAAAGATTAAATTTTTTCAATTGTTTTAAAGTAGATTCTTCAGCACAATATTTAGATAAATAGGATACACTCAGTAAGGTCTAGGCAAATGATAGAAAAGCAATATAACTTACAATTTAATGTGGAATACAGAGGGGAGCTGAGCTTTCTAACCCAAATATTCTCTCTCAAGCTTTGAATGTCAAAACAATACACTAAGGAATTTCTAATTTTGAATATAGTAGAGTATTAGAAGCAAATTGACTTAAAGCACAGCACTTTTCCATTATAAAATTGAGTTGTTAAGGAATTATATGGTCTAATTACTGAACTCGGTATTTTTGACTACTTGGATTACGAACAGATATTGCCATTAACTAGCTAATTAAATTGACTGCAATAACAAGCAGTTATTTAGAAATATGTTCTAAATTAGTTTTATATGAAAGCAAAGTCTTTGTTGATCTGTGCATGTGATTAATGTCAAGTGTCATGAATTAGCTCAGGGATCTCTGGTGGAGGAAGGGCATTATAAAGACAAGTATCTGTGTATTTGACAGAAACAGATGCAGTCAGAGGAGCAGTTTCTAGTCAATTAAAAATTTGAATTAGAAAACGTTAATAAGTATGCATACGTGTATTTTCTGGAAGCGTACAACATAATGGCTGACTATGAAGAGAGTGAATTATACTTGTCTCTCTAAAGGCAGAACATTATTTCAGCTGCAATGCAACCGATTCTCTTACCCCAGAATCTTCCTGCTTTAATTACTTCACATTTTGCTACTCAGAATACGAAGTATAGGGCTCTTAATCTTTATATGCTTATATACCATAAACGCCTTCCAGTAAGTTGGTTGTTATCATCTGAAATGGCCTGTTAATTAAACATGGTGTCTTAAAAGCTTTTAAGAACATAAACATGATGTGATAAGCCCTAGGTGTTGGTTTTGGATTGGTGGTACTGTCTCTGTTAGGTTTGTTTGTTGTTGTTGTTTTTAAATGCACACCAACTTAAATATTAAAATACACTTTCCTCTGTTCGTGTCATTTGAACTAATGTTCAATATCTGTGTTCAAAACAGTCACTGAGAGTAGACCACACACACTTCCAAGCAGAGCAACTTCACCAGGGTACTCTGTGGAAAATATATGTGACCGGGACCTACAAACTTTATCGATAAGAGGAGTCTTTACTCTAGATTTTGCTTTCTCTTCCTGTGTAATGGTCATGGCATACTATTCATGTATTCCTTGTTCACTGTTTGCATGTTAGATGCTTTGGATGAAATGGTTTACACAGGGATGTAATGTAAAATCACAAAAAATACAGACATAGTAGTGGGAAAGAGAACAGTTATAGATCTCCAGGGGGAAAGACATTAAAGACGTCCCTATATAATAAGTCACCTGAACTGATTTCTAAACAGTATTTGACACCAATGAGGTAATAGGAGATGAATCCCAGAGGGCTGATGAGCTCAGTCTGCAGCAGTCCAAGCGTCACCATTCTCAGTAATCTCTGCTGGGGACAGACAAAATGTCATCTGAGGTATCAGTCCTCCTTTTTTTTTATTCATTTATATTTATAGAAACAGGAAGGTCTTTAGCACTTCAAGATTTCTAGGGTTTATTAAGGTAAGGAGTAATAGACAAGTGTAAGTTTTCTCTGTCAAAGACCACTTTAAAACAGCATGAACAGAAAAAACATACTTCTAAAAGTAATTTTGTATTACACAGCTATGTATGCTTAGAAGCCATACACCATAAATTGGGCAGTGAGTTATAAAGACAGTTTTATTTATCTTGCACTCATAAATGAGGATCAGATTTTGTGTTTATCTGATTCAAATGAAATTTCAGAGAGTAATCAATTCTTCAGTTTGATCACAAAAAATCAAAACATGCATACCTGGTGTTAATTAAAATGGAAAGAAGTTTTGAAGGAAAAAAAAAATCCTGAAAAATATTTGAGTTGAACAAGATGTTTTGTTTTATCTCATGGAAGCAAGTCTCACAGCTATGAGATTGGAGTACATGTTGATTCTCATAGTTCTCAAGACAAATGGGTTAAATACTGTCCACCCTGAGTCTAGAGAGGTTCTTCCTAGGGAGCTATAGGTCCAGTACTAAGCATATTTTAAAATTAATTAACCAACTTAAGGGATGGTTGGCACACTAAATGAAACTGAAATACTTGTATTTAAGAAGAATGATTGAGACAAGAATTAACCTCAAGAACTGGCACAGATTTAGAACAAGTCTGAAGGAAGGAATAGTTGAAAGCACGGAGGTAAGTAAGGAAGAGGGAAATTCAAACTGGGATTTTAAGGTTACTTCCTGCTGGATTAACAAATGTCTCTGTTTAGAAAACTGTATCTATTATTAAAAGGTTGATAATCTTACCTATCATGACTATCAGTTTGCCAACCTGATATAGCCTTCTGATAAAAGTAGTAGGAGCAAGAGCTTTAAAGAGGTTGATAAATCTGTGAAAAGAAACAAGGAAGAGGAGAAATTACAATGGTAGCAGGCTGGACTTGATGATCTAGGAGGACATGACCCCATCACATGTGTTCCTAAGTAGAAGCAAAAGATTTGCAAGAAATTCTAAACAGAAGGTCTCAAACTAACCCTTGGAGGGTTTCATGGGTACACAAGCACCCTGAATTTTTCATAGTATGTATTCAGAGTCATATCTGTGAACAGGGGAGGACAGCACTAGATAAGTACTGCAAAGAAACTACGGGGAATTAAACAAGAGCATTACAAAGCACCTTCATCAAGACAGCTGGAGAATAACAAGGGATGTCATGTCTGAGTCACTTTAACATTACATGTGCAGGGATCTGTTCTTTTGACAAATTAACTCCAAATGCTTCTTGAACCCTGACTACAATGCGATAAGACTATGCTGTAGTTGAGGCAGAGAGGGATGGCAGTTGTTTATGATTGTGAGCAACCTCATAAATGTATTTACAGGCAGAAATCAGTTGAGGTAGAAACAGACCATAAATCTTAGGAAGATGTATTGCAGAAAATGATCATGAAATTGCACAAGTGTTTGTTAAAAGTGAAATACACATCTGATGAGAAGCTTCTTACAGCTGACATGTTTTCATGAGTGCCTGTAAGTAGTGAAGGCAAGGAGTAGCAATAAGAGAAGTGTAATATGACTTGTATGTTGCGCACTTGCTGAATGCAGTTGGACTAATTCAAATAAGAAACAAAATGGCCTATCTCTTGTAAAGCTTAGAGAGGTAAGGTTAGATAAATAGCCAACAAAGAAGCCATTGAACATGAAAGTACGTTTCAATTTTAAGGCAGAAAATAGAATTCTTACATGGGTACAAACCGACATCTTTTTGGTCACATTTGTAAAGCTTTTTAACCAACTGAAGTGCCAGAGAGTACCAATAGAGATATTTTTTTTTTTTTTTTAATCACATGGACACTGATCTGGGTTTTCAGAACTGGGAAAAAAAAAAAAAAACAACACAGCAGGGTGGTTAATTTTGGAGACGCCTGGATAGTACAAGTGAAGCTACTGAAACTATTTGAAATAAGTGAAGATACTGAAACTATTTGAAATAAACAGTGGATAGAGTCCAACTAAGATTTCAGGTCATCCATAAATCAGGTTCAAGATATTTGAACTGAAGAGGAAAAGTTATTTCTTATTAGTAGACTCCTTAAAGAGATTTTTATATATCTTATTGAGTAGCCATGAAATAACATTTTCAATCACAGTTAACTCCCCATGAGATACCGGGTGAGTTTAACGCAAAATTAATAGATGCCTCCATTCAGCCATTCTCCTTGCTATTTCAGTTCAAGTACACAACACCAACGTTTACAGAGACTGTAAATCGAGAAAAGCAGCATTAGAAAACTTCTGTCAGATTCAAAGATCTTCTCCCAGCATCACTCACTGTGACAATATTGTTCCTCATATTCTTTAGTGGGATTACCCAGCCATCTAATTCCTGACAGAAAAGTCCACCTGCTGCTAGGGAAACGGTTTTCCTTGAAAACTGTGGTAGATGTTATCTTCATAGCAATCAGGATTTATCTCAATATAAAAAGCTTCTTGAGCATTAGCATTTTTTAGAATTACCTCCTAATGAATTAAAACAGAAGAAATGCTGTTAAAAGACTGGCAGCTCTCCCCTGGCCAGAGATCTGGTTCTACAGAAAGAGGATGGGGCAACGTTCAATTTTGCACTAAACCAAAGGAATGAGTGGGAGATGTTTTGATTACGTGTTCTACTTGGTCATTCTGTTATTTGACTAAGGCCAGTCCCGAGTTCCCTTTGTCAGCTAGTGACATGATCCTGACGGCAGTCTGCAGCTCGTTATCGTTCAACCCACAAGGTCAGCAGTCAACCCCAAGTGTGGAAGCCCTGGGCCTAATATACAACCTGATCATAGTAGAAAGGGCGCAAATGCAAGGCACTGACGGTACAGCCCTTTATGAGGACAATCAGCTGATTCCTGTTTGTGCCTGCAATGTTGTGCATGCCTACCCACTCACTGACCATGTACAATGGGCAGAGCAGTGTAAACAGGTTTCAGGTGACTGAGTAGTTGAGCAGCTGCACAGGTCACTGCAGCAAGAGTTGGTCCAAAACAGAGAAATGCCTCTGCAAGCAGAAAGGTGTTGTAAGCCACAGACAGTAATTACTGATAGCTCTGTGTTTTGAAGCAAAATATCCTGTCATCTATCAGGGGAGTGAGGTGTCACCATTGCCCCTCTCTCCTATCTCACCTCTGTCTTTTTATTTGACTGTATTACTTTGTGATTGATGTGTTGGCTTATATTTGGTTTCAAAAAAGGAAAAAAAAAGAACAAAGGTTCCAGTAGATGCTGACCTTGCCATATAACTTAGAGGTAACCTTCAAGGTCCCCAGCCTGTCCTATGTCTCAGAGAAGTGAAGGTAGGGAGAACTTAAGATACCTCTACACTTCATGCCTGTGCCACAGGCAACACCTGTTTCTGGAAAGGCTTGGTCCCACAGTACCTTTCCCTGTGGCTTGAGGAACTGATAACCTCTTGCCTTTGCTGAAGCACGTTTGCCTGTCAATCTTCTGGACATCTTAAGAAAGGCAGCTAGCCTCAGCCTCTCCTCTGAAACAATATGATTAATGCTTTCTTGGTTTTGCTGACCCCCTCTGAGTTTATCTCGGCTCAGTGGACTTATATAGTATTGGCTCCTTGCATATTTTCCAAAGGTTCTCTTAGGTGTAAATCTTGCCACAATGCCCCAGCCAAATATCATTCATCTGGAATGACAGCCACACATTTGCTCTAGCTGTCATTCTGTCATTCAAGTCAGCTGCTCTTGCACTTAAAGAAGGCCACCAGCAAGGAGCTGCTACTCCAGCTGCTGAGAAGGTAGCCAAGCCTCGCTCACTCTTCCTCCCTCTCTGTCCTTCTGCTAGCTCCTTTGCTCCTGTTTTGCATTTCAGTGTAGCAGTGTAGCGAGACATATGGTGGAGCTGCTGTTGCCAGCCCCATGTTTTGTTCCTCATTCTGTCTCACTTGGAACACGATGTCTGTGCCTCAGCCTCTGTGCCTCAGCTTTTACAGAGCATTTTACAGAGTCCTTTGAGATCTACAGATGCAACAGATTACTCAGATACAACCTACAATCCCATGTTTTCAATTAAGATATAAATGACAGACATGCATTCTAATTTTATTTTTGGAAAGCCTTATAAAATATCTTTGGAATGTAATTTGTGACCCTGTGAAAACTGACACTTGGTTTTAAAAGCAGCTTTTGCTTTAGTCTATTTAATCGAAACCCTTTCTGTTGATGCATAGTTATTTAGGGAAATAAATGCATCTTTGAACGAGCTAAGCTAATGGAGCTTTAACGCAAGCGGAAAGAAATACAGCACGCTGGGAATTTTGGTAGAAGTGTAGCTACAAAGAAGTTGCCACATTTGTTTAAAGTGTGGTTAAAACTCTGGTTTGGGAAAAGACAAAAGAGCGTAGAATTGGAGAGTTACTTTAGAATGTGGATGTAAAGGAGAGAGCTCATTGGTTTCTTAGGTCTGTGTTAGATTCCCACAGCCCTGAACAAACAGCTCTCAGCCTTATATTTTCTAAGCTTTTGTCTTCCCACTTTGGAATTCTGACTACGGGCACATTACCAAGCCAACTGGATTCACTACAAAGCTCCAGTGTAGCTCTTTTTATCACAAAGATCAAGACAACAATTGTGTGCCTACAAGAAAAGAACAACTAAAACCATCGAGCAAACATTAAAAGAACAATTCTAGAGATAGTTGCCTTTGAACTGCAATAATGGGCAACATTCAGTCCTGAGATTTGAATTCTGAGCAAAAGGAATTCATTACTAACTGCCTTTCCTTGTAATTATCCAAGCTGCTGGCAACATATATTTTCAGCAGCATTAATTTCGTGCAATGTAATATTTTGTAGTTGTGCTGAACCCCACACAATGGCAGCATTGTAAATCTGCTTTATGGAGTTAGTTTTGTTTATTATAGAATTCGTGTATGAAAAAGGAAGAAATCTAAATTTTATGTTGGCTTGTCCCCAAACCACAGAAATGGAGTATTGTTTTATAAGGGCTTGTTCTGAAATATCACTTCCCGAATGTAAAAGAAGTACGGTATTCGTGCAGATGCATTCCACAAGCATGCACGATGTCCAGCTGAAAAAATATAGTAAGAGCTGACCATTTTTTTTCTTTCCAGAATAGCCCAGTTTCACACTTTCAGGAGGGATGGGGGTGCAGGGAGGTAACTAGCACTTTAAAATAAACGTTTCATTTTGCAATGCCCCAAAAGTAATTTAAGTTGGAATCTACTAGACACCAGTAATTCAGAATAAACATTCTGTCTGAGGATCTTTGATCACTGTTATTTTAGTTCTGGCACTGCAAACCTAAACCATAGAAATAGTTTCAGTGAATCATCCTGCACTGTTTTATTTCGTCTCTCCCCCTCCCCCCAAGCTTTTTTAGTAGACGAGCTCTAGAATAACTGTTAATAACTGCCTGAAGCTTTTTTTTTCTTGGAAAGAGGTTACATGATTGGAAAAGTCCTTCCCAGATACTTTGCTTTTAATAGAAAAATGACAGAATATAAAGTGAACTGGAGACATCCAATTTCATATCCGCGTTTTTGGCCATTGTGTGGATAGACGAAGTATACATGCAATGTGCAGTCTAAGCAAATTTAATGTTACTTACGACCCATAAGTGATGAAGAGGACAAAATTTTCCACTTCCATTCATTGAAGTATGGACAGAAATGCAGTCCCAGTTTGGCATCTTCACCTCCTCTGGTTGCAAGAGGGATGCAGGGATGCAATAGTAGCAACCTCTGTGATTTCTGTGGAGAAACAATTAGCTGAGTGACCATTTCCACATGAAATACATCTCAGGCCACTTGGTTTCTCATCCAGACAGATGAAATGTTACAGGAGTGCAGAACAGCAATACATTCAAAGCCTTTTCTTCACGCACCACCTCCAGGACACTCTGGAGCTGATGCCCTGGAGCAGGTACAAACTCGTGATAGAAGTTCCATCTGGTTAAGCTCACAAGCCTATGAAGAAATCACTGTCCCTTGCCCACTTCTAAGACTGCATCAATTTAATATAAGGGAGTTCTTCTTTAAGACTTGAATAAAAGGAGCATTAGGGTCCTGGAAATGTCAGGCACAAGAGGAGAGACTGTATATTTCACAACACAGGTGTTCTGGTTGATTTCGGGGAATTTGTTCAATGTGACTTGGGTGAAATTCAGGTTCTACTTTGCAGGTCACATTACATAGTCTAGTAAACCTCCAACTTGAAAAGTATTTACCTTTTTTCTAAAATGTATTTTTTAAATTGGAACTACACCTTGCTTGGACATATTTACAGAAAAAGCATGCCACCTAGAAAATGTGAACTACAAATAAATTGTTCTTATCTTTCAAGGTTTTGGGGGAAGTGGATAGTTTTCTAAATTTCACAGGGTTAAAACTTTCCCAGGTTATGATATAGCAGTATGATAGCCATTCAAATTGCCTAAAAAAAAAAAAAAAAAGGGAGGAGATGAGGAAACAGCCAGTAAATGCAAACACCATTTTTAAATTTTTTTTTTCCTTTTCAGATTTCTAGGCTAAGTGTCTTTGTACAAAGGCAAACAGCCCTCCTAATTTCTCCATTCTGCTTTAGCTAGGCCTTATAAATCATGCTGACGTGTTGAGGCATCAACAGAAAATAGACCTTTGCTTTGATTTGAAACTGTAATTGGTCTAGATTTGTGGTCTCCTCTCACTTTGGGGCAACTCACATTTAGCATTGCCAAAAGCTCTGGTACGACACTAGCAGACAAAAGAACATCCTGACACTGCAAAGGCTCTCTGGGACAGACACAGTGAGTATGGGCGTCTCTTCTCCTGTACTGTTAGTAATTTGTTCTCTTTCATAATTGCATTATTTTCCAGTACAGTCAGTCCAAGAACTATTTTTCTTGGTATTACATCTCAGGGGTGTGTTCTGAAACCTCGTTCATTAGTGTCCATAAAATTCTGTAAAAAGCTAAAATGAAAGGGCTGCGAAAACCTGAATGTTTGTTTTTCCAGTCTACTGTTTTAAGTTCTATAAATCCCATAATATCAATAAACAATTTTTACAAAACACTTTTCAGACAGCAACATTGTCCATGAGATCATATTAAGAATTCAGTTATGGCTTCTCATATTTTTGTACTACTGAAATATCTGCATCATAAGTTTATATTTTCTCTCAAATTCTCTCTCAAGGTAATGATTTCCTGAGAACTACACCACCTAAGAACTAAACCTTGGCATTCCTTTTTTTCTTCAGTTCCACTCTGATACTTACAACTCCATGCTGAAGTGGTACGTATTTTCCTGGAAAATAGCACAGAGGCTCTTTTCTTTTTTAGAAAAAAAAACCCTCTTGCATTGGTAAATTACCCCAAGTCCAGTCACTTCAGCAAAGAAGTTGAAGTATTTTTTGTAAGCACTAGATGATAAGGCTGCCTGTGAGAGGATAATGCAAGTGCATTAAATGTCCATCAAGTTCAGTTCAATAAAGGCAATCAAAATGAAAAGAATGTGAAATTAAAAGAAGTGATAAAACCTCATTATATCATCACCATTAGATTTTAGTAGGTATGTCAAGTTACTTGTTTTAAATTATCTGAAGTTAATCGGAAGTTGCTAATTTGGAAATGCCTACAGATGCAAAAGAATCTTAATAAAGGTCTAGCAGGAAAATTAAATATTATTCATATATATGTATGTGAGAGAGAAAAATTCTACTGTGGCTTTAATATGCAGCTCTAAGGTGGGGAATTGCCACTAAAAATGATCATATAATCATACATTATTTATGTAGTTATAAGAGACGCATTGGGAATCCCAAGTTTTATACTATTATTGTATTATTTACTTTAAATTGTGAGTCTTCAGCTTATTAAACATAAAAGTATAGGGGTTTGTTTTTAAAGAATATTATCTTAAGAAAACAAATTTTTAGATTACTTTTCAAAACCTTTAAAAACCCAAAAGGCAGATATAATCCCCTCAACATTAATTGCTGTTTTATTAAATGAACTGTTCTCATTTGTTTTAAAGCCCCCAACCAGAAATCTCATTAAAATAGTACCCAGCCTCTACTTTGAAATTGAGGAGGGGGTGCTTCTGGGAAAAAAAAGAAATAACTGTCTAAATTTTCCAATGTCTTTTAGAGCTGTATTGTTCCAGCTTGTTGTTAATAAAACTATATGAGCTAAAATGTTGCAAATTAGATTAATTTCCTCTTCATTTTTTGCTTTATGTTCATCAAAGAGCTGATAGTACTGGACATTATTAAATACAGACTACAGATTAGACTTACTTGTGTGTAAGTGGATAGCATATATATATATCAGGTGCTATCTACTAAAGCAAAAACAATACCTGTGCAGCTCTAACTCTAAAACTTTAGTTTAGAAAGAGAAAAAAAAAAAAAAAAAAAAAAGGAAAAGACATTTAAAAAATGCAGAACAGCTTCAGATCATTGCTTTGTACCTTTAAGTCTTGAAAGCATTTTTGGTGTTGCGTATATGCGTTGCTGATCTGGAAATCTGAAACTTAACTACACCAGGACTTCGGTGGGATCTCTTTAAAGAAGAGCACAGCTCTCGACACTGTTTCTGGTGAATGATGATCAGTTTGGACTGGAGGTGCCAGAATATAGTTTTTGCCCTGTGTGGGAAGGATTTACGCCTTGTGGACAGAAGAGCAAAAACAATTGTCTGCCATTTAATCCATTTGTATCTTTTGGATGTTGCCTTATTAATATTTTGAGAATTCTTTTTAAAAGCTGATGTGGAAATTGGCGTACATTTTTTTTCCCTTCCGAGTGGAGCATGAGAAGCCTGAGAAGTCTCCAGTCTCACTGCTAGAGAGGTTTGAAGGCTGGGGAAGAGTCTGCACAGCACACAGATGGAGTGAGAAGGAGACCTGTTTAATACCCTTTCCTACTTTGATGGTCAAAACAGCAGTAAAAAAAAAGAAAATGAGCCCTGCTGTGAAAACTTCTTCAGCTCCCAATGTGAGGTCCAGGTGCAAGTGAGACTAGGTGCAAGTAATGGCAGGTGCCATGTAGTCCCCTCCATCCACTTTCAATCCTGGTTGAGCTGCACTGTCTGTACTTAGGTTAGAAATGGTAATCGTTCATTATGAGATACACAGGTGTCACTGACCTAGTAGTCAGTGTGGAGTACCTTGAGATTGTTGAAGCTTTCTTTCCTCTTTTCATTAAAATTGACTTTCTGTTCACAAGTTTGTGCAAAGCAAGGGGTTAGTATATTGCATTTAAGAGCTGACTTCTAAAGATCGTTGTGGAACATTCAATGCTTGTGTATGTCTCCTGCAGGCTCAACCAGGAATCTGCAGCAAGTGGTACCTTCTGGGCTGCATTAGGAGGAGCGCTGCTAGCAGGTCAAGGGAGGTGATCCTTCTCTCCTGCTACTGAGATACACCTGGAGTGCTGGGACCAGTTCTGGGCTTCCCGGTACCAAGACACATGGACAGACTGGAGTGAGTCCAACAAAGGGCTGCAAAGTTGATTAAGGGCTTGGAGTGTACAACATGAGGAGAGGCTGAGAGAGCTGGGACTGTTCAGTCTGCAAAAGGGAAGGCTGAGGGGAATCTCATCCATGTGTATAAATATCAGGGGGTGGTGGAGGGAGGTAATGAAGACAGAGCCAGACTCTCTTCTCAGTGGTGTCCAGTGACTGGACAAAAGGCATTGGGCACAAACTGAAATACAGAAAAATCCACTGAACCTTTTTTTTTTTCTTTCCTTTTTTAAATGTGAGAGTGATCAAACAGTGCAACAGGTTGTCCAGAGCGGTTGTGAAGCCTCCATCTGTGGAGATATGCCGAGCCCTGAAAAACCTGATCCAGCTGATCCTGCTTTGAGCAGACGGTTTCAACTGGATGATAAACAGAGATCCCTTCTGACCTGTCCTTCTGTGATTATGTGACTTGCCAAGAATTATTACACTGTGAGTCAGCATACTGTGCAAGACTTTTTTTTTAAAGTTAGCTAATAATAATGTGAAAGGTACTGATCTTTTCATTAAACCCAGAAGTGTGTAAATCTTGGTCGTGCACTTCTTTTCAGCAATATCCCCATACGATTTCAGTTCTTCTATTTAATTTCAGGCTTTTTGTTTTGTTTTGTTTTGTTTTGTTTTGTTCCTGTATTTATTACAGATGAATGACTTTTGGTTCAAATAGCTGACCTCTCTCCTGCCCAGGAGAGGGTCAGTCACAACTGAAAGAAAAAAAGACAGAACTTTTTCCTTCTATTTTTCTAATCCCGATGTGGGTCTAACATTGGTAAGAAATAGCACATGACACGAGTTTGAGGTATGAGACGCAAAGGAGAAATAGTAGACTCCTCTGGCTGCACTAAGTAAGCAGCCTGAGAATGTTACCCGAATAGGTGCAAATCATCCATGAGAGCAGGAGCTGGCACTTCAAGGAGAACAAAAGTTCCTCTTAGTTCCCTCCCAACTTGTAAAGTGGTGCATGCCAAGGAGCTCCGATTCTCAAGACCACCATTGATCTCAAGGGAATGAACCAGTTTTCCCTAAGGGGGTGAACACAATCTCCCTGGTTTGCATTCTCAGAGCTAACTGCCAACTTCTCCTCCTTTCTAAGAACCAGTCGCAGTACTTGAAGACAGCTATTTCTGGAATATTAATGTGTATGTACACTGTCTGTATAAACATATCCAAACTGCATGTCATGAGGTGACATTGTTTACTAACATAATGTTATACTCTCCTGGATCCAGAGGATCCTGAGAGAATATCTCGTTAGTTATTTACTCCTCCCCCCCCAAAAAAAAAAATATCACTCCCAGGAATAACTAGCAGGACAATAATGATCAGGGAGATGTGGTAGTTTCGGGGGATCTCAAGCAGAGGACCACCGAGATGGTCAGGGCTGAAGCACCTGTCCTGTGAGGAGAGGCTGGAGGACCAGGGCTGGTTCAGCTTGGAGGTGCTCCAGGGGCACCTCCCAAGCTCCCTCCCTACCAGCGTTAGCTCCTGACTCTGAGGTTCTAAAACCCTGAAACTGATGAGTAAGAATCCTTCTTGAAGGCAGAAGAAAAAAAAGCAAACTTTTGTTTAGCACTTTACAATCATAAACCATTTTATTCTACAATAATGATGTCCCATGATAAAGCATATCAGATTAAAAATGTAGGGTATGAGGATTTTAAGCAGAGTCAGAGGCACAGCAAGTTTATAAAAATTCTTTTCATGTTTTTTCACAATTTCTTTTTAGTCTAGAGAAGGTTTCCTGTTCACTTCAGAAAAAAAAGCCAACATTTACTTCAATGATTTCATGGTTATTGCCCAGCTCTTTGCTTTCAATTAACATTCTTCAACATGAAACAAAAAAATCACTTGTACTAATGCTTATGGAAAACAAATAAAAACATCTCTGAATTGCATCAAAGTAGATACACTATTTTTATTCCAGCATATGTTTATGAATACTTTCTTGAAGTATTCTGCCAGCTTTAGCCTTGAATTCAGAGTTTAAAAAGCATTTACAAAACTCTTTTACACTTCCCTCTGCATCACCACCTTTAGTCAGTTGCACTGTTTTTCTGTTTTCCATATGTTATCTCTAAAATACAGGATTCTACAAAACTATAAATGCAGAAAAGCTTGAGGCAAAAAGGTATTTGACATCTTTTCCTTATTAAAATCTTGTGATATCTTTCAAATATATAAAACCTAAGCCCAAAAAGCAGTGACCAAAACTGTGCTGCACTTATCGGTGTGCCAGGCATATACAGCACTCCAACACAGTTTCATTGGTTACCTTGATACTTTCTGAGTATATAGCCTCAAAGTTAACACTGATCTGTCTGAGTTTTTTGCTGTATTTTGACAGGCAGATTGGAGCTCCTGACCATATTAGTGCAGTTACCCTTTCATAAGAAAAACAAATGCTGTCCAGCATTAATAATTTATGCTCAGGAAGTAGAAAGGATGATAAAGCTCTGACTGTCAGACTTCCACCACTGCACAAGTACGTTTGTACGTGCCTTGCTTCTGAAAGGAAACCCCTGGCACCAACATTCAGGCTGCGTGTCAGTACACAAGTATAGGCAGTGAAACACCTCTAGAGTCATTTACATTACAATTCTTGATCTACCTACACATAAAGGATGGTTGTCGGTCTAAATTGCATTCACATACTGTTGCATATACCATCCTATAAAGCCAGATCTGGGCATTTTTCTTAATTGCACAGGTTCCGTTAGTTGTGATGGTACTTGCCTTGTTTGCTCCAAGAAGGAGGGGGGCAGGAGGAAGTATTTGATTAATAACTGCATTGCTTTTATTTACATTATATGTGCTAAGCATTTTTGTTTTCCCTAAAATTTCCTGCTGTTGTTACAGTTGGTGCTATGGCTGGTAACCAGACCACTCCAAGGAAGGTGCTAACGTTCTTACTAGCGTATGACATACACCATCATGACTTTCAGGATAAGGCTTTCTGTAAGGAGACACAAAGAACAAAAAAAAATTACCTTCACCTCATACATTTCTGTATTTAGGAAGACACACACAAAAATTGTACAAATATGTCATTTTCTACAGGTCATATTCTGTCTTAATTATTTTAATATCTCATGAAGTACACTTCTGAGGTTTTTTAAGCATACTGTAGATAACAATACAACATTGGCGGTCTTTATTGTGTTTTGGGGGAGGGGGAGACTATTTGCTTGAAAGCGGTTCTAAAAAAAAATAATAGGATTATTCTCATCTTTCATTTAGTTTAATAATACACTACATACATTTGTCAATCAAATTAGAATTACTGTCAGACCATAATAATGCATTTTAGTTTAGCCAATATCAGTCAGACCTGATTTATTTGCTTAATACAAATCTAATTGACTTTCAGGCTGCTCTTCTCTTTTCAGCTGTTAACCGACCAAGTACATCTTTAATTTCCAAGACCGATGGTTTGGTAGCAGTTGAGAGGAAGAATGATTTGCATAAGGCCCCAGAAGGGTGCCAAAACTCTTCACGCTTTAAACAACAGCCTTTATTATTCTGTAAGTGGATGTGTTGAATTTTCATGCTTTTGTTTCCAGTTCAGCCCTGACAGAAAGAATAAAGTAGATTTTGCCAGCACCCCTGCTGTGCCCTGAGGGAGAAATTCAATGTGCCTCATTTGTCTTAATTGGAGAACCGCCCTTAGCACCAGCTTTTTCTATGAATATATTAGCATAACAGACAGAAAAGTCTAAGCCCACTTTTTTGTAGAAGTAATTTTTTTCTTTCTAAGAAAAATAAAAACTGGGAAGAAGAAAAATACATGCATCATCTCCCAGTCTTCTTACTATTATTGTTGTGTTAAAACACACTATACAGGAAAAATGCATCCAGCCTACTTTATCTCCTCAGCGTTGTTAGGAGCTGGGCAGAGAGAAATGTGATAAATACAATCCATGACAGAGAGCTGAAAGCTGCTCTTTATTCTTCATAATGTACTAATCCTATATATTTGCTCTTTGGCTGGTTGTGTTGCATTTTTCTGATGGAGGAGATAGTTTTACACAGAGACTGATGGGCAATAACTAGGAATGAATCTAAGAAAAAAACTCCGACAATCTTACAAAAGTGAATTTATTAAAACTGAAGCAAAATGCAGTTACCTCTGTCAAAGGAAGATTTCAAGCCCCATGCCTATTCATTTGAGAAATGTTAAATTCATCTTCACGTTTTTCATTTCATAAAAGAACTCTAAATCTGGACAAACAATCTGTGCAGTGTAAATCATTTCTAAATCAGGGCTCTTTCAGTGTCAGATTGAACTAATGAGATTTAAGGAGTATTTTTTAAAGAAGTATTTAGTTTACCTGTTCTTACTACTAATATTAATCTTCACATCTGTTAAACCAGCCATCTATTGCTTGTACATGAAAAACGTGGGATGTAGGTAATTTTTAGTAGAGTGTGATGTATACATTTTCCTGTAAAAGTGGCTGCATTTTAGAAACTGATGAATCCATATTTAGTCTTGATATTTTTCCCCCGAGGCTCCAGTACACTGCATCAGTCACATAGCCACTTAAATAGAAGCTTTCCATGGATGTTAGAATAAAGGCTTGGCTGTTTGAGTTTTTTTAGGCATCTTGTAGACATTATGAAAAATTAAAATATTCTTTGGGGCAGGATTTTTGCAGTCAACTGGACGAGTTAATAGCTTTGAGGTTTGATTCCAGCAGGAGCTGGGGTGGGGTCATTAGCATAGCCCCTGGAGAAACAGCAGACTCTTAATTCTGATATTTACTCTTGCCTGTTCTCTGTGGCAATTTATCAAAGCCAGCCAGAACTGTAACATTAGAAGTCTTTCACACCTCTTCTTCCTCTTATTACTCATTGCTGAAACATTTTTCTCTTACACGCACACCCTCCCTAAAAGATGTTCAGCTAGTCTTGGCTGGGCTCTTCTTATGTCTTGAAGAAGAGTGGTAATAGAAGAGCTTTTTGCTTTCTTGTGCAAATGGATCTGCAAAATAATTATTTAGCATGATGTATTTTTGAAAGTATGCAGGCATCCCACTCTGAGTGGTTTCATTTACATTAGAAAAATGGCAATGATTTACAACAGTTTATCTGGTAATCCAAACTGTTTGGCTGAGCAAACAACCCAGCAAATCAGAAAGGCAAGCTTGCACTCATCACCTCTCTTTGCTTTTCCCTTTCTGTCTCTAGTATTCTTTGCCTTAGTTTCCAACTGGAAGCTGTTCAGACCTGCCTGAGTTAGAAGGAATACCTTTCTAGGATACCCCTCAGAGTGATTTAAGGGAATATCCTCTTTGTCTATGCATTGCCAGGAAACTTCCCGAGGAATTAAATTGTAATATGGTTTGTTTGCTAGGAAAGAGGTTAAAAACTGTTAATGCAACATAAACAAGTTGGCAGTAATATGTGGCATTTCTTGAAGTAATGAGATGGTGGGGGAAAATGCCTTACCTCTGCATTGTGCTCTGTAAATTTCCTGGTTTAAGCAAATTGCAACAAACAGTTTGTGTGGAAACAAAATAGTAATCTAGGTAGCAGGACACATTGCGGGGTTATATCATTGTTATTTGTCATTGTGCTAGGAAGCTTCTATGAACAGCACCCTTTTGATCGATCAAGTCATCCTCTCATTTTTCACAGTGCTAAACCCTCTTCCAATGCTGAACAAAACAGATGGTCACAAACCCAGGAACGTACGCTTTAAATAACTCTCTGCTGATTATTTGCATGTGTTCCACACTGCATATTCACAACAAACCCTTGTCCTGTCATGTCTGTTTGCATTTTTTAAAGTGTTTCATTTCTAGAGTTTTGTAGGACTATGTGGCCTCCAGTGAGTTGGATCTGTTATCGGACATGTCCTGGAGAGTAGTAGTGGCTCTTTCATAAGGAATTTCTTTCAAACCTTTGTATGACTTCGTCCTAACCTAAAGACTCTGCTGCCATATTTAGCCATCCTGTCCCCAAGATGGGAAGTAGATATCTGCATTTTCCTTCCCTCTTCTTGAACAAAATAATGTGGAATAGCACCTGCTTTCTGTAAGATTCCTTGGGAGGGAGTCCCTACGCGACAACATTTGAAAAGTTTTCTAGGGAGGAATAGTCACTGGGACCCATAAAACGTGAAACCAGCTGAGGAATGGTCATCTGCAAATATACGGCGAAGGACTGTGTGGACTTAAGCAGGAAAAGTAAGTGGTGTTTGAGTGAGACAAGAAAATATCGACAGCTGGCTGATAAGAGGGAGCATACACAGAGTTAACAAATATCTCCTCTTATGAGTAATCCTCTCCTTGGGAACCGTAAGCTCAGCTCAATACTAATGGGTTCAGTGCTGAAGTAGGGTTCTGCATATATTTATTTGCACAACCACCCAAGCCGATGCACAACTGTGAGAAGGACACGAACATGTATGCTAGTCAAGCTTTTTTTTCTCCTAATTCAAAAAAGTACCCCCTTTAAAAAGTAGCCCTCTAAGTTTTAGTGTGCCTAAGCACCTTACTAATCCGTTTCCAGTTATACCACTACCGTTTCTGAACTTTTGTGGATTCACGAGGCTGTCTGCGTGTGCAGTGGCTTTATACATTCTCTTTTCATTACGGCAAATGAATAAAAGTCCCACTTGTGATGTTCACAAGGCTATCCCACATTGCTAGCCATTAAGTCCAACATTACCCTCCCAGAGCATTGAAGGAGGTAAGGATATGTTACGTGTTCCAGTGGGTGCACAACCAAAAAGAGGCATTCACATCTTAAACACACAAACTGAAACTATTCATATGTAACATAAATAATGTTCTTTCCCAAAAGTATGGTTTTCAAGACACAGCTCGCTGAGGGTAAGATGGTGTCATTCTCACTGTTCATGAATAGGGCAGTGTGCAAATCCACAAGCCACATACCTTATGTGTAGCATCTGTGTCTTAAAAAAGTTCTCTCAGTCTCCATGTCACACAAGGGTTACCACGGTAAGTACTTATTCCTATTCAAGTTGTTGACTAAATAGGCAAATAAAATGTATGCAGTTTTCTGCCATATTCTGAGCTGTCTGTTCCACAGACCTGTAGTTAATGGAATGTGAGCTTTTATGAAGCTGTCTGAAGTATTTGCAAAACTCCTATTTTAATCCCATTTTATCTCTCTGTTTTCACTGATGTTTTTTTTCTGGAAGTAGTATATGTTTCAACAGGAGCAAACAAAGAGTTGTAGTGTACGGCCATGCTGGGTCTGTGGTGATGAATTACATAAATAAATTCTACATGGAGAGAAAAAAGCTCTTTCCAAATATTTTTCAAAGATTAAAAGCTAGAACATTTGCATTGGCATGTGCGTAACCTAATTAACTCCTGTGAACAGATTCCTAATGTTCAAAGGATGATTTAGTGGAGAAAAGGTTATGCTTTCTTTAATATTGTTTTCATTATTCAAGAGCTGGAGAGATTTCAGTGCCCACCTGATGTCTGGTTTCTCAATGCTACACAAATAGAGCATTGAATTGAAAGCTTAGTATAAGACTAATTTTTAAACACTGATTGAATTACACGCAAGAAGCTACAGTGACTGCATATTCTTCATTTATGTATAGAATTACAGGAGTATGAATAAATATTTGTGCTACACAGTAGACTCCAAAGACAGTTCTCTGCAGATGTATCTTGCAAAAAAAAATTGCTGTCCTTATCAGAAAGGATCTGAAACTCAGAGCCCTCTATAGCAACACTTGTGTTCAGCTTTCTCACAGATACTTAATCCAGCACGTTACTGGCCTGCCAGAAAGCCATCAAAAGACATTTGTCACTGGATCAAAATCAAATATGTATCCTGGCTGTTAAGAAGGGCTTTGTTGGACTAAATGACTGTACCATTTTAGAATGTGCTGCAAGATTAATGATGACACTGGTTGTCCAATTTTCACCCTCGGGGCAGTATTACAAAGATGTGCCCTTTCTGTGCACCTGATGTTACACATATCAAATGCATCATTCCTTCTGCTGTGAGCCTTAGTAATGGTCCACATTTCCTGCTCCCCCTCCACGCAGGAAGATTAACATGGTGTGGGTGTAATTTATCTTGGGGAGGGGGTTGCTGAATAGAAGTATACTTGCTAGTGTTATATTATATGGGTTAATCACCTAATCACAGAGAACACTTAACAAGTGCGTGTCTCTGACAGAATGAGGCCTCTGGCATATATTTTTGAGCCAAAGTAAATGAGCTGTTCTTCCCCATCATCATTCTTTAGATGCAAAAGCTATCAGTGAGTAACCTTCCTTCAATTAGACTTACATTCTTTGACCTAATCCAAAGCCCCTGCCTCTTGTCTTTGTTTTGTGGCAACCTATTACTAAGTGTAAGTGTAATTTCACAAGAGAATTCAGAAAATAGGGCTTTATGAGGGCATTTTGCCATACATTACACGACTGATGGATAAACAGCATGGATGGCACCGTTCAGCCTCTGTGAAGTGTTTTTCTCCTAGGTTATATGCTGAGCCATTCTCCAGTGCTTCCATTTGCCTCCATAATGACTTTACATTCAACTTCCAGCTTCATGCTTTTCTTTTCACATGGTACTGAGCCGCTTGCTCTCTCCTGCTGCTCGTGTCAGAGGCAGTTGAACTTGGAGGTCAGCATGAAGAGAAAAGAGCAATATAATTGCATACCACAGAGGCCAGATGTTTAGTAAAATCATGGGGAATCTTGTCAGGAAGTGCCATTGAAGTTCCTGGGAGATTCACCGCTTTCCCAAAGGAAACTGGAAAATTGTATTCCAAAAGACATGTTCTTTAGCAGTAACATGCCAAGTGAAATAAAATGTGTCTATTTTTGCTATTTATTGTGCTATATATCTTATCTTTCCTTTCTCCGTCTGAATGTCTTTGTATTTCTTTCTGATCCACCTACAGGACAAATTGTAGCTGGAAAACTACTAAATGCTCTTAATTTCTGGAATGGTTTTGTTTCTCTTTGCAGTTATGAAACATTAATGAAATTATTACAAACTTCTTAGATACCCATTACACAAAAGTGCAGGAATTAAAAAAACAGCCTTTCTTCTAGGCATAGTCTTTCAGTAGTTTGACACAACTAGTTGAAACGTCTGACATCTTTTCCTCAATACTATGCTGTTGCATGGCACAATAGTTAACAGAACTTGTGAATTCTGAGTGTGAAAAACCTTCGGTACTGGGACCTGTACTGTTCAACATCTTTGTCAGCAACATGGACAGTGGGGTCGAGTGCACCCTCAGCAAGTTTGCCAGTGATACCAAGCTGTTTGGTGAGGTAGACGCGCTGGAGGGGAGGGATGCCGTCCAGAGGGACCTGGACAGGCTGGAGAGGTGGGCCCAGGTCAACCTCATGCAGTTCAACAAGGCCAAGTGCAAGGTCCTACATCCAGGTCAGGGCAATCCCAAGCTCAAATACAGGTTAGGTGGGGAATGGCTGGAAAGCAGCCCTGAGAAGAAGGACCTGGGGGTGCTGATTGACAAGAAATTCAACATGAGTCAGCAATGTGTGAACACAGCCCAGAAGGCCAACCATATCCTGGGCTGCATTAAAAGAAGTGTGGCCAGCAGGTCAAGGGAGGTGATTCTGCCCCTCTACTCCACTCTCGTGAGACCCCACCTGGAGTACTGCATCCAGCTCTGGAGTCCCCAACATAAGAAGGACATAGACCCGCTCAAGCGTGTCCAGAGGAGAGCCACAAGGATGATCCGAGGGCTGGAGCACCTCTCCTATGAGGAGAGGCTGAGAGAGTTGGGGCTGTTCAGCCTGGAGAAGAGAAGGCTCCAGGGAGAGCTTATTGCAGCCTTCCAGTACCTAAAGGGGGCCTACAGGAGAGCTGGGGAAGGACTTTTTACTAGGGCTTGTCGTGATAGGACGAGGGGGAATGGCTTTAAATTGGAAGAGGGCAGGTTTAGATTAAACATTAGGAAGAAGTTTTTCACTTTGAGGGTGGTGAGGCACTGGCACAGGTTGCACAGAGAGGTTGTTGAGGCCCCATCCCTGGAGGTGTTCAAGGCCAGGCTGGACGTGGCCCTGGGCAACCTGGTCTAGCGGGAGGTTTCCCTTCCCATGGCAGGCGGGAACTCAATGATCTTCAAGGTCCTTTACAACCTAAACCATTCTATGATTTTATGTGAGGCTAGACATCAGCTTTTTGAAAATCCAAACTTAAAATTCAGGTGTTATCCTGTCAAGAGAAGCAGCATACCTAGGAATGAAAATGTGGTTAAGAAAATTGCAGGTAGCAACAGATGAACAATGACCAAACTTATGACTTCATAGAAAATAGTTTATATCTCATGCAATTTTTAAGCGATTAAAACCAGGAACATATATATATATATATAAATATATATATATATCTCATCCCAGTACTTGCCCCTTAAAGGTGTGTAATTCAGAAAGAAGGCACTTACATTTATAATTTTACAGGCTCAGATTTAAAACAGCTGCTAAAGCAGAAAGCCTGAGGTCAACACACACATTTGGTACTTCCTTAGCTGAACTGGCCAAGTTCAACTTGTGAGATGGGAATTACAGTCTGGTAAGCACCAGCTGTCATCTTCATTGTTACAAAGGTAGAAATCAGTGCACAGGAAGAACGGATTTCTAGTGCTACCCAGTTAACTTATTTTTATGGCAGATACTAAGAGCAATGAAACAAAGTTAGGCTGGCTAAAAGATGGCATTTTTCCTGCCTTTCCCTTTTTGGCATAATTTCTTATTTTTCTGTCTGATTCAAGTTTTAATCTAAGCTGGAGAGTTTAAAAAAATGTGCAGGAGGATATCTTTTATTGCAAGAAATACAAAATTACCTTAAGACCAACAACTTCCTACAAATCTTTGAGTGTCTTTGCAGTAGGATGGATTTTAAGTTGGGGAGGGGACTGGGGAGAAGAATGGGACAGGAGTGGGGGAAGGGAGAGAGAGAGCAGGATGGCCCCTCTCTATCCACATTATTACCATAGCTGTGGTTGTCTGAAGGGGAATTGGCTTTTCCAAATAATTTTGGTATCTTGTTTTCTTCCACTTTCATGCTTGTGAAATCTTCCTGTGACAGAAACTTGGAGGACAAGCTTCCCATGGACACCTTCGTCTAATTCAAGTAATGTTTGGCTACTACTGGATGAAACTCTTATGTAGGTGGATGTGACAAAACCTGTGTCTGAAAAGCTTTGTCTTTCTTTCACACTACAACCTCCAGACCTAGAGAAACATCTTTTTAGAGGCTTCTCTTCTGAAACAATGCTAAAACTGATATTCCTTAGAAGTCCTCAATCAGGTTTCTGCTCCCATCTTCAGAAATTAATTAAAACTAAATTTCTTGTTTGATCTGGCCAGTGTTCCGTAGAACACCTGAACAGCTCATTGTATGAAAGCTAAATAAAAGCATACAAACCTGAGAAGTTTCTTTGTCTTGAAACAACATAACATATCAATGGAAGTGTTATCTTTCCTAAAAATGCATGCCAGGAATTTATTGTATGGGTATAAAAGTTATTGTAGGAGAAAAGAAGAATGCTGCAGAGAGGTATTTATGAGAACTGAGGTGTCTCTCTTGACACTATTGAATATGGAACCACTTTACCTTCCTGACCCTGACACTCAGATCAAGTAAAGTCAGCTTTATGTTGTTGATTCCAGTAACAAATTAATCAATGGCAATCTCATCTCTGTAACAGCTTAGTCTGTCAAGCTCAAATTTCATTCATTTGGCTGACAGGACAAAGTTGTCCATTTCAAGGGGAGACATAACTGAACTGAATTATCCAACTAACATGCCACTCCTCACCAAGGTGTGATGTGCTATGTATACTACTAGCACAATAGTGTCTACTGATTTCATTTGTATAGCTCTTTGCACTAAAATGTCCTTGTAATAGCCTTTTGCTCTGATGTTCAGTTACTATAAAAAGCTACTGGCAACATTATATTCTTCCTCAGTTGTCAGCTGCTGATAAGTTGGGCAGTTCTGCCCTCAGTGATTCTGGGTATGGAAGAATGTATCATTAGATTTTCTATGTAATGTAGATATGACAAGACTTTTCAAATCAATGTAGCCCCCACATAATTTAACATAATTTAAGTCTCTCGTTTCCCACCTTGTAATTAGAATATATTAAACTGTTTCAGTGATCCTGAATATGAAAGTGTACAGGCACTAAAGTATTTCTCACCTTAATGTTATCAAGTCTGTAATATTTTAACAGAAAAGAAGACCTAAATGCAAATTTCTATTCTCTTTGTATAACATTTATGCAGTAAAGAATGAGTTGAGTACACGATTTTTCATTTCTGGATAGCTAGGAATAGTAATGCATGAGCTGCAGAAGAGAGCATTAATCTCTCAAGCTGCTAAGAAATGAAATGTCATAGAGTGACTTGTTCCTTGCTACTGCTTTCTCCCCTCCCCCCCCCCCCCCCCACGACACTCTCTCAGAAAAAAAGATCACACTTCTGATTAGATTAGATTAGAGCAAAGCCATAATCTCTCATACATTGATTTAGATACTGTTTTTTTAGTATGAATTTCTTACGTATCATTCCTTTCTTTTCATGGATACGTAATTTTAGATTATTTTGGTGTTCCTAAGGGCTAGTGTTGGTCAAGAGGAAGAGGAAGGTTCTGACAGTTTTTACATTTATTTTATTATGTCACATTAGGGCTAATTTCTAAAGAGGGCTTTTTTTTTTCCCTTTTTTTTTCTGTTTGTGTTTTTAATTCAGACTTGCAACAACAGTCGTGTAATGTTTTGGCGTATTCACAGGCATGAATACACACACATGTATGCCCATGTGAGTTCACTTGAGTGAGCATGCGGATACAAATTCCTGTGACAAAAATATGTTTGGTTAGATCAGCTTCCTCACTCCCTAGTTGCAACCTTCACAGGGAATAAAATCCTCCTCTGTTTAGTGGTTCTGTGCCATCTCTTTGACAACATGTAGCACCACTTCTGCCTTCCTCCAAGGGTCTAATTGGGACTTGAGAGATGAGAAGGCCTTGAATGAGTTTCTTGCACAGAAGGATGAAATTCACTCCTGGAGAATAATTAGTTTCCTTTAACATGGCGACTTTTTTAACAGGAGTCATCAGTACGATGGGTTTTTATGAGCTCCCTGTAATGCTAACATCCTCAGAGACGCAATCCTGTCAAGTGTTGACACAAAGCTCCAAATGAGTTGTTGAATTTCACATCAGTTTCGAATCAGTATTACCTGTCTGATCCTACATATATATAATGATGATGATGTAAGAAGTCTGTCATCTGATGATATTGCCATATATTTTGTCTTATGAATCACTTTTGCAAAGCTGCAGAAATTTAAGATACCACAGATACTCTCTAAACTGAACTTGATTTACTTCTGCACATGTTCTGTACCCTTTGCATAGTTCAATTGTAAAAACTCAGGGTGGCCTCTTCTATTTAATTTTCTGCTCTATTTCTTAGAGACAACTTCAGAAATTTCTGTGAAGTTTAGAACACCCAATAACATTTTTGGAAATCTTCCCAGTTAGCCTGTCTCAAATGTCATTGCAAACATGGAAACTGATCTGATTTCACAGAAGGAATTGTAGAATTGTTCATGTGCACATTAGATGTTCATGTGTGACTCAGTGACCCTCAGCAGAAATATCAAGGCCTTAGAGAAACTGGACCTTCTGTCATATAGTTCTGCTTTTAAAATAGTATTAAGTCTTCCAGAAGATCACTGTGAAAAGATATAACATTTGACAAGTATTGTAGTATATCATGTAAAGAGTACAAGGCAAAATAGCGTGTGTAAAAGAGAGCAATTCCCCAAAGCAAAAGACATCTAAGAATTGTTATGTGAAAGAGGAAAACCAGCAAGTTTGTCAGGCTGCTAAGACATCTTCATACATGCAGTACTATTTCCTTGCTTTTGCATATTTTTTTTCCTCAGGCTTCAAGCATTTATTGTGTGTTATTAAGACACTGTAGGTGTCTTATTTGACACCCACAATGGTGTCACCAGCTTAAACCATAGTTTAAGGATGTGTACTATTGTCAGAGAAGAGCAGAATCCTGAGCAGAATCTCGCCTGACAATAGTAGACTTCATCATGAGAACTTGTATCCACCGTTACTGAAATAGATGGAATTCCACTGTTGTGGCTGTCAATGTGACTGTTATGCTTTCAGCAATCTGTGTGTAGGCATAGTCCTCCGGAGATCTGTTCTGCTTCTGAACAAAGAAAGACATCAATATATTTGCCCCTTAGACATGGCTGAAGCAATATTCTTTTGCAATAAATTGTTCTTGCTCAAACAATTCAATTAGTACAGGGATCTATAGTCAACTTGGACTTCAAGTCACCTCCCATTGTGACAATAAATGCCATATCTTAGATTTGCTTTGTTTCTTTTGCTAGTGAAAAGCAATGGAGAAATTTCCACTGCAATCTTGGCTTTTCAACTGTTGCTTTAATTGTTCTTGTTCTAACACACTATAAAGAACTGCAAGAGACAAAGTGTGTATTTCAGCATTGTATTGTATGTATGGGTGATGATAGCAACATAATTTCATACTGTTAATTCACAGCTGTGAGTGCTGAATGAATACAACTCTCTGTCTTCCTCTAACTGAAAGTACCTCAACTGTGCTACAAAACTTTCTTCGGGATATGTTCTAAATCCCACTGAAATGAGAGAGTCTTTCCATTTATTTCTCAGGATTTTATGTTAGTCTTCAAAGGCCAAAGAACAGAGCACTACGGAAGAAGAGAGACAGGTGTAAATTAGCACATTCGTCTCCAATGCCTTTCAAGAAATTTCTCCATGTATTTGTCAGCTGATGAAAACACCCATTGAGATCCTCATATACCTATGAATTGTTTGATGTTTTGTTAGAAATTACCCTAGATGATCAACAACAGCAAATTCACTTATCAGCTGCATGATGCTGGTGAATTCCTGTAGAGTTAGATGATTCGTTGCTTTTATGGATGCTATTTTATGTCTTGTCATTTGTCTTTGAACAGCTACTCATTCTGTGGGAGACAAATTTGTGTGTTTCTCTTTCATGCTTCTTAATGTTTTCACTTTCTAGAAAATCAGCAAGTTTGTGGGGCTGATATCACTCATCTATTTGCATCTTTTCTTCTTTCCATTATTGTTTGTTTGCTGGATGGTATAAAAGGTAGCATATACTTGGGGATTTCTTTATAGCTTGTGACTGTGATGGTACAGTATTGTCAATGAATCAAATTAATACAAATAGAAAGGCCTGTACTTTTGTATGGGGTGTGAGTGTTGGGAGATTTTGAAAAAAAAACCTGGAATCAGTTTTGTAAATTGCTTAGTTATGAAATGAATTTCACAGTATCCAAAAGCTGATCATTACAGCACTTACCCATGATGGGCTGCTTTGTTCTTCCTTTTTGGCAATACTTGACAATGATCTTGCTCCAACACTGCTATACTGGGATTTTTACTCTAGCTTCTTTCCCAAACAGCATTTTATCTTGTATCTAAGAAAAAATCCCGGTTTGTCAAAAGGATAAGGAACTTCCACGTTACTACCAGGTGTTAAAGTCTGTAATTTATTCTCTATATTTCTTACACATAAAAACATTTCTATAACATTCATAACTCTGGTGACTCAGTGTTTCATATCACTAAAAAGACATCAGTGCCTCCAGAAGATGGATCTCTCCTACTTCTTTCCTATACCGGCTCATCTTTATTTTGATCCGATGTTTACTACTGGACTGAAAATGTCTACTGGCAACAAGCTTTGTCTCAATGCATTAATAGTTGAACCTTTGGAATTTTCATTTTTTGTCTATTTTATTTTGTGTTCTCAGTGCATTTCTTTTCTTAAGAAATAATGAGTGGAAATTTTGCATGAGATGCTGGTCTGTTAACAACACAGCTGTGAAATGTATAGTGCTGTGCCATGTGGAAGACATCAGTGGCTATAAAACCGTCCTACTTCTGGTTTAGAAAGGTCATCTTAGCAAGGTCAAGAACCTTCAATAAGCTCTGGAATAGAGCAGCTTGGGAGAGCAGAGGGAATCTGTTTCCTAATTCATAAGCTAAAACACATGACAAGGCAAAACATTGTACTGTGGGTTTCTTGGGGCATGCAGGGGTTAAAAATGGATAAAAAAGAGTTAAAGGTGATTTTCAGTGAGGAAAAATCCTTATTCATACTATGCAGGGAAAATATATTACAAGTAACATTTAAGACAAAGGAAGACATCAGCAATCAAATAGCAATCTAATTGTGATAGTTATGTATACATATGTACATACATACATTCATACAGCTAGACAGATAGATATACATATGCATACACTTACATATTATATATATAACATATATGCATTTATATAAAATATATATATGTAGTTCTGACCATCCAGAAATCTCAAAGTATCGTGCAAATGCTAACTGATGAACCTTACAGTAATCCTGTAGAAACATTTTACCAAGAAGGAAATTAAGCTACAGAGAGGTTAACAATCTCCTCCATGTGCACACAAATCAAGTCAGCCGTGCTTGTGCCCTGTTATTGCTAAATATAACAAAGCTATTGTAATCCATTTCTGGTGAAGAATTGTGTTGTAGGAACAAAAGGAAAGGGGAAATCTACTTCAGGATGGAAATGTCCACAGAACAAAAGCGTTATTCTGAATTGGTTTTAGGAGTGGAAAATAAAGTTAGCAGAGATGTTTTGAGTAGAATTTACCCCGGTCCCCAGAAAAAAAAAAAAAAAAGAAAAAGAAAAAAAAAAAAGAAAGGAAGGAAAGAAATCTTGGTGAAAAAAATAGTCTTCACATTCAATATGCTCACTGTATCTTTACTTTCTTTTGACCTAGTCACAGTTTTTTAATGTCATGGTGAATTAACTGTTTGACATATGCATCCAAAGTGGTCAGGAGGAATAATATGACAACAAAAGGTGTCACTGGAGTTTTTTATTCACCTCCTTTTCTGTGTCAACTCTTAGGACAAAAGTGAGGCATCTATGATGCTAAGGGTGAACTGGATCCAAGGTTAGGAAGTTTTTGGCCTTGAAATACTAATTACAATGATAAGGGAACAAGACAGTCTTTTATTTCCTAAAGCTTAGCTGTGTTTGGATGAGGGGTCTTAAACACTCCGTTTTTAAGCACAGTGAGAGAAAATTGTGTTTAAGGCAGATAGTGCTGTGAACTTGCATCTTTGCATGGAGGGAATAGTGAGTAGAGGGCTGTTGTGCAGCTCCATCATACAGCAAAAGGTCTTGATCATGTTAGACCTCCTGCTACTCAAGTTTCAGGCAGATGGATGAGATGGGATTAGAAATAAGAACTGTACTGGCCTTGCTGCCCTACAAGGCATATGTAACATAGAAAGTTTATGGTTATATCTTTATCAGAGGATCTGAGTTCGTTCAATTCAGTCTAGCTGTAGGCAGCCCCATTCCCAGGTTAAAATGCTCTTTATTTGTGCTGTGATGACACTGGGAAATTGATTTTGCCGTTTCTTTTTCCTGAGGTAAATGGAACTGTTCTATAATTTCCTGATTTGTGAAAGAGTGGGAGGAACCAGGGAATAATGTGCATCCTCAGTGATGTAAACTTGAACTGAATTTATCATGAAACTTGTGTGAGAGACTTTTGCAGGTACATGAGAGGAACAGAGAAAGGTTGAGGACTTGATTTTGATTTTGAGCTGTTCTGAAAATGAATTTGAAATCCAAGTTTTTCTATTAATTTAAGCTCTTCTTGAGATGGTGACTGATTGGCATATGTTTTCAAAATCTTTTACTTTAATTTCCTCAATTTCTTTCTAAATTGACCAATTAGACTTTAAATTGAAAACTTCAGCTTCTTAGTCTATTTACTTCCATATCTTTCTGTGGGCATAGATCCAGCCACATGGAATAAACTCTCTGCTGTTTCTTTCTGTCATCTGGTCTGCATCTGAAGTAGCAAAGTAGACTGATTCTGTTTTCTTCTATGGTCTGTCAAGAATTTCACAATGATCCTTTCTGCTCTTGTGTGCAGAAACAGAGCCAGTTTATCACATACAATCAGGATCTCCTACCAAACATGTTTATTACTTTCTGACCTAGTATGGGTTTTGTCTTTTCAGATTGTGTTCGTTTTGACCATTTCTGCCTTTCTTTCCGTTTATAGCAATAATATTTCCAGTATTATTATTTCCTTCTAATACTTACCCATGGTGCTTGATTATGTGGTCACATATCATTCCCTTTTTAGGATATTATGCCCCTGTCTTTGAACTTTCATGTCCCACTCCTAAAAACAAGACTTGTGCACTTGTTTAGGTTTAAGTCACATAAGCCCATTTTGGATTATAGGATAATTCAGGTGAGGAGGGACCTCAGGGGGTCTCTGATCCAATGTGAGGCCCACAGCAGGGTCAGCTCTGAGGTCAGAGCAAGGTGCTCAGGGCTTCACCGATCAGGGTTTGAAACCCTCCAAGGATGGAGACTGCACAGCCTGAAAACCTGACAGCACAAAAAGCAGATCAAATGCTTAAGTTTTTGCAAGATGAGTGTTTTAGACAGAGGTGTATGGTGTTTTGGGATACCATGTAATTAATACTACTAAACAAAACCACACTTGGAAGGTGCGTATAGGAAATGCTCAAAGAAACACAGACTCTGTGTATGTGTATCAATGAGTAAAAACTCATTAAGCTCCCCAATTATTATTTTTAATGGAAAGGCCTCATATAAGAACAACCTTTTCGCAACACATGCATTTAAGACATCCGTTTTTTTCAACACTGCCATCTCTCTGAGGCAGCTGAGTTGATCTAACAGCTCAGTACCATTGCAATGGGCAGGTCTCATCCTCCCACTCCTCTTTCATTTCCTTTCACTTTCCTGCATCTGGCTGTGTAATCCCAACCACTCTCACATACCCACTCCAGGACCTCCCAACAAGCTAATTTAGCTAATGATACACTCTCCCACCCCCACCGGGTCAGTTTTCTGCAGATTCAGTGAGCTGAACTTGCTCACGCACATGGCCAGCAAAACGAAGAACAAGGTCTCGGGAGGATGAGGCTGCTCATTTCCAGAACACCATGGCATTAGGTTGCTCGGCTGCTGTCAGTCTGCATCTCTATAATCCCTTTTTTTTTCCTTTTTTAAATGTTTTTAATAATACTTTATATATAATATAAAATACCATTTGAACTAGATTAAATGGAAAAAAAGGTCTGTAAATATTTGTTTTTAATCAAATGACACTGACAGTTTGATTTCCAGTAAAACTTGTGTTTTGTTTTTGCTATGTTTTACAAATGTCATGGGTACATATGTGACCACGTGCGTGTGCGTGTGTGTATACATACACATATAGAGAAACATACATGCATGCATAGTCTGTGGAATTTTCCAACTACATTAACATTGTGGTTATGCCCCAACCCACCTCTGTGGAGTGATTGTAGCAAGAACTATGGTGTATGTCATGGAAACCTATAAACTTCTTAAAATGCCGTTGGCTAATAGAACTTGCAACCTGAAAGTTAACTCAGTGAAATACACAGAATTGTTATCATATTAAAATAAATGGACTATAAAACACTGGGGAGGGATCCTACCATATGTTGTCCACAGACTGCAGAAAAAATGTTCAGCACTTCTGAAGACTAAGTCTGTAATTAAGGTCTAGTATAATTAAAAATGTTCATGGCACAAAGCTAAGATTGTGCATTCTGACGATTGAATGCTTAAACATGGTACCATAATATTCTCCTAAATATATATTTTGTGTGGAATAAAAGGAAAAGCCTCAATGCTGCAAAATAATTAGCTTGAGCAGTTATCAATTGTGAGATGCATGCTCTTAGTTAAAAGCTCCATTCAGACTGAAAAGCCAAATAAAGAGAGATCTCCAGGTCAAAATCAGAAACAGAACAGAAAAAACGTCAGCTGGAAATGTTTCTGTGTTTTTTACTCCCTCACATTCTCTCACATCCCCTCGCTCAAATCGTTAAGTTTGCTTCCTCCCTGTCAAGAAACAAAAGCATAGAAACTCTAAAATAAAAGAGGATTTAAAGGCAAGAGAGCGTGTTTTAATACTAAATGCTCCAGGTCTGCTTCAGATGACCTGTCCAAACCACCTCCAAAACCATTATCAATGGGCAGATAATTAATTAATTATGAAATACTTCTGTCCCAGTTGGTGATTGCAGATGCAGGGAGTCTGTTGCATTTTTTCGTTAAGTCCAGTGAAAAACGTATTTAAACATGTTTTTAACTAGAACATTAATTGTAATTTGTCTTGTTGTTGAAAACTGCTCTCATACAGTATCATTAAGGGTTAGAGAGAAAACAAAATGGTTGATTTCCTAACTGACAGTAGGAAAGTATGTGTAAAGATTCCCATATTTTTTTAGATTTCTGTTCATTTCCAATCAAGAGTGGAAATACCAATAGAAATATTTACTTCTTCTCTTGTCATCCAGTATTCTTTTCCCACATTTAAAGATACCAAGTGAGAGATATCGGCCAATTGAAGATGAATATCTGATTATCTCCTTCTGTCATTGTTCCTCATACCTGATGGAAAATAAAATCTCTTCATGACAGTGCATAACGAAATTATGGCAAGAATGGAAATTTATTTCACACTCAATATGCCGGTTTTGCCCATTTTCCTCTCATCAGTTTATTTCCTTGAGGCAGCGGAAAAGTGGAGATTTGAAACAGGGTGATAATGCTGGGAAGCCATCACCAGTGCTAGGGCCAGTAGACAACAAGATCTAGCACCATCAAATGTATGTATGTATTTATCAAATGCAAACCAATCAAAGGCAGGACCAGGGGAGCAGTGGCTCCCGTCAGGACAGACCAGGGCAGCTCCCTCCATCTGGGCTCTGTTACATGGCAGGAGCTCGCTGCCACACTACCTTCACATTGAACCCCGCTACTTGTTGATTTGACCAGATTGTGGGTCCAACATGTGCTCACGGTGCGCTGCAGCAGTCCGGGGGACGCCTGCAGTGTGCGTCAGCTACAGATCTGGCCTTGCATCGTCAAAGAGATATATGGGCCAAGTACATGTATTTTCTTATTCGCGTTGGAGATGTTTTTCATAGGGCTATTTGCAAGCACGCCTGGTGCAGGTGAGACTTTTGGGAGTGCCCCCATATGATGCTAGAGTATCCACATGCAAGAGGTGAAAGTGGTGGTGGCTGATGGAAGGGAGCTCAGAGCCACATGGCAGAGCAGCACCGTGCACAAAGCAGAGAACTGAGCCATTTAGGAAGAGGGAGACGCAGGCAGACACATCATCCAGCATAACCTGCTCCGGTACAAAATGATTCTTGATCCAAACAGAACTAAAATGTCCACATTTGCACAAGGCACCATAACCAGTTTGCTCCAGGGTAAATTGCTTGTAGAGGTGAATCCTAGCTCAGGGATTTCGTCAGTCTGCTGCTTGCTGTGCCTAAACTCACGGTGTCAGCAGCTTTTAATCATATTAGCTGAGGAATTAGTGCGTGTCTCAATGCAATCTGCATCATCCACCGTAAAGAAATCATTATGAATATGTAGTTTCTTCTTTAAGGGAATGATGGAGCAACAGAAGGGATCAGTCCACGCAGCAACTTAGAGTCCCTTGTCATTTCATCACAAAGTCAATAGCTCTCTTCATCCGAGGGTGAGAATGCTGAAAAAACAAACTGCTTTCTGTTCTGTAGCAACGCCTGAAAGAGCTTGCGCTGCAGTAATCCCAAATCCAGGGGCAATCTATTAAGAACTCAGCACCACCGATCCTGAGAATCAACTGATAAGCACATTCTCCCCCTGCCCCCCCCCCCCCCTTTTCTTTTTAAACTAATCCTCTTAAAGATTGTGCTAAGTAATGAAAGGATGGGATGAAAGAGGCCTTTTTCATTACTACCACATAAACTGCTTGTGTAAATGTTTCATTAACACACTGCTTGACCAGTATTTCGTCCTCCCCGCCCCCACCACTGCTATGGTTCTGCTGCAGCCTGCGAGGCAAAATGTGTGATTTACACATGTTTAAGAGAAACATTCCCACACTTGAATGCTGCACTATTCTTTAGAAGAGGAGAGACCTACAAAAAAGAAAAAAAAAAACATTGTGGAGGACATTTTAATTTACAATCCTTTTTTCATATGTGCTTAAAAAGATTTATTGCTTCCAACTACACAGGGATTTTGTTTTTTACTTTTGTGAGGTTCCTCTAATATACGTTTGTCTCTTGCAGGCACCCTCAGGCAAGATGACATTTATTAACATGATGGCTTTGAAGATATATTTATAAGTTTTTATTTTCTGGGAGGAAAAGGCAAAGGGAATCAAAGGAGTTTTGCCCTTTTGTACGCTGAAATACTGGCAATATGTTGCCTTTTAAGCCCATGGGTACCGGTCAGCTTCTTTAGAGTACCGTAGAGAGACAAAGGTTTTAAATTGTCAGGTGAAGGCTTACAGCATGTATTTTGTATTTGAACCAAAGGGTGTCATTTTCTTTATGGACTCAGGCATTCCATAGTATTCCACCCTCATCATATGATTACAATCATGAGGTTCCCTGTCCTGAAGCTAGTCCTGTAAAGCCTGGCCATTTTCATTATATTATTCAAACAGAAATAAGTTATTATTTTTCACACAGTCATTATTTCTATAAAAATAAATACCCCTTTAGCCTACTCTGCTTCCATGCTAACAATGTTCGACACATAGGGCCAGCTAGACCTGGCATATCACCATCAATGTCAAGTAATTCTGTTGAAACCAATAGTGTTACTTGGGGAAGGCTTTGCTGGAGTTTCTCTAGGATTACACAAATGATGTCAGTAGTAGATTTGGCACATCCTGCGTAACACTTGCATAAAAACAAAATACATTTTTTCTTTTAAACCGGGCATTACTTTAATCTACTAAGGAACATAAGAAAATAACAGATCTGTTATCACAGTCGTCTCTCTTCTTTTTGTGTGGCATATGTGAAAATGTTGCATTCTTCCATCACTCCCTTTACCTGAAATTACAAAAATAACTGGAAAATTGAGTTAAAATACAGCCTGTATACTGCAGTGAAATACTTGTTTTCAACCCCATTTTGTTGCATTAAGAATAGCACTTGTATTGCTATGAACTTAGCAGTTACTATGGTTAATATAACTGCCACGTTTAGTTTGGTAAATGTAAGCTTGTTTGTTGCCATGACCATGATCTGGTTTCAAAGTGAATAGATTCATTTGGATCAACAGTCCCTCCAGGGGTAAATGCTTAAATGTATTCAACCTTCGCAAGAGCTGAAAACATCAATACCTTCATAAAGCCACTTTGATTTGTATTGACTAAAGTTGTGCTGCTAATTCACATACATCATTGTTTACTTCACTGAGCTTTTAACATGGTATTTGATTTATAGAAATAGTGATTCAATTTCTACAAAGAAGTGGTAGGATAAGACCTCCCTCAGATTCTTTCTTTAGCACAGAAATGCTGAAAGTCAAAGGAAGCCTACCGTTGCAATACAAAAATTGCTCAATAAATGTTCGTGTGCACTACATATTTTACTTGCTTAGTAACACCTAATAGCAATGTAGATCTGTCAGATAAGGGACAATCAATTATCTAAGCATGTCACTAATGTGACTGCAGCAAAACCATTGAATTATATCTCAGCACAAAGTGTCTTGAAGTGCATTTCTCCTGCCCTACTCCATACATGTAATTAAGAAACTTGTAAAAAAAAAAAAAAAAAGAAAAAATTCCGAAGGCTTTTTTTTAGTATTCTTTTTTTCATTAAGAAACTATAATAATTGATCCCCTACAGGAAACCATTAAAGCACATTGGTAAACTCACATAAGTAGCATACAAAGCCCCATACAAAAATTGCAGCACTTACATTTGTTATGAGTTTGCAATGTTTGTTTGATGCTACACTAAATACAGGCTTAAAAATTTCTTCTGTAGCTCATTAACTTCAAGCAGCTACAAACTGACAGTTTTAAACAAAAGTTTAGTCCAATATACAGAGAGGAAAAGCTCAATTACTTTGTCTGTCTTAGTAAAGTTTTCCTGAACTGTACTCTTTCAGATTTTTTCCTGGTTTGGAGCCAGATCCAACAAATTGTCATGCGTATATATAACTAGGCTCACAGAAACAGTTCAGTTGAATGAAGCACAATCAAAACTATACAGTTTTAAGCCCAGGAGTTTGAAAGGTCATGCTTTGACTGGTCACTTGGGCTTCATAGAGGGTAGGAATTTCTTCTCACCGTTGCCATTGGTAGCCCACTACACCAGTGCAACCCTTAGGATAAAAAACAACAACAACAAAAAACCCAAACAAACAAAAAAAGAAACACTGCAAAGTTATCCCGTGCTTCTGTGGGATCCAAGGACATGCCTTGGGTATAGCATGTTTCTCACCAGTGCATTCCCTATCCATCACTTTCAGTGGAGAAACAGCATTGAATATCAAAGTCACAAGGCAACCTTTTCCAGAATTTGTAAGCTGTATAACTTTTGGAGAGGAGAGCTGAGCTAATTTGGGGGCTGAAATTGAAAAGCTGGGTTATAGAAATGGTGCTGACAGGAAAGCAATAGAAAAAAAAATAACAGCGGTACAGCAGTTACTTTGTCAGGATTGTATTTTCTGGATTAAGCTGTTGATAAACAGAATATTTTTGCAGCTACAAGAGAATTCACATTTACAGGGGAGATCAACTTAGAAAGCTTAGACACACTATAGGGCTCGTCAGCATCTCACAGTTAATTAAAGGAGTGAGTGGAAAGCATCAAGACTTGCTCCCCTCTGCATGAATAATTCACTGCCTGTATCCATTATTAAAGCCAGTTACTTCACCACAATGATTTCCAGCCTGCGATGCATTGGTCTCAGAAATGAGAGATAAATTGCAACAAGGCCTGCAGCTATATTAATAAATTGAAATGAACATTTATTTGCTCATCTAATTAGAACTGTAGTTTTTTCCAAATGGTGTAGTAATGTATTACCTTGACAGCCAATACCTGCTGCAAGAAATAATTAACAGAAGCACTTCCTTACAAAATTCTGTTTCACTGAAGGCAAAAGTTTTCCTCCTGATTTTGTTCCCTTTAAACTATTTTTTTTAACTATTTTTCAGTAGCGATCTATGGTGGATTTTGCAGTGCTAAAGCACTGTATGTACTATAAACTTGCAAATCATATAGCAGTCATGAACTTGCAACTAAAAAAGGAATGCATAAAATACTACTTTCACCAACTCTCTGTTAAAAGTGTAATGGCATGATATGCACTTTGAACGGTACCTGAAGAATGTGATAATTTCTCCAAAGCTTTGGTTAATGTCACAACAAAATAAAGTACTTCAAAATTAATACTTTGCTGATTTTCCAACTGTGTTGGCCTAATAGATTCTTTTATCTCTATCTGCAAGACTCATCTTGAATTCACCAACTTTATTACATTTATTTTCAAATATATTTGCTTAGATTACCAGATAAAGAAATGCAACGTCAAAAAAAAGTTTTCACGTCAGTGTTGTTTTGGCTGTGAAAGTAACAGAGTTGTTACAGTATCTCCTTCTCTGTAGATGCATTTTGCATTAAAATAGAGGCTCCAGCTACCAAAATCTTAGCTTCAGCCACTCACAGAGTAGAATGTACCCCAGGTCTCTGCATTAGGTTTGCAGATTTACGGTTGTCAGTCCCGTCTGTTGTTATCACTGGTGCCAACGTACAAACGGAAGCAGAAACGAGAGCATGCAGTAGCTAGTCACAGTTTTAGTCCTTATGTCTTCACCTTCTCAGAGCAGTAGGCCAACAAGAACCCTGAGGTTGGTCTGGAAAGTGATAGTTGAGCCAAAGGATTGGAGACTGATAATGTGTGTCATTGTTTACATTTGGATATCGATGTAGATATCCCTATAGATTTCCATAGACACCTAGATAGATATAAATAACAGAAGTGTATTTGGGAACAGATCAAATGATATAAAGCCAAACTATTACTCAGACAGATATTACCACAAGGAAAGATGCACCAGAGCAGCGTTATATACGGCACAGTGTCAGCAATGCACAGCAGTGGTGTACAGCAACCAAATGTTAACATTGGGAATGGCTTACATTATAAAATAGTGAGAAAATGGGGATTTGTGATCAAAGAAAGGATTTTTCCAAACAGAATTATTTTAATTTCTTTCTTACTTTTTTACATATATTAATGTCCTCAATTTGTCAGCTACATATGAAATATTTTCTATTGAATGTTTTTCCAGCATGGTATTTTCTATTTTTCACTAGAAATGCTATTAAAAAACTCTGAAATTATCTGTATTTAATTTAATAGATTTTGGATTAATCATAAAATGGTTCGAGGGGAATAATTAATCCATGGATATGGAATTAGGCATCATGGCTGAGTTTGAGCTTGCAATTGTTTTTATTTAGGGATTCAGGCGCATAAAGAGATTTGAATGTGCAGCCTGCTTCCTCCTGGTATGCATTCATCCAGCATGGGAACGCAAAGCTTGTGTGTTTAAAGAAGCATGTCAAAACTGCTTTGTAAAGAAGCGGAAAAAAAGCCCCAGACCAAGTGACAGGGCTAAGTTTAGTGTGCTAATCATATTCGTTCTTCTTGTAAGTGAAGGAGTTCCACTGTAGAATTTAAATGAAATGAATGGTGTTTCAGACACGCGGTTAGTGATTTTATATGGTCAGTGTAATTTTTCTTCTTCTGGGAATTCAATTTGTTCCCATTATGCCAAGGTCACAGATTGGGGAATCTCAGAGAACATTACTTCTCTGCCTTTGATGCAAAGGGTCAGTGGATTAGTACAAAGGAGAATTAATCCAGTGTGCTCACTCACCAAATGATATTTAAGTCATTTTTAATGAATGACTAGGAGTTCCTATTAGTTTCCTTGAAGAAGAGAGAAGCAAGCCGACAAACAACGACTTCATAAATGAATATTCAAAGAAAAGTATGACTTCATTGTCAGCTCTAATTGCTAGTTTTACCTTATTAGTAGAAGCTTTCTGTAGCTAAGTTTGACATACATTTGTTTGCACACTGTTATTAGTCAAGACTCAGTGAAGTCTTGTAATTAACACCTCCACATTATCTCATGCAGTGAAAGCAAAGACTAAAACAGATGACTCACTTTGTTTCAGCTTTGCTCTTGTTTTCTGATACAGAAGTACTTAAGAAGAAGTGTGAGCTCATCAGAGTGCCATATGGAGTCAACAGAAAGCATAAAAGGGTTTTTAGGAAGGAGAGCATCAAAGCTTATTAAGACCTAAACGCCTCAGCGAGGCACAGTGCTACTGCACAGTTGTGGTGCAACATTTTACCAGTATGGCTTCACTGGTATTAGCCTTTGTGTCTGGTTCTCCTTACATCAGTCAAAAGACAGTGCATCTGCTTGTGCAGTTTATTCCCTGCCTAATGCAGAGAAATTTTATATTCATACAGTCTTCTGTGCCTGTCCGTGATAGTGCCCATACTAAGGAAATTGTAGTTTTAAAGCCATTGATAGCACAGCAAGTGCATGTTGTGAAGTCAAGGTATGAGTATCATCATAGACTATGATGTCCACTTTTGGATTTTCCATGCTTATCATCCACATGTTATTTGGGGTTAAAACACTTCATAATTTTCAGGTGTGAGATCCTTACTGAAAGTCAAATATTTCACTAATGAGCCATAGCACGAGTTCACAAGATTGCAGAAATACACACTTTAAACCAAGACAGGATTTTCTTCTAAGTATCTGGTTTCAGGAAAATCACTTTTTTAGATTAGGTGTACCTCAAAAGTAATTTTTGCTGCTGAAATTTGACAGTATGTATAAGGAACCACTCTTTTGCTCCTGCCCCTGATGTAACGGGTGGAGGAAAACAAATGATACGACCCTTAAAAAGAGAAAAAGCCCCAGAATCCAAGATGGTTACAAGTATATTTTATGGCAGCTTCTCAGTGCAGCCATTCTGTTAATAAATATTCCCAAAGCAATATGAAATCCAGTCATTAAATTATTATTGAGAGCTTGGCTGGGTTAAATACTCAGATAATAGCAAAGCTTGTTTACTGGATGGAAGCTGGCCAAGAATATTTGAAGAATTAACATGTACACGAAATTTCCCACAATTATGAAATAGCCATCAGAAAAGGAAATGACTGAGAGCGATTGAATTCCTCAGAGCTGCTGTCTTTCGTTGTAAGTACTTGCTGCGCTGATAATAGAGCCCCGCAGTTTGCTACCGTTTGTGTCATTACCATCTCTATTGATCTAACCACCCCACGTGTTCCTGCTTTATTATTTTGCTACTCAAGAGTAACTATCTTAAGTGATTGGGTCACAAATGTTATTGTATTACTGTGATTTGGAGAATTATTAAAGATGGGTCACTTCATTACTGAGATCCCAGAGGTGCTGTATATAGTAAAACTGCATTAGTTAAGTTCAGTGGAAGCTGGCAGGTGCTTATGCACAGCTAAAGCTATCTTTTCTTTACTTCAAGCCTAACAATGCTGCCACTGATGCATTTTTAGGTACATACCGCTGTGCATGTTCATCCAAGCTAAAATGGGTACATAAAAAACATTGGTGGTCCACCACAGGTTCTCTGGCTTTGTTTGCAATAGGTCATAGAACAGTGGATCTTGTCCTGAAATAGCATCCTGCAATGGTTTATAACCTTCAAGTAGGATTTCTAATAATAGTATTGCTTCTTGCTTTGGGCACTGGCCCGATGACTACACACATCCAGAATGAAGCACATGCTATACACTAATCTAATCAAAACATTTCTAGAGGGTATAGGCAGTAATCTGGGACACACTCATATTCCAGAAGTACTCCTGAGAGAAACGTTGCTGGACTGGTTTCAGAGTAACTACATCCTTGATTTTTCCAAGACTGAAAGGAACTAAGTACAAATCCCAGCAGAGGAATTTCTCACACAAGCATTTTGCTCTGTACCTTAGACTTGTCATACCAGTGGACACCAGGAAATCTGCAGTGAGGGAAAAACAAGGAGTGCAGCTGCCTCAGTAGAAGACTAAAGGACAGATGTATTGGTTTGCACTTGGCAGAGATTATCTTGGTTTGATTAGGAAATTGCCACCAGAGTAAACTACAATTTAGTTTTAGTATCCCCTGTGCCTGCACTGGCTGATACACCATTTGCCTGCTACTCCCCACAGAAGTGTAGACAAGCCTTTCAGGCAGAGCAGGTCTGTCTTTGCAGCATAGGTAAGGTAGAGAGTGAATTCACGTTCTCATCACCGTGAAGATACGCAATGCAGTGCTTACAACGCTGCGCCAGAAGTTACGGTGACAGTGGATACTGGCCCTGACTCCGGTCCATCATAAGGACCTCTTGCGCGTTCCCCCATGTCCCAGTACCTCTGTGGAAGCAGGACTGCGGGACTCTACTGCTGTGCAGCACATGTGCTCTATCTAAGGAAACGTGCTAGTTAAAAGTCAAATTATACTTTTTTATTTACAATATCATGCTGTGTCTGTTTGGAATGGAGGCCCCTTTTCTTTCATATTTGGTGCTATTAATACACAAGTCATTATAAACTACATATTAAGAAGCTTGTTTGATGTTTAAAACATCTGAATATTAATATTGGTGGCATTGGTTGTTACAAACAGCTTACACCCATTTGGTTGGTTAACCTGCAAAGGAAGATTAATGGTTTAAAATCTGGTCATTAAGTATGGTAACAAATGTTTTTCGGTGACGTTATTGCTACCATAAACTTTAATCAATGGTTCACAGGCAGCAGCCTCTGCTTCAGTGTTCTGACTAATGACAAATTAACTATTTCTTAGCAGTTAATAAAGACTTTTCAGCAATCTGCGTACAGAACATGATTTCCTCTGTTGGTAATTAACATTGTCCCCTGGGTGCTAACTCCATATATCCATACCAAAATCCTTATTGGCAGAGAAGAAAAGCAGCAAATTTAATACCATTTCACTAGAGATATTTTTTTTTCCTTTGAATTAACTACTTAAAGCAACAAAACAAGTTTTAAAGAATAGGAAGGCTGGCTATTTAATGACCTATTGTTTGCTGAATAGTATCAATTATACTGTTGATCCTTTTCTTTTTCCTGTTTTTTTTTGAATTAATTTTTCTTACGCTTGGATCTCAAAAGCAGGAGTCTGGAAGTAGTTAATGATCTACAAAAGTGAAAAGGGTAGGGGTGAAGGTGGGAGTTGTTTGATTTTTCTAAAAGCTAACTAGACTTGGTGTGAAAAAAAATCACTAGAGAGCACTAATAAATATATGCCTCATAATAGTAAAAGGAAAAAGGTACACCTAACCTTTCTAAAGAGCCTAAGGGCAGGGGTTTGCTTTTCAATGAAAAGGTCATCTAGAATGAATTAAAGTC